>NC_135504.1:109560138-109894721 GCF_052857255.1 Amblyomma americanum
CTTGGTTATTGCTTCACGTATTAAAAGCATTGAGCAAAGCATTTTGATGCTCCTTGCTGTCTTTTCTTTCTTTTTCTCTGCTATGGGGATTTCCTCGTTATGGTGAGCTGCGCAGAAGCCTCCAAAATGTGTGTGCCGTGACTGCACCTGGCCGTCGCCGCCTGCCGCAACAAGGTGCTTTTAAGGTTGCAGCGAGCGAGCGACGCCACTTAAAAAGAAACCGGAAAAACTACCGGACACAAGAAATGGAACCTAAAGTTAAGATACTTGCGCTAATGATGAGTGGCGTAACATAATTTTAATTCTTACTTTCTTTAAAAAGGTTTTATTCTTACCCGCATCTGAGATCAAAGCGAGCCCGAACACTGAGTACCCGGAAGTACAGAAAACTGGCTCTTTCTTCGGATGTTAATACACGGCCGGCTACGGGGCGTTTTTGTTACACAGCGCCTTTTTCTGATTGTAAGTTTGTTTTTGCCGCCGTCCTTGTTTAAAAAAAAAAACACTTGATTCTTCGGAGAACCTGCGACATGGAGTCCGTGGCGAATTATTTCATGAATTATTTACGCCTTCTCAATTTTTTTAAAGATATCGCGCGAGCTTTGATTGCCAGACACAGCGGCGCCGGGGCGAAGGAGAGCAGAAATCGGGAGCGGGAAGGAGCGTGTGCAGCACCGGTCATGGTGGTGGAGCTAGCGTCGTCTACACGGCAACCCCTGCGTAACAAGTTGTACGGCAGAATCCTGAAAGTGTTTGTTTCATTTTCGTTCTGCCGCGTGCTCTTTTGTCCTGGATTGGTGCAAACGCGTAACGTTCCAAGCACAACCGTAGGATCCGGTCATCTTGTCGGTAATGTCTCGAGACTGTTTGTTGTAAGAAAGTTAACCGGAAAGTAAAGAGTATTCTCTACAACCAGTTTTTCGTAACAACTGCAGCGGGTTTCTTGGGCAGGCTAGGCAGTTTACCTAAGATATGTACTCTTCTCAGTATCTCTCGGGCTATATGTAGTGGACAAAATCAATTGGTCGCAGTTTTTTGGAGCTCCGATGCATAATAGTCAATGATGGGGAGTGGTTTGTTCACACTAATCAGAACGGGCTACCAGACAAATCTCGCTCCAGCAGCACCATCAATTGCAATTTTTTCCATGCTTTTGCCCTCGAATGCTTTCTCCTCTTCTTTCGGCTCTGCAGCGCCGGCCAATGAGGCTTGCGTAATATTGTTACGAGGTGGCAAGCCAAGGAAAGCACGACATGATGACAGAATGAAGATATGATTTAATGGCTCAGGGCCTAGCGCGAGCACTCCGTCCCGCGCCACTGCACTCTTCTTCGTCTTCCTAACATGACCCCGGTCCTCAGAGCGATCGTCCCGATTGATTGCTTGAATTACGAATGATGAGGTGACGATGAGGATGATCAGGAAGGATAGAAGAAGATGAAAGGCTTGCCACCAAGATGGAGATGATCTGGTGGACGGTTGCCCCCGGAGCTTCAGGTCCAGCGGTCGGTCACCCACTGCCGAAGGTCAAGGGTTGAGGGATCGCCGCACAGCCTGGGCGGAGGTGCCGTCTTGGTTCGGGTCGTAGTCGGGTCATCGTACGTCAGGTCCTGGTCGTCGTGTCTTGTGTTCGGGGCTGGGGACGGGGCGGAGGAAAGCGGCTGGTCGGTTCTGGTCAGTTCGAGCTGGGGTTGAGCCGGGCGGCGGAGCCCAGGTCCTCTCGGCCGACGACGAAGGCGAGCAGAAGGCGGCGATGCTCCGGGGACAAAGATGACGATGAGTACCCAGCACCTCCACCAAATGTTACGTGGTGGCAAGCCAAGGAAAGAACGACATGATGACAGAATGAAGATATGATCTAATGGCTCAGGGCCTAGCGCGAGCACTCCCTCCCGCGCCACTGCACTCTTCTTCGTCTTCATAACAATATTATAATAAATTTGAAATGGCGTACAGTCACTGCATAAGTGCCTGGAATGCACCTCGGCAAAGAAATTTAGTTGCTCTGCATCCAGGACACATTCCCCGGGATTAAATGGTCAACTATTTCAGTCGCGTACTCATAATTAGGCTGCATGTATCTATCACATGCTGAGCACAGAAATGACGATAAATTCTTTCGATAAAACGGTGTTTCATAAATTCATAATTGCTGGTGTCCATCCTGTTAGAAGTGTCCTTCCTCTCACTGTATTATTAAGAAATTAATCAAACGCGCAATGATTCATGTAGCGGAACATATGCGCCTCACAGATTCCACGTCCGATGAGCATTCATAATTGGACGTTACGGGTAGTTCTTTTTATTGTTTTGCTTCGTTTAGGAACCTGTTGTTTGAATGAAGCGATGATGATCTGTAGATATCTGTGCATTCCTCCTAATCTGTTCATTTCTATCCACGCTTTCTTCTTCCTCAGTGAAAAACAGTAAGCACTAAGACTGTTTAGCTGCTAATGCAGCAAGCTCGAAATTTAACTTTATACTTTAAATAAACATATGGTGTGGAGTCTACTAAATTCGTTTTTCGCATACATTATGCTTTCACCTGACACAAAGCTAATATATACCTGCAGTCATGAGTGTCGCGATTAAATAAAATCAATTATAACTTTCTGGTCACTGTTAATAATGTGCAAGTTGGTGTAAAAAAATCAAAGGCGATTGCATTCATCGACCATTCCTTTCGACTTAATTCTTGTAGCACCCCGATGTCATGAAAATTCGCCTGAGAATTTCCGAATCAGTCAGCATAATTACGCACGCAAGACGATGACAATCAGAACAAAACTCAACCAAGGTGCACCGCAGCTGATCTGCACGGTCTTTCGGCCATATGCAGTAGCATGAAAAGATAGTAACTATTTATTTTCGTTTCCTGCCTGAAAAAACGCAGAAACGCAACACGAAGGAGCTCTTTGACGGCAAGGAAGGGGTCGCGCGACATTGTTGACCGTCTGGCATGCATAAATACGCGCATTGAGTAGCAAATATAGAGGGCAATTTCTCGAAACAAAAAATACCTACAAAAGTGGGTAGTATATGAAGACGACGTGATGTGACGTGCGCGAGAAGACGGAAAGTGGGTGGCGCGTCGATATCGTAGCGTCACGATTTTTGATGAAGCCGCGCGGCACGGTCCACGCGTAGGAGAAGAGGAAGGAGTACGGTATGGCACGTAGAACGAAATGAGTCATTGACGTGTCAGGAATACCAGGCGTTGAGTAAGGCAGGTAGCAGGGGACGTGACACTTAAGCATGGAGGTGGTACCTCTGGGACGGCGGTCCGTGCTTCCGTAAGCCTGTTTTTATCCCCGACGCCAGACCTCCTGTTCTCTGTGTTGTCGTGCATTGTTGGCGTTTTCGGGGCGTAAAACGCCACACCACCAACCACTCGCTTTCCTTAGCCGTTGGTGCGTCATCACCTGCGTCTTCGGTCCCATCCAGTGCCATCCTGCTTTCGAACTCCGCTCAACCTGCCGCCTGGCTTTTACGTCGCCGTGCCGAGACGCTTGCGACATTGCGCGCCTCTTTGAGCTTCGTCTTTACCGGCCAGAGCCGTAGTTCCGTTTCGCCAGGGACGATCGATGACTTGGTGAACATCCTTCTTTTGTCTCGAGTGTAGAATGTATGTTGCAGTTTAACAGTTGCTTCATTTGACAGGTAGCTTGTATTTTAATTCTAATTCGTATTTAGTTTTTTTTTTTACCCTGTCTGGATTTTGTTTCACGAAGCTGCACGCGACAGCATCCCCAGGTTGATTATCGCGAGAAACGACCGCAACTCTGTTTTCCGCAAAAAGCCGGGTGTTAACGGCAGTGACTGAAAGTGTTATCGAGTTAACCTAACTAAGCCAAAAGAGCAGTTATCTCTTTGTAGCCTGGCCATGTAATTCGTGAGCAGAGAGACAATTCTAGTACTACTTTTGTTTTGTTTAAATAAAAATCCCGTGTTTAGGTACGGTGCCATAAGGCTTCTGTCAGTGTCTCTTTTTGAGCTCAAACTCGTTTTGGTGTTTCTTCTAGATGCATGGCAACAAACTCTGCTGATCACGTAAGCCAAGAAAAGGTGGCCTTTCTGTGGCTTATTCCGGCTCTTTGGCCTCCCCTGCGGAGAAAAAAAGCGCTTAACAATTCACTACAATTTCTCACAAAACACTCTTAAAAGCATTGGCACCGTGTTACCTAACTGCCAGTTCATGGCTGAATTTCTGATATACCTTAATAAGTTCTCGCGCGATCTAAGCCAGCGGTCACTTTGAGTTCCAGTTTCGAACGTTATGCTAATTTGGTGCAATTTGGTAACTTGGGTGTAAACATAATTCATAGAGGGCAAAAAAACACTGAAGCCGATTTAGAATTAAAATACAGAATTTAGTAAAACACAAGCTGAGTAAGGAAGAACCAAGAGGGCTGGCTCCACCCTGCCATGGAGAGGCTCATCAGGTGAGTACGGAAATGCTTCGCGACGCTATGCACTCCCCAAGCCTCATTGTCACGTTTCTCTTGCAGCATAAAGATGCACTAGGGAGCGCTGGCGGGAAACCGACCTGCTTTTTTGGGGAAATACATTCCGCAAGTGAAAAAAACAATTAGACGACGATTATATCCGCGGTAATTAGGATGCTCAGCTATAGCATTTGCGCTCGCACTTTTATGTTTACGCTGTGCCTTCATTTTCAAAATGCGTGTTTTTTGTGATTGCCCTCCGACCGCCCAGCGACGAGTGCCTTCGAGAGCCTGCGCCTCAGGGTCCTGGCATGGCCTGTTTGTGCTCAGCATTTTGGCGCTGTCTTGCACCCATCGCGCGTTCTACTATCGGTCTGCTACGGCCTGGCTTGTTGACGTTTCAGCGTTCTCGCACCTCGCATACGTGCCGCGTCACGAGCAAGGGCTTCCACAAGTTGTTCTGCTTCATCCGTGGCACGGCTGTAGAACGGCACGCTAGCGCGCCGGTTTCATTTATGTACACGGCGCCTTCTATCCTCAAATACAGATTCAGTTATGTGTCTGGCAACACCGTAGAAGAGAAATATTAGTGCCAGTCCCACCCAGATCCGCGGCGGTACTTTCGCGGAGTGTTGTGATTCTTTTCTTGGTTTCAGTTTGGAATCACGGTGCTTTGTCGAGGGCGACTATACTATAGCGGCCAGAGACTTCATCCTAATTGGACTGAAGAACCAGAGCAATAGCCGCAACGTAGTTGTCACCCAGTGTGTGCAGACGTCCAGACTGCGCCGTGAGCTGCATCAGTTCTCTCTCAAGATAAAATGCCTCTCCAGGGAGCCTTATGTGGGGGAAGGCAGGTGCCCATGTGCTGCCAGCCATTTTGAAGGGTGAAACCAACTGTGTGCAGGACATAATCACTGATGGAGGTAATACGGTTTGGTGTCTTAGTAAACCTGACTCCTCATAAGTAAATGTTCAATCACAACTTCTTCCGAATTCCTAAATGGTTTACGACCCCGGCTATTGTCGGCTCATCGCCTTCTTGTCCATAGTTAAGTCCGCCCTGTTGTGGGCACTGCGCTGCTTTGATGAACGGCCGCGCACGGCGAAGCACTTTCAGCCATTATAGGGCCTTGATAATGATACGTGGCGGCCAGCTCAAGAATGAGACGAGATGAGTGATGGCAACGAGTTGATTTAATGGCCGCTGACCGAGCACGAGCACTCCGTCCCTCGCTATTGCCAGCTGCGTCTTCGTCACATTACCCGGGGCCACCGAGCTATCGTCGCAACCATAAATAGAAGACACAGACGAAGGGACGCGCTAAATGGTGGTGATGGCTGGTGATGGTGATGGCCTTCAGCAACGGCAAAACAGGAATTGCAGGGTGGTGAAGTGCTGGCCGCCACGATGAGAGAGATGATAGAATGAGCCCTGGTCGACAAAGCTCCAGGCAGCAGGTTGCCAGGAGCCGACGGCCGAGGCCCCAGGACGCGCCGAACAGCGTGGGCAAGGCAACGGCGCCTTCGCGTGTGGGCAGCGTCTCGGGCCGGTCGGGTCATAGGTTCTGGTTGCTGCATTGTCGTTAATTCGTCGTGTCTTCTGGTCGAGGCTGGGGTGAACGGCGAGGTCGGTTTAGTAATCGCCAGCTAGGGTACAGCCGGGCGGAGCGGACTAGATGCACACGGCTCCAGAACCAGGATGGCGATGATTACCCCGCACATCACACCATATGCTACGTAGCAGCCAGCCGAAATAAAATTGGCCGTGGCTTCGCTCCGCTCTGCCTGGATATACGTAGCGAGAGGTACGTTTTTCTGGCTGAGCTCGTTTTTCGGAAACTCGAACTGTTTGATCAGTCACACGCGGGCCTTCGCACCCAATTCTGTTGGTTCCCATTGAGTGACGCCTTCCACACGCTCCATCTCGGCGGCTATGAGCCGTCTATTACGCTCGGCAGTCTGGCATCTCCGTTTGGAGAAGCGTTCCTCTCTCTGTTCGGGCGTCTCAGCTGCTCTCTTCGCCTTCTGGGGCTCATTCACTCTTTGTTGAGTAACCAACAGTTGTATAGCAGCGGCTGGACTCTCCATCTCTGCATGCATGTCAAACGTTGTGATAGAGACGCCTATTACATCTCCGCCTTTTATACGCATTGCTGCGCATACGACGCGCGGTTCGGGTGATAGAGCGGCGTGCGGCGAGGCGGCAACGAAGAACGCAGCGCAGCTGTGGCGTCTGTCTGGTTGCCATGGTATCTGAGCATGCGCACAACTGCTCATGCGTGTGACGTCACGCTCGGCTCCGACGGTGGAGAGGGTGCGCGGCCGCGGTGACGGCGAAGCACACGTCGCCCCTTGCTCCTCTGCGGCTGCTATGGTAACGGCGCATACGCACAGCTGGCCTCTCCGATGCGCTGCGAAATTCTTGGCTGGAAGCCCAGTGTGGCTCTCGCTACAAAATGAGATGATACTACTGATGGCAATGAAATGACTTATTCGCCACTGGCCTAGCGCAAGCGCTTCGTCCCGCACCACTGCCAGCTTCGACTTCTTCATCACAACATGTTGATCTTGATGCTTATTTGTGAGAGGCAAGGATCAATTACAACAATGTTAACAGACCTGGAGATAGTACTGGAGGCTCCACGGCAAGCTCTGTGGTCGTTGATGGCAGGCCCCCAAATCAAAACCATTAATACAGCATGATTCGGCAACTTTAAATCAAAACGATTTATTAAAAGACAAGTGTATGCTTATCGCGAAGGAAAGAGTAACGAGTGAAATATTTCCAACAAAGAACCATCACCATGTTACGCATTTTCTAATGCTCAAATCGATAACGTTCTATGCGGCGGATCGTGCCATTTCGTAAGCAAAGGGTAAAATGACATCATGCGGACTTTTCTGAGCGAGTACAGAAGAATGAACAGTAGCGAAAATTGTTTTGAAGTTCGCTCTTCCGTTTTTCGCCTTTTACGCGGCATCACCATGAGTCGAGAGGGAAGAAATCGCGTTACAATTCACGAGTAACTCAAATCTAGCTCGCGCTCCTTCGTCGGGCCTGAACCAGTGGTCTTTCTTGCCAGCCGCTGCATGTAGAGGTTGGAGTTCGTGTGGTTTGTTGGGGTTTACCGTCCCAAAGGGAGCCGCAGGCTTTGAGGGCTGTGAGGGCCGACGTTGTAGTGGGCTCCGGGTAATTTCGACCAGCTTGGGTTTTTTAAGGTGCACTTATATTGCACAGTACACTGGCGTCTAGCATTCGCCTACATCGAAATGCGACCACCGCGGCCGGGAGCGTAACCGCGTCCTTCTTATCAGCATCCGAGTGCCAAAACCACTTAGCCACCACTCCAGCACTGTACGGCGAGGAATTATCTGGAACAGCAAATGTAAATACACCTCACATTCAGGATCAGTGCCTGCTCTGGCGCCCATCTGCGTTGCATTTACAATGACGCATGCTCATTGCCTGCGTGGAGGCCATTTTGGTTGGCTTGCGCTCGTCAGTGACAACGGTGAGCGCAAAAGGCACGTAGCGTTACTTTGTCAGCTGGCGCTGTACAAAATGAGGAATCACCGCCAAGGAGGTCGTAAGCGGTTGTTAACATACATACGACAAATCGTTAATGAAAAGGGAAATCGCTAAATTTATGTCGGCGATGGTTCGACGGGGCAGTTCTAAGATGGCCCTTGGCATCTATTTCAACAATGATCTCATATCGTCAGACAAGAAAATTTTGTGAACAAGGTGCATGCCTGTGTGGAGGACTGAAGGAACAATATTTCTTTCGACAAAACTCATTTGTTTGCAAACGTCTTAGTGCTTTGACTAGCATGGAAACCGGGGGCAGCTAGGTATTATTGTGTTAAGCAGCTATCATTCAGAGTACGCGCAAAACGGTGAGTTGTAATTGAGGCGTTGCAACATAACACGAATAAGTTTTGTGTCGTACAGAGTTTCACAACTACTGCTCAAGTGCTTCAGCGAACTGTTTCTGCTGTAGCTTCAGTACCTGTTTTCTCAGCCTAATTCGGAATGTTCTATTCATTTTAGTCTTTCAGTGAAACAATACGTGAAGCTCAGCTGAACGCGTATTTATTTCAGCTGAGTCTTCTGTCTATTTTTGCTCCTGAAAAGCGAAGTCTTCCTTCCCTGCGAGTTAGCTTTTTATGCCCCGGTGCGAATAGCAGTTCTCATTGCGGCAGGTGCCTAATGTTTGCGTCTAAGTCCACTGCCTACGTTCCAGCACGAGATTTCAAATATCAGTATTTGACCCGCTGCGACCGCGAGTGAAAGCGCAAAGTTGAGAGCTAATAACTTCTCGTCTTTGGTATCTGAGCTCACGAGCATCGTCTTCAGGCCTGTCTGCACATGCTTCCCGCCTCCCCAAAACGCTTCGTTGCACATGGGCCATGCCAACTCCAATCGACAAGGCAAATTGTATCACAGCGGAACCTTTTGGCTTCATGATGGTTCCAGAAACAGCCGTTGAAGTGAGTTTTGTTCGACGGCACAGGCTGATGGGGAACAGCTCCACAAATATCAATTATTGCTTATTTCGTCTGCAGCGCAGCCTATTAGATTGAAGGGCCAGTAAGCACAGCTCTTTTAAACTAGCGTTATGAGTAAGAATTGATTCTCTGACTCTTTCTGAGTATTCTCATATTGACCCTGCAGCAAACGACGCATTTATGAGTAGGAAAAATTAATTTAAAAATATACCCTCCATCCGACGGGATGTCGAGCAGTGCCTATCAAAAAGTACTGGTGCCGCCCTTCAGAAGTGAATGGCGGTGTAGTGTAGCCCCTGAACTGCGCGCCAAATATTGTTGAGGACATAAGCATGTAATATGCAAAATAAGCTGTTGATGTCCCCACCTGCATTCAGTTTTGTGGTTCTTTCTCGCTTATAAAGGCTACGTTTTCTCCAAAAGTGGTGGCTTTGATAGTGAAACACGCTGCCATTTGTTGCAGCCGAACTTATCTTTGTCCTGAGTGAATCTTTGGTTATCAGGACACCAAATTGCACAGCATAAAAAACCAATTGAGTGTAGTCGCATCAGCCTAAAAAATTAACTGGTTTAAATCGGCTACACCTAGAGAGACGAGCGAAAGCTCCGTTCAAGTAAGCATACCAAGGTAAGCGCACGCACTCCACAGGCTCTTATGCAGCAAACGACGCTTTACGCGATTGCAGGTGGTTGCGAGAGTTCCGTCGGCTCCGTATACGCAGCTGTGGCGGGGCGCCGCGACTCACGTGACTCGATCGTTGTGAGGCTAACTTTTACCTTTGATTTAACAGTAATTGAAGGAAAAATAAGACAATTTGAAGTTAAATCTATCACAGAGTCCAGTATAGCGCCTTTTAATCACTAAACAAATTCATACTATGAGACCGCGCGTGTACTTTTGTAATACGCACACATGTACTATGTCATTAGCTACAATAGTAAAACTTATATTTGCGTGCTCCGTTTTTTTTAACAATTTCTGCTACGTCATCGTGTAACGTTGGCGCATGTGCAAACAAAACATATAGTTTATGTATATACACCTATAAACTTGACTTATACACGCTAAAAAAAACTTAGCAAGCCTTTACTGACGTCTAGAATTGACGATTCTTCATCTGAGTGGTACACGAATGTACCAGACCGGTATTAACGCGAAAGCGTTAAGGGCCCCATGTCGCAAAAAAGCCTGCGTCGTCGGCGGCGTGGGCCGTGAGCGAAAAATCGTCCTCCTCCTCCTCGCAATGCACGCCACTGCCCCAACAGATAGCGCGCGACGGCAGCGCCTGCCACTCGTCTCGTTCGGGCTCAGTGGGGCCGTGCGGCCATGCAGGAATCACGCGGTGAGCAGCAAACAACGCAGCGCACATCCAAAGCGGGTTCACCACGAAGCTTGCTGCTTGCTGCCCGTTCATTCGGCGCGGAAGCGATGGTGGCATTCGTTGTATCGGGTTTGTCGAGAACGATGTGCCGACGAACTACGACTGCAACTTGAGTCCCGCGCGTTTCGGCAAGGCGCCTGGCAGCGCTTCTACGTGGTTTGCCGCTCCGCGCGTTCGTTTCACCGCATGTAGCAGAGCCATTTGTCTAAAGGGCAAGGCGTCGCGCCGAACGGGCGATGGCTTTCCGTGGACTCCCTGGCAGGGCTGCAACACGCTGTCGCATTCCACTCTTAAAGGCGAAGCTTAAGCGTCCTCCAATAGTTCACCGCGTTATTAGAAAAATGTAAAATCGGAATCGCAGAAAAGTGGCACAGACGGGCGCGATTGATCACAGATAGAAGGGTGACCACTGGCTGCATTTGGGGCTCAAAACGTCGGAACACACACACGCACCGGAGAATGTTCACAAACTTGTCTTCATATCGAGTATAATTTTCGGTATAGCTCATTCTTCGTTACATGCGGTACATTCATCTAAATAATGTTTCTTCATTTCAAAGCTGTTTTCTTTGAACAACAGAAAGACATGAGCCCCTCATTTGCTTTTCCTTGTCTGCTCAATATATACAATTGTAAATATGGGAAGCCAACAGTCGCAGTAACCAAGGAAAGCATAGTGGAGTGTATTTTTTTTCTGTTTCCGCTGGTGATAAACACGTATATTATAAGGGTTTTTACGGGGTTGGTTCCCAAAGAAAAGAGCCTGAGGAGAGCTAACAAAAATGACAGCCGGAGCTCAGACAGTGAACGCAATGATCTCGTGCCGTGCGTTTCGCCATCCTCTTTACAAAAACTCCCGGCTGATGGCCAAGCATTCTGTGAAGACAGCGAAACAGCAACACATATTGGTCATAGTACGGCTTCAGGCGGCACGCATGTACAGTCTCGCGGCTACGTCTTCGTAAATCTCTCGCTGGTGTCACGGGGACTACAGTGTAGCTGACCGGGGAAATGCGCTCTACGATGCAGTAGGGTCTGCGATAATTGGAAAAATGTTTTGAAGAAATTTCTTGTGTGGTAGAAGGCACGCGAAGATAGGCGAGAGAGGCGGGTAGACAACTGTCTGGAGTGTTCTGCTAGAGTTTACATCTCTGTTCGCTCTGCATGAACGACCCAGCGAGCTAACGGTGTGCTTAAAAGCGTCTCAGATGGTAGCGCGTCTCATACCCACCAGGTCGGTAAGGAAGCAGAGCATCGAGTGGTGAGGAAGGTTCTCGCTCATAGAGAAGAAAAAAACAGTGAGAATCCAGTGTTGCTCTGCGTGCCATTGTTTTAGGCTTTGGTGATTAAGGCTAGGGTCATGTCTCAGCTGGAATGGTCTGAAGACACGTACATGGACTGCATGTGGCTCAAGGTGCGGTGAAACCATTCCGTCGAGCCGTTAGTCAGCGGATGGTAGGCCGTCGCGAAGTGGTGAGTGATCTTACAATTTTGTACAAGAGATTCCACGACCTCGGACAGAAATACACGCCCCCGGCTGCTCCGCATTTTCCGGGTTACTCACGGCGAAGAATGAAGTGATGCAGAATGAAAGATACTACGTGTGGGCGCCGCTGCGGCAGGGATGGCCGTGGTTTCAGCGTAACGTGTTATGCGGTCAACGGCTACAATAACCCAGGGGCTGCCAGCAGAAGTGTACGGAAGCGATACGTAGAGGTCAGTCCCAACGCGGCGAAAAGGCTGGAAAGTGCAAGGGAGAGGCTATATCAAGAGGACTGAGTGGTGAGGACCTGGCACGAGACTGACAGCCAGGGCACGAGCGGACGTACGTACAGGCGGGCATAAGTGAACACACCGCGTCAAGAATAGCGGAACCGGAGGCGCGTGTAAGATTTAAAAGAGTTGCTATCAGCAGATTGTGCCGCATTGTGCAATAGAGTGATAATGTCGACTGCGAATGAGCAGGGATGACAAGCAACCACCTCCGGTCTTTAGAGACGTAGTTCCGGCTGTGCAGCAGCTCATCACAAATGGCGAAGTGAGCAGCCTAGCGGCTTAGGGCACGAGGAACTGGTGCTCCTAAGGGATTGGCGAGAAAGCTTACAAGATATCAATATATATATATATATATATATATATATATATATATATATATATATATATATATATATATATTTATTTATTTATTTATTTATTTTCGTTATAATGGCTGCACACTTGCCATAATTCGCCATAAATTCACCAAATTATTCCAATAAGGAAGGGTGTCAGGCAGGGAGATGCGATCTCGCCAATGCTATGCACCGCATGTGTACAAAGCGTATTCGGAGGATTGATTTGCGAACAGCTGGAAATCCGGGGTAATAGAGATTAACTTAGTCATCTGCTATTTCCTGATGACATTGTTTTACTAAGTCCCTTAGTGGATGAATTGCAAAGCATGATGAATGACTTAGGCAGGGAGAGTAAAGCGGTGGCTCGTAAAATGAATAAAAAGAAAACCATAGTAATGTTCACTAGTCTCGGAAACGAACAGCAATCGACAATCGGTAGCAAGCCTCTGGAAGTGGTTAGAGAATACGTCTACTTATAGCAGTTAGTGATCACTGATTCGGATCACGAGAGGCAAATAAGTAGGAGGATAAGAATGTGGTAGAGCGCAGTTGGGCGGTTCTCTCAAAACATGAATGGTAATTTACCAATATGCCTCAAAAGGAAAGTTCATAACACTGCATCTTACCGGTACTCACGTAAGAGGCGGGAATGGGAACTAATTAAAAGGGGTTCAACTGAAATTTGGGAGGTGGCCCGCCACAGTGGTTACGGCTATCGTCTACTGAGCGGAAGCACTCGGGTTCGAATCTGACAGCTGCGGCCGCGTTTCGATGGAGGCGAAACGCAAAAGCCGTCCGTGTGCTGTACGATATCAGTGCACGTTAAAAATTCCCAGGGGGCTGAAATTATTCCGGAGCCCTCCACTACGGCATCTCTTTCTTTAAAAGGAAGAAAGTGCGAGAAAACACAGACACATGAAGATACGACACACACGAGCCCTGACTCACAACTGAATTTTTATTACGTTGGAAATACGTTTAAATAGAAAACATGAGAGGGTAGGTAACAGGGCGGCTTCAGCGATAACCGACAATCAGTGTGGTCGCGTCAAAAGGTGGCATAAAGCGGGGAACAAAATGATGTCAGCGATAAAAAGACTGCGTAAAGGGCCGTGAAAAGGCGGTCACGTCGAAGCCCTCAAAATTCATTATGAACAATGCGGGCGCAATCCATCCATTTCTTTGTCAAAAAAAGTGCTGAAGTTTTTGGGTGACTTGACAGACACTTAAGGTTTTTGTGTGTCACACATAGCTGAATAATTCCCTTGTCCCTCGTTGGTACTGCATTTACCTAGTTTTTAACCTCCGCCGTGTCTTAAAAGATATTAGCGCTTTTAGTTCCCTTTTTGGGCACGTTTTTAAAGCTTTACTTTTCTCATGTTTTTATGTATTCACATGTATAATCTCTTCTTTGTCCTTCATGGTTTTAAAGTCCTCCTTTCCTTTTGGACAATTCTTCATTATTTTTGGTTAATGTTGCTTATTTGACCGCCTTATCGTGGCCCTTTGCACCGTCTTTTCATCGCTTATAGCTCCATTTTGTTCCCTGTTTTGTGCCATCTTTTGAGGCGACCACACTGGTTGACGACTATCGCTGCAGCAGCCCTTCTACCCAGCTTCTCAGGTTTTCTTTTCAAACGTATTTGTACCAGAATAAAATTTCAGTTGTGAGTCAGCGCTCGTGTGTGTCGTTTCTTTGTGTGTTAGTGTTTCATCGCACTGTTTCTTTGTTTGTTCGATTGAAATGCATTACCAATTATCCCGGAACCTTGCTCTTCTGTACCTCTTTCTTCCTTTCTTCTTTCACTCCCTCCTTTACCTCTTCCCTTACTGCGCGGTTCGGGTGTCAACCGAGATAGGTGAGACAGCTACTCCTTTCATTGTTCACATCATTTTTAAAAGAATTGAGGTCAGCGCAGCGAACTAGGGGAAGCGAAATGGTAGGTGCGAAATGGTAAGGGTCAGAAAGAGGGCAGAGTGAGTCCGAGAACAAACACACCTTACGTTAATGGCATTCTAATGGAAATGAGGAAATCGGCTTCGGCAGGGCATGTAATGCGAAGGTAAGATAACCGATGGTCGTTAAAGGTAACGTACTGGATACGAGACAAAGCAAGGGTAGCAGGGGGTGGGAGAAAATTAGGTGGGCAAATGAGAAAAAGAAGTTTGTGGGCATAAGGTGGCCCCAGCTGGCACAGAACATGGTTAATTGGAGAGGTATGGCAGAGGCCTTTGCCCTGGTGTGGACGTAGTCAGGCCAATGATGATGGTGATGATAATCAGAAGAGAAAAAAAACAGAAAATGTTTGTTATAGGGAGGGAAGGTTAGGTGCGAACTTTTATACACACACACACACACACGCACACACGCGCACGCACACACACTCGCGTACGCGCACGCACACGCGCGCACATACACGCGCATACACACAAACACACATACAATCGTGTACGTGCTTATTTGTGCCTGCAGACTTATTGTTATGGTGTGGTGATCTCCAGGATACACTGAGGTATGACTACTACATCACAGCGTTTTAGAGCGAAAACGTCTTTATGGGAGGTATTCCTATTCTACGGGCATCAACGAGACCCCGTCTAATGTGTCACTTGCGAATGCAGCCTTTTGAATTTATTGCTCGTAGAACTAACCTTCCAACCGGGTTATGTTTAATTTCAAGGAACTGCCTCATTGCAGAAGATAGCACTTATACATGAAGCTAATCTCACGAACCAACGGAAGTATTCGCACAAAGCTATAAACTGATATTAATATCTTGGTGCGGGCGTATAAACTGACCCTGTTCAATTTTTTCGTTGTGTCTTACTTCAAGGAGGCGTTCGCTTTCAACCGTGCTGAAGGTAAATGTTTCACTCTACTCAAAGCAAGATTTTGTGCGCTTGGGCCACAGTTGATGGCCCAAAGGCGTTGGAACTCACGCGAGAGAGTGAGAAGGAGTGCACAGGCGAAGAGGTAATATGCCTCTTGGGAGCCGAACCTGCCTTGTGAAGACTACGGGAGAGGAAGAGAGGGAGCATACACATTTTACAGCTCTGCACATCATACTGACGGCGCACCTTTCAATTCAGGCGCAAACGACTTTGCATGCTCGTGTCCGCAGGCGCAGGTGTGCTCATTATGATCTAAGCGGTGTGAAAATGACAGGCAGCGACATAACAACACGGATGTAGGGAGCGGTATGAGACCTCTTAGCAGTGGCGCTGCGCACCAGCGCTCTGTGTTCACAGCCGTTCGGTGCGGACGAAAGATTTGGCGCCCCTTGTATTGCACGGGGTGACGGGTACCAGATGAACTGACGATCGCGAGATCGGCGTATCCTTGTCAAATATGAGTTTTTTCCTTTTTATTTGAAGAAATAGGTGTTTTTATGAGTAATATGGTTCCGTTAAACACAGACTATGGAGAAAAATAGTTTTTCCGCACTGGTGGAAATTCTAGCTCAAGCCACGTGTATGCGCACATGAGTGGGCAGCCAACACAACGTAGGTCGAGCTAGCTTGGACCGGGAATGGTATTCACAGGTGCCAGTTAAGAAGCCTGAAGGAGATGGGAGAGGAAGCGAACAAAGTAAATCCCAGAAAGGAGGTCGCAGTCAGGCGTAACAAGAGGCCAGAACAAAAGCGCCTCCCCTAGCAGCACAGGGCATCGACACAACATTGCGAATTTGTCGGGAAAGGCTGCTCCTTTATAGGACCGGTTTATGCCAACACATGTTCAGTACTAGGGCGATGCTCGGTGCTGATTGGGTACCCAAGTGCTTTCAGCTGCTGAATAAAACATGAGGAGCTGCGCAAGGGCTATAACAAAGCGGATAAAGGGAAATAGACGAGAATCGATTGGGGCCTTCCAAGGGAGAACAATGAACGCGGTGCTAAGATTGGTGAAAAGCAAACAATTGGAGAATGTGGCAAAGTGTAATCTGGTAATGGTCGCGACGGGACGGAACGGGACGGGCGTCACCGATGAGCACAGCGGTGACGTCCCACGAGTGATAGAGAGGCTCAGGCAGTTGACGATACAAGGGCAATAGCGCAGCTGGTGCACACTGTTGTGCGCACAGTACAGGGGGCGCTAGGACGAAATGCAGAGGTTGACAGGTGCGTGGTGGCTGTTAATTGGGAGATAGGAAAGTTGCACCAGTATAAAGGCTTAAAGTGCGGAAATAAGTTATGAAGTAATAGGATAAACCGTTGGCGGAGGGTTTAGACGAGATCGCACCCATTTTGGTGCAATTGTGGGAGCACAGATTGGCTGGCACCTGGAGAGTTTGTGCAGTCGCTATTTTAGGGTGTCCAATGGGGCTCCGGGCGTAAGGCTCGGTAGAAGCAAACAAGAAAGCGTAATAATTGAGGCTCAGCCAAACAAAATGGCTTCTGGGAGGTTCAAGAAGAAACAAGCAAAAAAAATTTATCAGCTAATATTACATAAACATCCAAGGGGGTAGAAAGAGGGTGAAATGGTTAGAAATGAAACTGCATTTGTAGAACGCCGAACATAAGTGCGTACGCTCTAAGTGAGACACATCTAAGGGATCTATATTATCCACCATTTATAGATGGTCATATCTGGGAAGGATCCAACAGAACAGTGGAGAAGATTGGGAGGGTTAGTATGCTGACACGGCTTGGAACAAAGTGGCAAAGAATGCAAAGAAAATTAGGGGGCAATTTGATGGTCTAAACTGCGTGAGGCAAAAGCCTTTCCGCGTGACTTTGGCTGCTACTGTTGCCGCCTCTGTGAATTATCATTAATTAATTCTTTATATGGAAATAATTATTTACTTATTAATTCCTAATCACTAAATCCGGCGTTTTTTGTCGACCCATTCACCGTTTTTCTCACTGTGCTGTGACAACTTCCGGTGGATATGACGTCACACCGTTTTTTCGACGCAATGTTTGACATTTTTTACTAGAATTATTTAACTAATTATTTTACTGTTGTTCAAATTAGCTTATATGTTCATGTTTTCTTCCTCTATCTGATGCAACTTTTTTTTCTCCTATCTTTATTACTTCGCACTAAACGAAGCGTCATGGACGAACGGGCATGACCGTGGCCGCGAGCACGAGCCATTAAAGGCTTTCGCCTTAAAAGTGAACTTCCTAAGAACATGTCTGGGTATCAGGAACAATTGCCAGTAACAGGATTTGTCTCGGTGTCGTTTATCTATGGACAGGTGGCAAGAAAACAAAGATGGTTAAGTGGCTCCTTACGATATAAAACAGTTTGGAGACGACTGCGATATTGTACTATTGGGGTCATGAATGGCTACATCGAGGATCCGGATGGACTCAGGGATTGCAACGCGAAGTTATTGTTGCACCTTTGTGAGCATCGCAACCTGGTTGTACATAAAGATGAATGAGAGGGACAAACCACGTGAGAATTTCGAAACAGGCAGACGACCATTGATTACTGCCAATGTCGCAGGGAATTTAAAGCAAGCTCGCAAAAATCGAAACAGACAAGGAGGGTGAGTACAGTCAGGATAGTGATCGTAAACGTATTAGTCTGCAAATGGGAGCTCTGATCAAAAGAGAAATACAGAAAAAAAACTACACGGAACGCAAAAGTAAACAATGAACAAATGGCGCTAATTGCAGCAAGCGCTGAGGAAGCAGCAGAGAAACGCCCCATAGAAAAGTGTATTTGTAATCATTTAGAACTAATTATCACAACGAAAATGAAACAATTAAAAGTGGCGAACTGCTAGAAAGCAAAGAGGAAGCGACGAAGATGGTGCAATGAGGAAATTAAAAAGGCGGACGACACAGATCCAATTCAGATAAAGAATGAACATGACCTCGCCAAGATCTGCTGAATCACTTTTCAGCACTAACTCTTCTTAACCAAATGGAATATCAAGAGTTCGCTTTTCCACATTCCATTCGCTTAAGAAATCATTTGCAGAATTCTCTCCTTCATATAAATGCCCGATCAGCTGTTAACAAGAATGAGGATATCATGAATTTTTGAATGAATTTAATTTTCCGTTCAGCACTATTATGTTGACAGAAACCTGGTACAAAGAAACTTCTACGATGCTCCACCTTGATGAATACAGCACTCACTTTCTTAATCGTCCTAATCGGATAGGAGGTGGTGTTGCCATTTACACTAGGTCAGTTTTTGACTATGAAATTGTACCAGAGTTTACAAAGAGTACTGAAGACATTGAAATCTTAACCCTCAAACAAAAACATGAAACGCTGTCAGTCGTGTACAGGCCTCCAAGTTGAAATGTTCCAAATTTCTTAACTTTTTTTGAGTCACTACTTGAGTACATTTGTACTAATAACCTCAGATTTGTTTGTGGAAAGGATTTCAATATTAATATTAGTGAGAATAATGCTACTACAAATAATTTTGTCACTATGATTAACTCATCTGGTTTTATAAATTTAATTAAAACATCTACTCGCGTTACGCCTTCTACCTCGTCGATTATTGACTTACCTAATACAAATATGGATTCAGTAATTATTAATATGGAACAATTACTTCTGATCTAAGCGATCATTGTCCGGTCTTTATGCTTTAAAAATTAGACGCGCAACGTAAATCTGTTCCTCCAAAGTTGATCACTTTGCGGAGCTTAACAACTCAAGCCTCGGAATCATTTAAACATGCTATTAGTTTAAATGATTTGTCACCAATATTCAGAATAACAAATGCACACAATGCGTATTCACAGTTCATGGCAACATTTGTACAACTATATGAGGAGCACTTTCCTCTTAAAACTATTAAACCTTCGAGAAAAGCCAGGAAACCATGAATAACACGTGCCCATCTGGCCATGATAAAAAAGAAAAACTATCTTTACCATGTTTTTCTTCGCACATGCCAGTCTACTGCACTACAAGAATTTAAGATGAAAAGAAACAGGTTAAATGCCGAACTAAGGCGAGCAAAGAAAACTTACTATAAAGATGTGTTCTCTAATATTGCTCGCCGAAACCCAGATACCACTTGGAAAATTATCAATACCTTCCTCAGCCGCGGAAACACCTGCCGTTAGCCCGAAAAAATAAGCCACCAAAATAAGGAAATAACCGGCAAAGCCTTAGCAGAGCACTTTAACGAATACTTTGTTAACACAGTATCACAGGACAGCACCGCTCCGATTCTGTGCTCGCAAATAGATAGCACTACGGAAAGCCTAATTTTGGAGCCAACAAGCGAAACAGAAACTTATATGACCATTATGAACTTAAGTAATAGCACTGCGTTAGACGTTAACAATATGCAAGTGGGGCCAATAAAGTATGTTTTAGAATTTATTGTCTCGGTACTTGTCCACATCTATAATCTTGTGCTCGAAACCAGTGTGTATCCAGAAGTCATGAAGCAGTCTAGAGTGACAGTAATATGTAAAAGTGGTGACAGGAACTTAACATCAAACTATAGACCGATATCGATTATACCGATATTCTCCAAGGGACTAGAAAAGCTTATCTCCTGTCGCATCACGCGGTTTTTAGACAAACACAACATTTTGGCTGAAGCCCAGTTTGGATTCAGGAAAAACAAATCATCCGAAACAGCATTATTGACAATAAAAGAGACAATTGTGGAAAACATTGAAAATAATATTTACACGTTAGCACTCTTTATTGATTTCACGAAGGCTTTTCATTCCTTAAATCACAAGATATTAATATCCAAACTATCGTCGTATGGTATACGCGGGAAGCCTTTAGAACTGATAACATCATATTTATTTGGAAGAAGCCAATGTGTATGCACAGGCGCTACACGGTCATCCTTTCTGCCTATTACCTGCGGTGTCCCACAAGGCAGTGCTTTGGGACCTCTTCTTTTGAATGCTTACATGAATAATATTGTTACAATTCATCAAACAGCGAAATTTGTCATTTATGTGGATGACTGCAGCATCCTAATCTCTAGTGACATTGAAGATGAATTGATTAACAATACCAATGAAATACCTTAACAACTCCATATTTGGTCACAGTCGAATGAACTAAATGTTAACGCAAAAAAACTAAAGCAGTTATTTTCAGGGCAAGAAACAAGCCACTTAAATTTAATCATATTGTTAAATATGCTAGACAACAAATTGATATTTTACACGAACATAAGATCCTAGAGTTATTTTTTCATTTCATCTTAGCTGGGATTCGCAAGTCCATAGCCTCTGTAGAAAACTCTCGGCAACAACTGGAGCACTCTCTCGTTGCCGAACACTTTTCCTTGCGAAAATAAAGCTGCAAATATATTACGCTCTATTTTCATCTCATTTAAATTACTGTAGCCCTATTTGGCTTACCACAACAAAAACAAGCATTCAAAAAATACTTGCGCAACAAAAAAGGCCATTCGCTGTATTGCCAATGTTTCGTTCCTACACTCGACCCAAATGCTATTTCCCTCATACAAAATCGTAAGAGCTAATACATATATAATTTACATATTTTGCGTTCTTTCTTCTTCTCAACTACTGAGCAGAAGAATTTTTTGGTACAAACTGCAAGCCTTACACCCCAAAAAACAGTTATACCTACTCGTAGTACTGAATTATGGCATATTCCGCATTTCCGCACACTCTACAAATTTCAGTCATTGCAGCACAACCTTCCACAAATACTAAATCAGCCTCAATATTCCAAGATAATTTCATTTAAACAGCTTCAAGAATCCTTTTCCAAACTATAGGTTGTCGCGTTTCTGATATATGTTTGCTTCACTGACCTATTATTTCTCGCACCTGTATGCTATCTTGATTTCAGTTATGAGTACAAATCTACAGTTTTATTCAAATATGCATGTATGATGCATTCTTGTGTTATTTTTGATAATATTTAGAAACTAAGCTTGTTTTTGTTTTGAATACTACTCAAAGTTAATATTGTATAGTATCTGCTATTCTAGATCTTTCCATTGTTTCTCTTAACTATTGTTAATAACTATGTCGGCACTGTCTTGTAGAGGTTGTCTGGGCCATGTCAAGCTGTGATTTCACAGCTTTTAGCCCAGATATCCTTCCAAACTTCTGGTAAAATAAATGAATTGAACGACTGGAGGTTTCAAGGGAATACAAACAGGCAAAGAAGGCTCCGTTACATTGGGAGGAAATATGTCAAGTATGATAATATTATCTACAAAACAAACTCCTTCTCTATGGCGTAATAAGGTAGTCCACTTATTGCTGGACGTCTTTCGCGAGCTCGCAGTGGAACTAAAAGAGGGCCAAGAGTATTCTGGAACCTTATTAGCGGTCCGGGTAAAAATTATCAGCGCAAGCAAGTGCGCATTCAAGGTGTCGAGAGGAAGACTTTAGAGGAATACGATGCTGTGGTCTACATTACATCAGTTATAGCTGAATTATATAGCAGCGAAAATAAAGTTATCTCCCTAAATGAAGGAGCAGCGCAGGACAGCAATACAGAATGGTGCTTTGAACTAGTAATCATAACTAGGAAAATGTTGAAGGAAATATTCCAAAATGCATGCTCACAGAGATAGATGAAATTCCCATCAAGCTGATTATTGAACTTGGTCTAAAAAGCAAAAGAACGTTGTTAAATGCATTAGAAACAGTGATAATAAAAAGCAGATTCCGGACAACTGCAGACAGAGCAAAATGAATTTGATTTGTAAAGGAAAAAGAGATAGCATGAACATAACATCCTTCAGACCGATTGTGATAATATCCGTTATCGCATTGGTTGCGATAATATTCGTTAACAGGCTGGCAATGCAGGCGCTGAAACCAAAAATTTAGTTGTGGATAGAAATGGATAAAATACTGGGACAATTTCCACACGGGTTAAGGAGCTGAAGACGTTTATATGATAGCATATTCGTGCTTCCCGATGCATAAAAATAGCCAGGGTGAAACAGACCTCTGCATTTTGCCTTCCTGGACATAAGCGGTGCATACGACAAATTGAACAGGGAACTCCTGTGGAACATATTAAAAGATGAAGGTATGGGTCATGAGGTAATTGATTTTTACAGGAAATACCGAGAAAATAAAGTTGAAATAACATGGGAAGAAATTAAGACCACGACAAATGTGTAGGTACGCAAAGGATTAATGCAAGGTTGTCCTCTATTACCGCTGCTGTTCATGCTTTATATTATAAGTATGGAAAGAAGGCTACAAGAAAGCGATCTATGTTATAATCTGTCGCACATATTAGGTGGAAATGTCGTAGAGCACCGGCTCCGCAGTTTAATGTATACGAACGTAATTGGACTATTAACACATAGCAAGGAAAATTTTCAACTGGTTAATTGTTGTTGAGACGAAGAAGACGCTCTAGGCTTCACTTTACTCACAAGTGGGTATTATGACTTTCAGTGATTCAACTAATGAGGTGCCAGAGTGCAAGACCACGAAATACCGAGAGTGGAAGAATAGTCGTCGGGCATTACACGAAAAAAATTTGAATGCCTTCACTTGCAAATATAAAACAACACAAAACTCACCAAAATCTGCACGTTACCATTTCTTGCAAATGCAATTAAATACGACATTGTAAGAATGTTGATTTCTGAGGTGCACCGCTAAGTATACTTTGAAAAGCAAGTGCAGTAAATAACGTACTAGCAGTGCTCTGCATTGTTATTTTTGATCAGCATCGAATACTCGATTTTTTTACAGATAATAAGCGGAGGTAAACCTTGTTTAGGACCTTCTTACACTGAGTTAGAGCACGTGCTTATGAAAGCTAAAAAATGAGGCGGATTTTGCATCTTTTGTATAACGGCGGAATCAGCCTCCATGACATGTGCTTTGAAAGTAGAAGACTAGCGTGAGAAACCCTAGTCCTCAGCAATGGCTCTCACAGGAGACGCCTGCTCTCTTGGCACTGTTTTACTCCAGCCACATACCGACGTGAGGCCGTACATCCGTTCTAAGGTTGCCACCTGGACGTTGCTGCCAGAAAGTTATGGCGTCGTAATTTGACGTCTCACCAAGAGTGCTAACCAGGATGTGTGAATGAAACAATTGTGGATACAGAAGTCACGGATTCCGAAGGCACTGCGCATGTCATCGTCCATTTCTTTCCAAATTGAAGTGATTTCGTCATCACCTCACATGAAAGAATACCGATACGTCCTGTAAAAGCGATAGTAGCTCTTAGGAAGAGGAGATAAAATGTATTTTGCATTGGCAAAGTTTAGTCACAGCTCGTCGACGTTGTTGGCATCTGGCTTACGGCTTCCGCTCCTTTTGCAGAGCGACAGGTGTTAGTGGTTGCCGAGTTTTTTTTGCGAATTGTCGCGAGTTCGTAACGCATCCCCGACTGCCGAAGGGGAACGCTATCGCGTGCAGCTCGTCGACAGTGTTGGCATCTGGCTTACGGCTTCCGCTCCTTTTGCAGAGCGACAGGTGTTAGTGGTTGCCGAGTTTTTTTTGCGAATTGTCGCGAGTTCGTAACGCATCCCCGACTGCCGAAGGGGAACGCTATCGCGTGCAGGTTCGAACCAAACAACAAAGAGAACAAACAAAACAAAACGAAGCCGTATTGTGAGACTGTGGACCAAGCGAGCTCTTTATTCCCGCTGGCAAATATGGCGGCCACTCCTCAAAAGACGAAGATGCGAGATGATGACGAATATTCACAGAAGAAGACGAGGGTCACGCACTGTGCTCACACTTTCTCCCCCTATGGGCGAAAGCGACCGTCCCGGGCGCACGAGGGAAGTAGGGCGACGGGTGAAGGGCTTTAAGCGCGACACATGAACAATCTCGTCACCGCGACAACGCCGGTCATGGGCAGGATGAACAGGAGCAACGCGAAAGTTCACGGGGGACGTTTGTTCGAGTACAGTGTACGGACCAATAAAGCAGCTGAGAAATTTTTCGCACAATCCGGGGGTACGCACAGGAGTCCACAGCAACACTTCATCACCAGGGAAGAAACGCACTCCACGGGGTTTGAAGTCATAGGTTGTTTTCCGGGAGGCTTGGCAGGCGTCAGTGTTCAGGCGGGCAATGGTGCGACAATAGGCAAGACGGGAAGTAAATTCGTCATAGGAAAGGCCGGAAGAGGTTTTGGGGGCAGAGAAGAAAGGTGCTTCGAGAGTGAAGGTAGGGGGGCGTCCGAACACAAGAAAAAACGGAGAGAAACTGGTTGTTCGTTGCACGGCAGGTGAATGTACATAGACAGCATATCTGACAGGGTGCGGTGAAACCATTCGGTGAGCCCATTGGTCTGGGGGTGATAGGCTGAAGTTGTTTTATGGGCGGTCCGGGAAGCATGAAGAACTTCGGCAAGGATGCTGGAGAGGAATGACTTGCCGCGGTCACTGATAAGGACACGTGGGGCTTCATGGCGCAGAAGAATGGCGTTGAGGAAGAAATGAGCCATTTCGGAGGCAGAGCCAGACGGAACGGGGGCTGTTTCAGCGTACCGTGTTAAGTGGTCGACGGCTGTGACAATCCAGCGGTTGCCCGATGAGGTTAGTGGCAAGGCACCGTACAGGTCGATACCAACGACTTCGAAGGGTGAGAAAGGACAAGGAAGAGGTTGTAGAAGGCCAGCAGGAGGAGACCTGGAGCGTTTGCGGCGTTGGCAAGGGATGCAAGATGCAATATATTTGGCGACAGAGGTGGAAATACCAGGCCAAAAGAAACGCCGCTTTATACGGTCATATGTTTTCTGGAATCCTAAGTGGCCGGCCACGGGGTCGTCATGAAGCGCCTGCAAAACCTCACGGCGAAGAGAATGGGGAATGACCCAGGGGGCTATGATTGTGCCAAAAAAGGGTGCCGGCAACCAGCTTGAAACAGTTGAGTTGGCATCGGAGGCGGGCATTTGGATGCCGCATAGCACCACTCAGGCGTTCAATGAGAGTCCGGCAGTAAGGGTCGGCCCGCTGTGCTGAACCGAGATCGCCGAGAGCGGGAGCGGGCACCAGATCAATGGCTGCGGCCGTCGAGGCGTGGGTAGCGATGGAATTAGTAGTTGGGAGCGATGAAGCAACAGTAGGAGAACACAGAGGTTCTGCGGAGGCGAGGGGGCAACGAGAGAGCGCATCGGCGTCTTTGTGTTTTTTTCCCGATTTGTAGGTGACTGTGAAATCACACTCTTAGAGGCGGAGGATCCAGCGGCCGAGGCGCGCAGACAAGTTCTTCTGTGACGACAACCAGCACAGCGCATGATGGTCAGTTACAATGGTGAACTGGCGACCGTACAAATAGGGGCGAAATTTCTGAACGGCCCAGACAACTGCAAGACACTCTTGTTCAGTGATCGTGTAGTTCTGCTCCGCTGCAGTCAGGGTACGACTTGCGTAAGCAATCACGCGCTCAGTCGAAGATTGCTGGCGCTGCAGAAGAACGGCACCAAAGCCGTGTCCACTGGCGTCAGTGTGCAAAATCGTTGAAGCACTGTTGTCAAAATGAGCCAGTATCGGATCAGATGTGAGAGCCTGCTTTAGAGAAGTAAAGGCGGCCTCGCAGGCCTCAGACCAAACGAAGGGCGTGCTGACTCCAAGAAGCTGATGCAAAGGTGCGGCGATGGATGCGAAACCTCGGATGAAACGACGAAAGTATGAGACGCGTCCTAGAAAACTGCGCAGGTCTTTAATCCGTGTGGTGCGGGGAAAATTCAGTACTGCAGACTTTATCGGGATCTGGTTTTATGCCTCGGCGACTAACGACGTGTCCAAGAACTTTGATAGAAGTGGAAGCAAAGCAACACTTCTTTGTCTTTAACTGAAGTCCGGCCGCGTAAATAGCACATAGAACTTCATCGAGGCGGGCGAGGTGCTCAGAAAAAGTCAAGGAGAAAATTGCGATGTCGTCCAGGTAGCAGAGGCAAGTTTTCGATTTCAACCCGCGGAGTACGGTGTCAAATGCGTTCGAACGTGGCCGGAGCATTGCACAAGCCGAAAGGCATAACGTTAAATTCATATAAGCCATCTGGCGTGGCGAAAGCTGTCTTCTCTTTGTCCTCTTCATGCATGGGGATTTGCCAGTAGCCGGATCGGAGGTCAAGACTAGAGAAAAATTGAGCACCTTGGAGACAGTCGAGGGCGTCGTCAATCCGAGGAAGTGGATAAACATCCTTTCGAGTGATCTTATTGAGGGCGCGATAGTCGACACAAAAGCGTACGGAATTATCCTTCTTTTGTACCAGCACGACTGGAGAGGACCAAGGACTTGAAGAAGGTCGTATGATGCGGCGCTTGAGCATGTCGGTGACAATATCTTGAATAACTTTTCGTTCACTAGAAGACACACGATACGGGCGGCGGTGAATGATGCGCGAAACGTCAGTGTGGATGCGATGCGTAGCCGCCGATGTTTGGCCTAATATTTTCGACTGGGTATCGAAAGAAGCGGCAGGTATGGGGTAGCACACCTGCTGAGGCACCGGCAAGGCCTGCGGAAGCGTCACGGCGTTGTTGGTCTACGGTTTCCATCTTCGGAGATGGTCCGACCAGGTGACGACCGGAACGGAGCTGTAGTGTGGCAACGGAGAGGACGCGGGATCTAGAGCAGCCTCCACCACTTGTGAGACTGTGGACCAAGCGAGCTCTTTATTCCCGCTGACAAATATGGCGGCCACTCCTCAAAAGACGAAGATGCGAGATGATGATGAATATTCACAGATGAAGACGAGGCTCACGCACTGTGCTCACAGTATTTATGATTTAATGCAAAAGAGCCAATAAGAAAATAAGACACCAAGAAAAACACACTCAACACACGTTCAACACTACAGATTAAAGGAAAGAGCTCACCAGATAATGAGTGCCCCATGCGAAGGGGGGGGGGGGGGGTGCCTTGTAGACGTGGCGGGCGCACGTAGATGAACTGCCACGCTTCGCTGGCGTTGCGTCGAAGACGGAAGCGGAAGAGAGCCAAGTGGTAGTAAGCGCGGAGAGGACCACTGGAACACGCTGGTGGACTCTTATCAGTCGCCCCTAAAACTTGACAGCAGCATAAAGAGTGCAGCCAGGACCCGTTGACATCGTCCCGAAACGCCGTAGGCTTATGCAGGCTATTCAAGGAAGGCCCTCGGCCGCACCGACCCTCAATCCATCGGCTGCCACCTCTAAACTTGAAAGGGACGAAGGCTTGAGTCGGTGATCCACTGCCGCACGGACCCAACGTCCGATGGCTGCCACCTCCACGCTTGAATGACACGATCTCCGCTGCGCTGTCTCCCTTCCCACCTCGGTTTTCTGACACGTCAGCACTCTGCTCCTCGTGCTCGCCACGCTCTTCGTCGTTGTCGCCTCACATACCATTCGCACGTGCACACGCGCAACGCTGGGCCGGAACTGCGAGTGCCCCGCTGGCCCCTATCGACACACCTCTGTCAGTGCACCGTATTCAAACACCCCGACGATTTGGTGTGCACCTCACACAATTCCACTATTCAGTTCTTAAGATAAAGGCTGTACATTGAACGCAGTCAAATGGCCCCCTGTACCACATACGCCCATTTCATGTTTAGCAAAGTGTTAGTAGAACATGATATGGAGCAGTTGGGTGGGACAATAAGTGATACTCTTCTAGAAACCTACCCATAGTACACCGTGGCGTCCTCTAGTCGACTCAAGGAAAAAATTGAATTACGTCACTTATTGCAACAACACTTGCAACGGCAAGAGGATGGGGTGGCTCGAAAGTGATGAGCAAGTTTTCTACAATATACCTAAAGTGACGACAGGTTGGAGAAACAGCTTTGACATCGGTGCCCTGTCCTCTCAAGGGAACGGCGCGACTCAGGAGCAGACACAGACAAGCCAGTTGACAGAGGAGGGGCAAAAAACCCGTGTCTTCATCTCCCGCTTCCTTATACATCGGCACGCGCTGATAATCTTTAAACGGGCGCACCTTATTATTGTCGCGCATGACCGTGTGCGCACAACTAAGAGTGGCACCACATCTCCCCCCCTTTTCCCACAAAAAAAATTGGGAAAAAAGCACTACAAAGAACAACAGACGAAAAACATTGCAAACTATACACTGCAAAGGCCAAGAAAGGTTTATGGTTTATGGGGGATTTAACGTCCCAAAGCGTCTCAGGCTATGAGGGACGCCGTAGTGAAGGGCTCCGGAAATTTCGACCACCTGGGGTTCTTTTACGTGCACTGACATCGCACAGCACACTGCCCCGCGTCGAACCCGCGTCTTTCGGGCCGGCAGCCGAGCGCCATAACCACTCAGCCACCGCAAAGGCCAAGAAAGTACAGCGCAGCTAGTCTGCCATGCTCAATAGGTACACCGCCCCGTGTAGAAGCAGGATTGGTCGCGGGTTAAATGAAGCCGTAAGGTTGCGGCTTCTTTACTTCGTGGCCATAACGGATGACATAAGCCCCTGTCGTTCTGCTACTGTCTGCTGCAGCAGTAGAAGGGGAAGGCGAAGGAGTGGGGACTGTGTGGTCCATCTCGGAAGTTTTTCCTTACACTCTGCTTACTCCCGGGGGCTCTACATCTTGCAATGTTCCTGGAACCTCAGGGATTTCACCCGAGGGGCGTAGCTATCCTCTGGTTTTTGACCTGTATAGGATCAATGCACGCCGGTTCTTCTCTAGTTCTAGTCCCACGTCTGCCCTGATGATGTAAGACCATGGAGGAGAAGCCCGTTTACAAAGAGTAGCACTAACTCGACTATGTTTGAGCCACACCAGATTTTCAGCTCTCGGCTATTTAAGCTGCCTAGTCGCGTGATGGCTGTCAAAGTTGGGCCGCTGCTTTTCTCTGACTGGTTCATCTCTCCTGACCAAGACTTTAGGTTTCTCGGATTTGAAGGTTTCAGCCGTCTGGGACGCAGCGGTACCGTTGAGAAATTCGGCAGGACTTTTCCCCAAGGGACTTGGAATGTTCGTGTATGCCAACAGCGCCTTAATATAGATCTGCCGATTTTTGTAGCAATCTTTAGGTGGTTTGAGCTGTGCGCTTGAGCTGTACGCTTCACAGCACCGTGAGATTGCGGATACCTGAGGTTTTACGTAACATGTGTAAACCCGAGCGCTTTTGCAGACTGGCTGCCATTATTCGTCACTAATGTTCCCGGTATGCCATGTCTGGCAAAAATACTTTTCAGCTGTATTATAACAGCAGTAGAATTGGATGACTGGTAACAAAGCTACCTTCAGAAAGCACGAAACGTAGTCCACAACCCCACGATAATGCCTGTTTTTGAAATAAAACAGATCCGCTTCTAGTTTCTGCCAGGGAAAAACGGCGAATTTGACGGCATCATTGGTTCTACCCTATGTACTCAGTTTGGCGCACACTGCATGAGCAGTTATTCGCAGCAGAAAACAACTCTGAACTTTTCCCCAGCCACCAGACAGATTCGCGATCTCGAGCGAGACATTTACGGTATCTTGATGCCCTTCATGCAACGCTCCCAAGATTTCAGCTCTTATCCCTTAAGGGACGTCTAGGCGTTGATCATACATAAGCACTCTGTGGAATTCTATAAGGTGTGCTCAGTGCGACCAAAACGACCTCAGCCAATTGTCGACATTGGCGAAACGCGTCAAAACAGTCCGGCAGTAGAACAAGAGCTGCTGGCATGTAGTATCGCCTTGCTGTGCCAGCCGCACCTTATTTAGACAGGCTGATGATGTAACTTCGCTGATGGACACTTGAACAAAACTTGAAGCCTCATCAGGCAACAACTGGCCCCATACCTGACTGACTTCTTCTTTAGAAGGGGGCCTCAGAAAGGGCATCAGCAGGGACAACCTGTGTTCCACGGACACACAATGGTGGAGAAAAACCTTATGAGCCCCATACCAAACCTTTGAATTCTCGGCGGTAACACGTCGATTGGCGACTTTCCTAGAGGAGAAAATAGGGGCCGGGGGCCAGTTTCACACTGAAAATCCAGCCCTCGTAAGTAATATCCGAGGCGTTCAGCCACTGAGGTGAGAAGAGCCAGCGCTTCTTTTTCAATTAGTGCGTACCTCTGCCCAGTTGGCGTCAAGGCACGGGTGATAAAAGCAACAGCCCGTTTCTGCCCGTCTGCCACCGCTTGAAGCCGCACTGCTCCTATGCCTAAATAAGATGCGTCAGGAGATAATACTGCGGGAAGCATCGGATGGAACAGTGCACCCCGCTTTGCTGACGACGCCAGCTGTTTCAAAGCCGCAAACGCTCTCTCCTGCAGTTGGTCCGAATGTCATTCTTTGCCCTTCACAAACAGTTCAGGGAGCGGCGCAGATAGTTCAACTAGGTTTCGAATAACCCTTCCCAAATATCTGATCATGCCCAGAAATTTGCGCACGTCCGGTACAGCTACCGGCGCATCCGTTTATTGCTTGTGCTTTCTCAAGGTCCGGTTTGATGCCAGTTAAATCAACAACGTAGCCTGAAAGCGCTGTCTCGCGAACGCCAAAAGAACATTTAGCCCGATTGAGTGCGACCCGGCAGTAACAAGCTCCATTAGAATTCCATGCAACCTTTCATCGTGTTCAGTCCTTGATAAACAAAAATCAATATATCATTCATGAAATTTACTACCTCCGGCAGACCATTCAAGATTTCGTCCATGCGCTTCTGAAAATATTACGGGGTAGAGGTTATCCCAAATGGTATCCATAAGAAACATTAGCGGCTGCAATGCGAGCTAAAAGTCATGAGCAACTGACACGCCTCTCCCGCAACACACTCCTGTTTAGCTGGAGTAAATTTACGCAGATGCGCGCACTGCCTGGCGCATGCAATCGCGAAGGCACTCCGGGGAATTCGATCGGAACGACCGAGGCTTCCGCTCCGGAATCGACCTTAGAAAAAATCGCCGCTGCGTTTATCGCTTCCTGAACATACCTAGTCTTTGAACCACTAAGCATTCCTGCAAAGTAGCTTTCTGGCTCTGACTATAGAGCAGAAACCCGTACCTAATGGCTGGGGGAGGGGGGATGTCGTTCATGCAGACCACAGTGAAGTGTCCTTTGGCTCCACAGCTGTTACACCGCGCCTACCGAGCAGGGCACTTGAACCTAAGATGATATGAGCGTCTACAAAACCGGCATCTCTGCATCCCCTCCTTACTCTTCGGCATCGGACGTCCCATAGGTAGGCGAACGTCGCTGTTGCGGTAAGTCGAGGCCCCGACCGTCGTCTTTCGAGCTACAGCCCAAACATCGGATATCGCCTTGGTTGGGTGTAATTCTCGTTGTTGTCGCTGAATAGTCTCTTTTAGGCGAGCCTTTGCAAGCGCTATCCCCAAGCTCAGACTGATATCCATCTGGAGCGACTCTGACAGTGCGGCATCTGCAAGTACGACGACGAACCTGTCTGGTACCAGGCGAGTCCGGAGGGTGCCGAAATCCAGATATCAGCCAGGAGATGTAGAACGGTTCCGAACTGGTCGACTGACTCCTCGGGCTCTTGTTGCCCGCGATAGATACCGGCGCTTTCATACACAACGTTCTTTGTTGCCGCAAAGTTAGCAGAACATTTTTTGCAGACCTGCAATCTCGTAGTTTTTCAGTTCTTCTTCCGAGAGACCAAAAAGTTTGAAAAACTTTTGCTGGCTTGCTTGTCCGTGGTGTACACCAGCATCCAGATATGAAATTCTGGCCTTTCGTTCAGACCTGTGGCGTATCGGTAGTCGTCGAACTCCTGAACCCATTCTGGCCACTCCGATGCCAGGTCAAAGTTGAAGTTCCCCGGCGGAGGAATTGCCAGCGTGGCACCCGGACTGCCGGGTGATGACGTGGGGATGTCTATTGCACAATCCGCTGTCAGTCGAGTGCCGCGGCACAACTCCTACGCACTCGATCTCACTTCTGACATCATGTCGTGTCAAGGAAACAGCGCGGCTCAGGATTAGACACAGAGAAGTCATTTGACAGAGGGGCACAGAACACCCGTCTTTATTTCCCGCTTCCTTATATATCGGCATGCGGTGATAAGCGTCCAACGTGCGCCGCCGGATCATGGTTCTATATGACCATGTGCGCACTAGTCAGGATGAAACCACATGCTCATTCTCCGGCGCGTGCTTTGGTAACTACTCGGTTTTGAAAACATCTTGGCGCAAGAAACGGGACGCGAGAGGGGCACACCACGAGGGCTACTAACGACAAAGACTTTATTGCAGTGAGGCAATAAATAGGAATAGAAAGTGAATAGTAGATAGGGCAAAAGGAATAAAAGAGGAATGCCATAAAAAGCACCAGACTCGTTTCATTCCGTGCGACGAAGGTGTGGTGTATGATACCCTTCTCTCATGTGGCCGGTCGTACATTGGTCAAACTGGCCGGTGTGTTAATGATCGCATTCGAGAGCACGCCGCCTTGATCAAGTCGTTGGCACCCAAACCCAGCGCAGCGCCCGAATGCTAAAATTGTCAAACGAGTGACAGGAGGCAAAGTCATCGCAAGCACAGCACGTGTGCACGAACGCAAAGTGATCGCCGGGGAGAGCATGCTGAGTTGTTAAGAGCTTCGGCCCCCAAGAGCAATCTCGCGCTGCATTGCCGTGATCGCCAAGAAGGCGCGTTTGAGCCAGACCTGAGTCGCTTCAAAATCTTGACGAAGCACAGGACACAACTCATGAGGGAGATTATAGAAGCCATCGCTATCAGTAAAAGAGACGCAGATTGTGTTAGTGCTTCATCCGTTAGCTTGCTGGCGAAAGAAATAGCCTTCTAGGTTAGCCGCGAACTTTTGACCGCTTTGGCTGCGACTCTTAAGTCTCGTTTGTTTGTGTGTACATCCTTCACATTTATTGCCTCGTATAAATAAAGTCTTTTTTGTTAGCCGCACGCTTTGTGTGTCCCTCTCTCGTCCCGTTTATTGTGCTAAGCTGTTTTCATGAATAACCAACAGGCTCAAATTCCCACCTTAATGAACCGGTTTTGAATTTCGGTGAAAACTCCTTAACAGCGCACCCAGACGGGCAACTCAAAAATTGCTTTTTACCTCTCTACATCCCCTGTAGTATAGATTTCTCATTTTGTAGTTTTTTTTTCTCTCCTTGTGTTTCATCGTAAGCTTTTTTCTCCTTGATGACCCTGCAATTTGTTGCAGTAGAAACTGCCTGGTGTATTCTAGCTGCGAGATTTATTTTTTTCCTGTCTTGTACAGGTTAAGGAAGAGGGAAAAAATTCTGTTCTTTCGGGAACATAAAAAGCCGATAATTATTCTTGTCATTCCATAATTTTCAGCGATAATAGCAGCCTACGTTTAGATCGTTACTCTTGAGTGCAACGGGAGCAGTTGAGCAGTATGCTTTATACAGCTCAAAAGGTTCTCCCAAGCTTCATCTGAATTATTTGTTTATTTGTTGTTCATTTACGAACATACGTGAACCATGCTTAGTTCCAAAAAGGAAGGAAAATTTACACAAAAATTAAAGAGCAATAAAGTTGCACCAAATACACAGCAACTCACAATATAGACGCACTAGCAACATAGAGATTTTTCAACTTGACAAAGCCTTCGAACTTACGAGGAGCTATGAGTTGTAATACAAAAGTTTTATATACAAACATTTCATGACAGCTGTAAGCATACAGATGACTAGAAACAATCGAGGAGCCTGCAGCTTAATGAAAACTTGTGACTCGCCTCGTAGAATACAGGAACACACGCGCTAGTCCGTGTAGGCGTAAGTAGACATGGGTAAACAGTTCCAGTCAGCGAAGGTGCGAGGGCAAAAGAAAACTTCTAGAAGTTTGCTCGAGCAAAATCTGGCGATATTAAACCAGTATTCTCTTTCTGAATTCTTCTAGCAGACTGTGGAATTTAATATTGGGACGGATCACGCCTTAGCTTGTGTATGAACAGGAGAGAAATTCCAAACGAAAGCTTTTTCGCTGATATTCTAGGCGCTGTATATCGTGAGTTTTCATTACTTCTGAAGGAGAATCAGGTCTTAAAAGATTTGAGAACAAAATTCTGACAGCTTTCTTTTGCACTTTTCAAACTGCTTTATGTTCTATGCAGTGTATAGATCCGAGACTATGCGCGTATATTCAAGCTTTGGCCTGATTAAAGAAATGCAGCTAAGAAGTTTCCATCAGGTGGATAATATCAGAGTTTTCTAAACTTTCCTGTACAGATATTGTCACTATTTGTATTCTAAGATGAATAACTTGTAACTGTCACTTAGTATTTTACAGCAGTGACTCCCTTTAGCTCAGACGACCAGAGGTTATACCTATATTTTAGTGTATTCTTTTTACGTCTAATGCAGACGGATGAGTTTTCTCAATATTAAGAGTCATTCCCCAACGGTTTCACTCATTTACAGTGTTCCCAAAAGTAGCAATCAGGTCAGTTTGACGTTGTTATTTATCGATTACACGTATTAATATGTGATCGCCGGCGTGGAATCGGATCTGGACACCAGGATAAACTTTATCTACAATGTTAATAATGTATAACTGAATCAGTAATGGCCCCACGACACATCCCTGGGCACACCAGACTTGACAGGAAGGGAGAGGAATTGTCACCCTCAAGAGCGATGTGTTGCCGTCGGTTACTTAGACAGTCACTTATCGAAGAAATAAAAATCTGCGAGAGACCAGTTCGTTGTAATTTGTCCGTTAGCCTATTACAGCGAACTACATCAAGAGCTTTGCTGAGGTATAAAAAGATTGAGTCAATCCCGCTGTTGTCGAATACTGAGGCGAAGGACTGAACTACAGATAATAGTTGCGTCACAGTAGAGTATCCTTTCCAGTAGCCATGTCGACATTTGTAAGTCGGCTCTCAAAACTCGTTAATGCGGGTGGCGTTAACATGTTCCATAGGTTTGCAGCGGGATGAAAGCAATGGTATGTGTCGGTAGTTTTTTAATACCGGGGATTCGTTCTCTTAAAAATGGGCATGACTCGTGCTGTCTACCCGTCACCCGGTACTTTCCCAGTCACTAAAGGCGTACGAAAGCTAGTGACGAGCCTCGGCACTTGATTCGGCATATATACGAAGAAACATGTTTGGGATAGCGTCAGGTCCAGAGGAAGTTTTAGTTTTCGTGTTAAAAAGCGCAGACAACACATCTTTATAACTGGTGAAATTCACCTGAGACGGATGAGCTCATGTGGCGCTCAGCGTGGTAGCTCGAAGACAGAAAAAACACCGTAGAAGTATTTATTGGTGAGCAATGACCCTTTGATCACTGATTATTTTATCCGCAACTGCTACTTTGGATACGGGTAGCTTTATATCGCTAATGTGCCCCCAAAACTTGCTCTGGTCAGTTTTATGAAGTTTGGAGAGTTATTTTGAACTAGAATTCTTTTGACCTGCGGACAGCATTCGCGATAGCATTTTTGGGCAGAAGGATGAGATATAATTACAGGCGTTTTTTATTTAGTGGTATTATTTCTCGCTTGAGATGAATAAGTTGCCGATTCATCCACGGTGTCACTTTATTGATCTTTTTTCTTCTTTCGTGGGTACAAAATTACCAAGCTAATGCTGTTTCGAAGAGATGTACTATGTGGGCCTCATCAGCGCGTGTGTAGTTTTTCACTTCCCGCATTTGCTGCTGTTTTGGTCCCCTGGGTTTGTGAAAGGATATTGAAACGCTCACAAGATGGTGGATAGAAAGCCCTTGCTCAACTAATGCGGTGCAATTAGAAAAAAGCGCGAGGCATAAATGTCAAATCTAAAATGAAACACGGAGCGAGAGATACGCGAATTGGCTGGCAAACGATCCGAGCCAAGTCATTTGTAAACTTAAAATTGACATGTTTGTTATACTCCGTACATTGTTGAAGGCTCCCCCAGTCAGATTCAAATTGCTAATCAATAGTAATTCACTTGTATTTTATCATACCGGCCTGTAACATATCCAAGTACTCACTGGAGACATCCGGGCGCGTTACCGAGGGCATGCACAATAAATCCATGTCCTTAGCATAACAGATAAAGGAATCTTTCCTTTCAATGGGGTTCGCGAGCCAAGGTATCGCCCGACGAGTGACACACCACAAGCACAAAACATCGTTTATTGCGGGCTAACGGAAATTCTCCCGAATAAAAATAGAACAAATTCACTCGCTCGAAGTCCAAGCAAAGGGGCAGCGTTTCCACTAGCTGAACAACTCAGTGGCACCAGAGGTCCGCAACGGAGGGATGATTCTAAAAGCTGTGCTCGGAAGAAACAAGACGCTCAAACAAATTACGTTACGACATACGAACCTACACGCTACACATATGACCATGTCGCCCGTGTTGCAGCTGCTCACCCCAGGTACCGCTGTCACGCTGCCGGTGGTCCGTTGTGAAGGGCTCGGGAAGGACGCCGCTCCTGCCAAATGCGAATCGTGAGCGTCTAGCCGGCGGGCACCACGAAGCGCGCGGGCAAGGCTTCCGCGCTGAACTCCCCTGTGCGATACTTGCTCGGCCTTTTGGCTATATCACACGCATGCTCACCGCGCTCGCGGCGAAGACCTTGCCCAACTTGTGCGGTGGTGCTGTACCCGTATGAACCCGTTAGGCCCTGAAATACGCAGGATGGCGCGGCCTCGGCGCGCGCAACCTGTCGCATCGAGGCTTGGGGGGCCAGAGCCCCACACAGTCTAAGAAACAATTACACGTTTCTTTTCTGAGTGTACATTCGACGGACCAAAATATGCTCATATTCCGCTTCAAGCAGAACTCCAAGCAGAGAATCCAACATAATTAAAAACTAATTAAAAGCTCTAAAAGGACGTCCCATTCAATATACTGCACCCTGTGATAGTAAATTTATAAAAGATTAGTTTATTTTACTTTTTTGCTGTGTTTCTCGCTTATTTAATCAAAAAAACTATCGCTAACTTATGCATATTCAGCGTAGGGCATCTAATATTATGCGTATCACAGAATATCCACTTTCCGTCGAACTGGTAAGGTAAACATTTTGTGCACATGGCTTAATGTAAGACAGTTAGTGAAGCTCTGGTAGCAATGCATGCGCGACTCCTCATACTCGGCGATAGCTTTTCTCGACAATCAAGGGAAGCTTAGAGTGGCGAAGCGTTCGTAACCGCGCTATTCTGCCCGATTGTTTGGAAGCATGGCGTTTCGTATGGCTGCCTGCTGCGTTGCTACCTTCACTCTGTCGATGGTGCAGTTGGCGCGTGTGTAGAGGTTTTTAGAGCGAACGCGCTATTCCAATGGGCAAACCCCGATCAAGATCTTGCGTTCTATGTGGGTTTGCTGGCGATGTTTGTGGGTTTGGTACAAGTGAAATAATTAAATCAAATAAATATGGTCGCGACTCGGATTTCGACCCGCTGCGGCGCGAACAGTTCAACTTCCCTGGCCACTGCACGAAAGCACTATAGGTTATCGCCACGGTCGATCACGCCTCATGTTAAACTGCAACACACTCTCGCGCTGTGCATTGCGCAGCTTCTTAATCATCAACTATTAATGCCATCAAGCTAATATTCACGCTTTGAGCTTTGTGGCGGTAGTGACAGAGAGATGTGCGCCAGCTGCATGCGTTGGCTTGGACGACGTTATCGCAGGAACCCGACATTAGAGCAATGCGCGTTGGCAACATTGCTGCAGAAACGCGGCACTGGAGCACAGGCTGCCGCCGTATATTGGGTAAATTAGGAGTGACGATGAAGACCTTGAAGACGCGCATAACTGGACCTAACGGTCAGTGGACACCTCAATTGCACTTACAGGCCCATGGTGATGGTGTCCCCTTGCAAAAAAAAAAACTGTGCTTTCGCACAGTATTTCGTACATAACAATGCAAATTTGCGAGCCATTTTTTTTTAACAACACGTGCCTACAAATTTGTTCTTACCGAGAACACTTCACTCTAGACTCTCGAAAGCAGAAGGTTTGAACTTGTAACAGAAGTAGGCGATTAATAAAGAATATTGACATTATACATTAAGGTCATGGTGGTTGGAACAGCGCGAACAGGCGAGAAGAGAAAGACACAGACAAACGCTGACTCGCAACTAATGTTTTTATTGTTCCACCCACCATGAACTGTTACCAACTCGTCCAACTTTCCATCCTTCTGCTATATATCAAGCTTACAGAAAAAATTGATAACAGCATCTTTGGACTCTACTCATTTGCATCCGAAGGCAGGGTGTATTTTGGCTCCGCCTCCGTGCCAATGCGGGAAAAAGTTTTCGCGGAGAACAGCAGCGGCGCTGTACATGAGTGGTATGAAACGGCACCAGTGGTGAAGCTGCAGAGAAGACTGTCAGACTTACGAAGACACGTATTGTTGACTCGCAAAGTGTACGGCTGAAAATTTAATGACAGATTTAGTAATAAGCTTCGCAAGCCGATAATAACTTCAACAAAAAACCGAAACAGTCATCTACTTAAACTGAGAAGACATCGAGAGTTACGGAGCATTCCGCTTGCAATCTGTACCAGCGGCCTATGTAATAACGCTCCCACTTGCATTCACTTTGATTTCCTAAAGAGTACTCAAGAAGCACGGACTTCTTTCACGGCACGACAAGCCTATCTTGTAAGGTGACTTTCTTCCAGGTGAGACGCTCCTCATATACCTCCGCTCATCTTGACTACACCCGCTGCAGGGCAAAGAACTGTCCCAAATCTCTCCCATTAACCTTGTACTTTAGCAGCATAGGCCACCATATCCCCGCAGACTACTTAATCTCATGCACCCAACTACCCTTCTACCGCCCCCTGCAATGCTTACTTTCTCTTAGAGTCTACTCCGTCACCCTGAAGGACCAGCGGTTACCTTGCCTTCGCAGTACATGCATTACCGAGACCATTACTTTCTCTTGATTTCTACTAGCATGTCATTAACTCGGACAATACAAAGAAGAAAAATAAGCGTAATACTCCTCAGAAGGCGAGTGTGCGTTTCTAGAGGCCTGAGGCAAATCGAGCTGATCCGGCGCTAACTCGCGGATGGTTCCATTTTAGCCGCCAATTCTGGGCTCCGCGATTTTATGGTAGCGCCTGTACTTTGCAGCACGAAAAATCCCGCCACACAGCTCGTGGCTGCGCCTTACCATCCCGGGTTCCTCTTCGACTGGGTTTCCCGCGCGCTAATAACAACACAGCAGCAGACGTAAGCGACATTACCAGTCGAGAGTCCAATACGCAGTCAGCGCTGCCTGTAGGGGAGCCAGTGGAATCTATCTTGCGGCCTGGCGGGTGGTGGTGCGCTGAACGCACTACCCCGCTTTGGCACGCCTTTGCCGGTCCCGCTGTCCGGTTGTCGTTGCCACAGTGACTCAATTTATGGCTGAGATGTCCTGTGTGTTGTTGATTGAAAGATATTTGTATGGCTGCAGAGATAAGAGGTAGAGATGGATCGGCCCTTAACGAGAGGGTTATTCTTTTGGCGAGCTTGAAGGTGATTGAAATTGTTATATATTTTACTCTAAGGACCGTCTCCAGAAAAATTAATTGAAAACGTAGAGAATTTGGTCTGTGAAAGTCTACCCATAAAGGACAGACTGTCTACCCATGAAGAAAATTTAAGTCTGTTATAGAGATTAGTGTATAGATAACTTGTAGAGCATTATAAAATATGAAATTAGTCTATAGATGGTCTATTTGCTATGTATAGAAAGAGTGAAATAATAATTTTGTAAAAATCTGCATTCAAAATTCTATAGATGGTAGCGGATAAAAGGAAATTTTTATATGATGGCAACAAAGCTTATAAAAGGTACATACAGTCTATAGACGATTTTTACAAGAGCTAACCTGGGCCATCGTAACAACAAGCCTGAACAACCTCTTCATTTTGTGACACTTTGAGAAAGGCCTCACGTGAACGTTTCTACAGGCGCATCCTTAGGGGATGCTAGGCAACAAGTATTAAGTATTTTTACTTACTGCGACAAAAAGCACTGCGAAAACTATAGTGGTACCTTTAGCTCAAGGCCGCGCAATTGCTCATCCCTGTTATTTCGCAAAAATAGTACGTCGTAATCTAATGGCCTCCACATTATATGTGAAAATGTTTTATTTTCTTCCCCTAAGATGCTTATAATACCTAAAAGCAGATTTTTAACATTGTGCAGATTAATTGCGGTAGCTACGAATCATGGCTAATGCCTGCAAAATAAGGCAGTGTAATCAGCACTGGAGAAGGAAGAAAATGCTGCAGATAGTTTTTTTTTTCTCGATCATTATTTCAAAACCTGGTTGGTGGGAACTAAGATTTGTTTTAGTGTGCCAGCACTTGTAGTGTCCATTTCCCGCATTTGGGCGTTGTGTGTTTGTCGGTTTCTCTCTTTGTCTGGAGCCGGTGTTGTGGCAGTCTGCTCATCTGCTCACCGCACAGTGGGCAGTTTACCCACCGTGTCAGGCGTCTGCTCATTTAATCGTGAGAGGCTGCTCCAGAAGAGCGACCTGGGTCGCAAGCATTCCCAAGCAAGCCAAGTCCCACCTATAGCAACTTTTGCCATAGCACCTGCATTGGGTCACTGCTCACCTGCCCACCGGGTGGCTTACTTGCCAAGCTGTGGCCTGTGTTAACAAGGCGAGAAACTGGGCGCAAATTAGGCGGAACCGACCATAAGCGCCACGAGCTGAGCGTAATGAGCAGCAGCGGTTAGGAGCAGCAAGTGATTTGAATGATGCTTACGCAGTAGCTTAGCGGAAGAATTTGGATTGGCAGTTAGGTGATAGCTACGATCTAGTAGGTGGTGGCTCCAGCCGACAACTGACCACATGCTAGCGCAAATATCCGCATTTGGCCGAATTACCCAAATCTACTGACATTTTTATTATCTATTTCATAGCTGATCAGTTCTTTTCAGATAGAAGCTGACGTTGGGAATAGAAGGCCTCTAATAACGCGGTCAGGCAGCAGAGAACTGCTCCTGAACAGACCGCGGTCAGTGCTAATGTTCAGCGCTTTCACCACAGGCATGAGCTCGACGCGCGAGCGTCGCGACAAGCAGCCACCGGGAAGCCGTGGTTGGAGACACTGCATTATGTTCTCGTCGGAAAATACATCGGCCCTATGGTAAGCAAGAAATCCCTGATGAAGAAAGGAACACAAAAAAGATGGGTGGTGTGCGGCGTTTAGCCAGAAATGGTGAATTTCAATCACCGATTCATAGCAGTTCTGGACGAACTTTTTGTACTGGATTTAGATCAAGTCTATTGCAACGATAGAAATTTAAATTGCGGAAAATTTGTTCTAATGAGAGATTGGGAGCAGTCTAGGAGCAATGTTAGCTACGCGGAGCAGTTCAGACCACTCGAATGAAATCGGTGGACTCGACCGGAAGCCTCTGCAATTTTCTTCGGAACCTGTTTCGTTGCAAATGATGGGCCGTAGGACACCAATAAGGCTTGATATTTTATCCGTCAACCGCGCACTACGGCCTCCGGCTTCCCTCGGCCCGGCGGCGTACATGGCAAACATGACAAACGCAGATTTGCCGCAGGTACTCTCAGACGAAATCTATTCGCCTGTCGCAGAGTGGGCGACTGCCTCGAGTGTGCCATTACATTTTACCACAAGTAGCCTGTCCTAAAAGTAGTACCACAAATTAACGGTCAATGGTACATCCTGAATGCGAGTGGTTGTGCAATGCGCGCCCGGAAAGAATTCTTAACTGACGACGGTTAGCTCACGTAGGACTCTGTAAGGCTTGAAATACTGCATGAGCGATTTTATTGGTACACATCGACCTCGAATACTGGTTGATATCTTTTATCTGTTCTAAAATTTGGACGCCACTATTGTGTGGCGGTGGTTCTAACTCTTGGCTTCACTATCTTCCGGTTAAACATGCTTCTTCCACACGACAATAGAACTACTGGGCGTAAGCTTTGGTGTCGTGGCCATCGTGCAGCAGCAGTGCTTCTTGAATTTTTGACTCTTCGCGCCCACTTTTCCATACTGTATGTGAATACAGTATGGCGCCCACTTTTCCATATTTCTCCATACTGTACGTGAAAGCGATATATGGCCACATGTCGTCCAAAGACCAGGGTTCAACGTGGAGAGGCGTCTACTATTTGCTTTCTGGGCCTGGAAAAAGGCACTCCTCAGGCCGGCAGGTGCAGGCATTGCCACCGCTCGCAAATTCCGCGTGAGGGTGCTTTGAATGCATGAAGAAAAAATGCTGCCAGAGCTTACTTTTCAGAATGCTGTTAGTGCATATAAGGGCAGAAGCTCAGGCGGCACTAAAATAGATAAGAGAGTTGTTGGAAGATTATCACTAGGTGCCCACGGATAAATGGTTAACGAGGCAGCTGAGCGGCTGTTTATTTGCGATTGCCTTCATCGTGCTTTGATTATATAGTTCATGGGCATAGCGCATTGCTTCATGTAAAATAGAGTAGTTTAAAAAAAACGGCTAGTGAAGCTGATCTGTTCACAGCGCCCCGTATTTGGAACCCAATCGCGGCATTATTTTTTTCTGCACCCTCAAGGTCATGCAATCCGAAAATATTCGAAATAAATCCTTCAACTGCCACCAACAGATTATTTTCGTTGCAAGGCCTTCCTCACTGTCAAACTGCGAAATTGCCTTCGCTTTTTTTTCTATTCCCGTTGAAGCTCCTAACGTGTAATGCTGCACATCGACCAGTACAGCTATATATGTACCCCTTTTAGAGATAATTACAATAAGCTGATGCAACCCAACCAAAATACGGTGCCGTCTTAAAAAGCGTAAATATGAATATATGTTAACATATAAGCATTCTTCAAAACTTTCATCATCTTAACTCGCCATGGGAGCTTCGTCACTAAAGCGTTGGGTTACTGAGCACATCACTCGCGGGAACTGCCCTTCAAAGAGATCTGAATTTAAATGCTTCGTGCAGCCACGTGCGGAACTCTTTTTAGCCTCCTCCATTTCTCTGTCCGGCCTAAAAGGCGGTTATTCGCGACGCGAATGCGCATGCTTTAATGAAAAGTGTGACTAGACGCGGCTGCGTCACGGCCCGCGCACAGCGCAAAGACGTGCGCGCGCGGAGAAGGCACTGCCATTTTGTTGGATGTTAATGCACTGAATGAAGAATAATATACGAAGTTCGGTATTGCAGCCTGCAGTTCGTATTTTCTTCCCAGGCGCCTTCGTGCTGTTGGGCATACATAGAAGGGCGTTGGCCTGAGTGACAATGCGGACAGTGGTGAATATGAAAATCCATACCACAGTAAAGTTCCTCCTTGAATCCGACCAGTTACGCACAAACGGAGGAAAGATGTTCCACAATGGCGAAGCTATGAATGCCTTATTTAGACTAGGCTTGTTGGGACAGAAAAATTCTCTCCTTACTTGACAGCGCTACGCACAGGATTAAACACGCAGATGATAGCAGACACAATGATGTTGAATTTCAAACTTAAACGTAAGCGCTATTGTTCTTTCTCGTCTTCTTTGCTCGCGTACGTTGCGTTGGTTCTCAACACAGTACTCCTTCACATAGCCTAAGCGCCTTGGCCAATCTGTTATTTCAGAGTCTCAGATGCTGACATATACCCAGGTAATGTTGGAGCCAGAACGCAAATAGTCATAAGTCATATTCGTCTGTTTGAAAGTGCAGTAACGAAGAGCGGATGCATAATGATTTGACAGTGGACTGGAAGTTTTGTTCAGTAATCCCGCTGCTGCAGAACAACCTGCCCTGGTAGTCTGCAGTAAGCTGTGTGACGAGCCATAAGCCTCAAATACAGGCCCCGTCGTTTGGTATGTTAATACTGTTCCTCTGATATGTTAAGCTGCCCATTATCTCAAGGAGACGCTGCAAGACATGATGGTGGAGGGCCCGGAAAGAACATTACTGACGGTCTGATGGACTGCTTGAAGGCGATGTCATTGTGCCCTTGCCAATTACGCTGGACATCGGTTTAGTGCACGTGCGGAGGTTGCAAAATCATTCCTTATTAGTTACAAAAGATCATTCGTGCCCAAGGTTCACGAGCCAGATGCTTGCCGGCGCACTTGCGTTTTAGCAACACTTTGAAGTTGGCTATATCTTCAGAACGAGATTAGCTGTTTACATTATTATATTATCCTTGATTTCTGAAGGCCTATATTCTATTGTATGATATGTCCTGTAAGCCATCTCTTAAAGAGGTAATCCGGCTCTGAAATCAGCAAAAATGAACAAAAATCTGGTATATCAAAAGTCGAAGTAAATATCCGTATTATTCGTATTCTTTGCTGTCACAAACACTTCTTCTGGAAACCTGCCGAGGAGTTGTTTTATCAAACACGGTGGTGCGGGCTGTATATTTTGCAAAGGTATAGCAATCGGAGTTATTTAAGCCTAGAAACCTTTGCCGCACAACCACCGATTGACGCTTTCTTGGGTGCCGCAAAACGCTTGTCCAGTTGGCTTCCAAACTGGCGCCCACGCTGGACTGCACATTCAGGGGCCGTATTCTATGAAGATTCAACTGTTTATTTTCTATTTCGGATCCCTTTGGTCCTCCGGCATTGTTCAGTGTTGTTCGGTGAAGCAGATGCGGCTTTCAATCTTCCCTGGAAAGCGACCAGAGGGTGGACTTAATGGCGACACCGCACCTTGCCACTGGCTGCATAGCGCAGCCTGTTTTACCCGGTGTTCGGCGAGTGGTATAAGCCATCGTCTGTATCGTGACACGCCACTTCCTTGCGGTTTATGCGATTGGCTGCTTGCTTCTTTCGTTTGATGCTGCCGTCATGCTGACATTCATCCAAAGGAAATAGAAAATGGATGTCAATATCAAGTAGTTCCTCGTTGAATACGGTAAGAGAAGCACAGATACAAAAATACAACCTTTGAAGTTCTCGCCATGTGATCTCTCCACGTCAGCATTGGTCTCCTCAGCGGTTCCCCGCATCCACAGGCACATTTTACAAGGGAGGCAATGATGCAGCGTCTGCTCTTTGCGATCATTTGGCTATGGTTGCGCGATCATCTCTGATTAGATTGTTTCGGTATCCCCATAAACTTGTGGAGGTCATAGCTTTTGGTTGGAACGTCTTCGATCGTACTCCAACGTCCTGATAGACAGCCCAAAATATGAAATTTTGTTACGGTGAAATCTGGAAGAGTTCAGTGGTTTACAAATTTTAATAGGATAAACGTTTCATAGGCAATCCCTTTTTCAATGCATACAAAAATAAAAACTTTAGTATAGTTGGTTTGGTTTATGGGGGTATAACGTCCCAAAGCGACTGAGGCTATGAGAGACGCCGTAGTGAAGGGCTCTGGAAATTTCGACCACCTGGGGTTCTTTAACGTGCACTGGCGTCGTACAGTACGCTGGGCTCTAGAATTTCGCCTTCATCGAAATTCCACCGCCGCGGCCGGGATCGAACCCGCGTCTTTCGGGCCAGCAGCCGGGCGCCATAACCACTCAGTCACCGTGGCGGCTACTTTAGTATAGTTTCAAGCTTCTATGTATTCTTCTAGAAAAACGAGAAATCTTGACACAAAACCTTTTCAAACATATGTGTACAGTTTCAATGTGCGCTTTTCAAATGAAGGAGTTTTGATGAATTTTATTGATAATGAAATATCGATGACGACAAAAACGGACACAGCGAAAAGAAGAAGCAAACAAATTCAGGGGGCACTATGTTGACCTAAAGTGCGGTCAGGCGAAAGCCTTTAGCGTAGTTTTGTGGCTTGTGTCGCTTATGTGTGGGTAAGGTGTTGATTAAGTACACAAGTAAATCTTAAATGCTGGAGGCAGTGGAGGACATTTGGGAGGCATTCGTTTGATTCGACGCCTTTCTGCAAACAATCTCCAGCGTCCTAGACAAGGAGAACTACGCGTGCGTTGGCAGGAAGTAGCGTCGTCGTTACCACACTCGGCTGCGGAACGGGTGGTTAGAATCACACCATGTACAAAGATTTTTTTTTTTCTTAACGAGTGGAAGAGTATGACGGACGGACGGACAGACAGGGTCGCGGGCATGAGCCATTAAAGGCTTTCGCTTTAAAAGGCGCTTACGTGTTGACGTCTTCGACGGTAGTTTACATTGTGAAAGTAATGACTGCCTAGTGGGACATCTCGAACGGCGGGTGCCACAGGGGCGTTGAGATATTGTGCAGGTCCTCAGCACATTCACAACGGCATTTCAGTAGGTTCTGCTGCTCTCTGAGTTTCGGCGGCATTGATATTTTTACTAAATCTGCCTCCGCACCAAGTGCATATGCTTCGGCGGCCATAGTAACCGTACGAGGTTATTTAGGCAGTGAAAAGATATTACTTTACATGTTCCAAACGCCTTTGGACATTGGTTCCCCTAATCGCACTGTTCCGGAGAAGTCTATATTGTATTACATGCCGGACAGTTTCTACAGGCGCACCGGCAAGCGCTGTGACTTAGGATGAGGCTCTGGAGTTGTTAGAATACTTCGACATCGCTTACCTAAGTAAAGGAGCGAAAAAGGTGAAACTTGCTAAACTAAATTTGCTTTTCGTTTCTAAGACAGACGAGCACCGTTTTCCGTTTCGGGCAATTATTTTGAAGCGAAAGTCCCGTCTGTTGGAGACACCCGAGTTCCTCCAAAAGACTAGTTTCCCCTTCTTTTGAAGATCCTTTTTGTTCCTTATTCGTAATCTTTTCTAGAGTTTTTAAGGATCGAATCCTGGGGACCGTCATAGGAATTAAGCATACACGTCAATCGCTTGGTCTAGGCGTTTCCTCATGGAGACCTGCTGAATGTGGTGAAAGAATGTACTTCAACAGAAGAAAACCTTAGTTCATGACATAGATTGAAGTATCGTTAAAGTCAATAATGGGTGTATTTCCCTTTTACCTGAATTGCACATATGTCCGCTGGCAGGATCAGTTCTACCTGTAAAATCTGGGACCTGTTTTGGTTGCAGAGTTCCCAGGTTCTAGGTAGAATTTTTCGATCCATTACTAATAGAGCCATTAGGGGTGGCTTCTGTGGTTGTGCGTGAATTTTTTCACATGTGTGCATCTTTTTTTCCTACACAGTATTCCAGCTTGAATCATCCCCTATTTCCACGGATAGCAATTCTGTTACAACACATATTCACTAACACTAGCAAATATATATATGAATCACACAATAGCAAACGACCGCCATAGGCCACGGTTCTCTATTCGCTCATGTTCCAGTAAGGCCACAACCGGATAGAAGTTTTTAGAATCCGCTTCTTCTTTTTGTTTTTCAACCATGCACTCGGCTGAGTAATGGCACTTTCACACCCGAAATTCATTCCGCTGAGAAAGCTTTATTAGGACGCACCGCTCACCATATAAAAGCGCACCCGTATTGTACAGTGGCATTTTCAACACTGCCAACTGTTCCCATAAGTAGCGCAGTTATAGGAGGTACGCTGGGCGTTTGAAGCGCGGTAACGTTTATAACTTTTCCACAATGTCCTGGCCTTCCAGATGTGTTTCGCCGCTAGTGAACTCGTACAGCTAGTCCGCGGAATTAGCATTACAGACTGCGAGGTGAGCAGCTCATAAATAAAAAAGGAACAGAGCTTTTGCGCAGCGTGCAAACGGCAAGTACATTACCGAGTCGTGCAGCCAGAGCGCGGGCAATGTCCCATTTTCACCATGCTTAATGGCATTACGGCCGAGGTCTGGCACGCACGACATTCTTTGTATTCGCGGCGTAACAATAGCAAGGGCTGTATTGTTTAAACAAAAAAGAACATAAACCCTGTGTGCCTAGGACCTTGTCCACGTTTTTCTTTTTCGCCACCATTGGAACCGTGGAGATTTATTGTTTTTTATTTATATTTCAGGAACAAACCTTTTTGGATCCTTAAACGAAATGCTTGTGATGCATATGTGTCGGTTCTTTTCAGGCAACAAAATGAACCGCTTTACATGACTTCAATTGTTTGTTTTCGTTTTGTTTTTGGCACATCAAAGCGAGCGAACAATAAAACAGACGTTTTTTTTCACTTTCCTAGAAGGGACTTGAGGTACAAGAATCCTCCAAACTGCTTTTCTGCTTTACAATTTACATCTTTGTTTCTCTTCTTTTTTTTTGCTTCAGATACCGATCACGACAGAAATGAAATTTACATTGAAAGTAAAAAAAATCAAATCATCGACCTCCACAAACTCTATGGCCACATATACATTCCGCCCTAATTTTCTTTGGATTTCTATCAACACAGGCGTGGCAGCTTACGCGCGCTGAATAAGTAACGGCTCACTCATATGCACCATGACGAACCCAAAAGCACTTTGACGGAAGCAGTAGCCCCTGCTGTCCAGTACACTTTAAGAAAAAAATGTTATTCACTCTCACTTGAGGTCACTTTTTTTACGTTTACTTTGTAGTTTTACTTTGTATGAACAGTTTTTTAAAGAACAGTACTAGCAAGCGAAATAAATTTATGCAAAGAGAATGAATTCCTGCAATAATGCAGTATTATTGCCTCGCACTTCAAGGCAATAAAGAATGTTCTAGGCAAAACGCAGACTTATATTGATATTGTGCTACACGAGCACAATGATGACTTTTTTTACAGGAAATTCAGTTAAATAATGGCCTATGGCCAGCCATGGTATTTTTTCCGCGTTTTTGACTTTAAATTCTGTACTGTGGTCGTCGCACTGGAAATAAAAAGATTAAGATTTAATAACTAATACACAGATTTAGGAGAGGCGGAGAACCATTCGGTGGTTGTTAACGTTGCAACGCTTGCCGGGTTATATTTTGCCGCACAGTCGTAGTTGCTGTTGTTAGCGTAGTTATCTTATGGAGGAGCTAAAACTATCTATGATTAAAGGCGTCTCGCTGCGCATTTTCTGTTTCGGAGTGGTTAATATTGTCGCCCAGGAAGAAATTTTTGAACTTTAGAGACGCATTGATGTATTTATGTTTCACTTAGTGACAGGCTCTCGCCTGTTCAAAAGGCGCACATATGCAGGTTGTTTAACCTAAAACTTTACACAATTTAAAATAATGCGATTTTAGTTAGGACGCCTATTTTTGGGGCATAACATTGTCAGTAGTGTAGCTCATCAGAATGCAGCTAAGACGTGCTAACTATCAGGCTGGTGAACTAATGCCGAACATTCAACTTTTTAACTATTACTTTTAGACTTCTGAATTTCCGAGAGGCGTGTAACCCGCCGGAAGTAACATCCAAATCAGTTTGGGAATTTAGAAAACACGGTTACCCTCGGCGCTGTGATGCAACAAATTTTGGCTGCATCACGCCAAGATACATGCGTTTTCGAGGAGCTTGCAGGCAAAGCAACCTCTCCAGTGCACTGCCACTTCGTGCCATGAGCAAAATCTTCGTCTCTTATCTAAGCTCGCAGCTTCGAGAACCCAAGGCGCTTCGTTCTTGAGCGTCTGTGGACGTTAAATGGCGAGCAGGACAATTTCTATTTTCATTTTCTTTTTTTAAGCAGCCCATTATAAAAGTAATGCACGTAAATGCACACTGGAACCGTTCAAGTAAAAATTGGAAACAAACAGGACCGAGCGCGCTACTTCGACTGAGTTTACTTCAGAAAAGTGCCATATTTATACCAGTCCCATAATCAGTTTTGCTGCATAATCAGTTTTGCTAACCGAAAAAGAGGCTGCCTAATTCAATGAAAACTAGCGCCACACGCAAACATGCCGGAGAAATGTGATGTGATGTGTTGCTTTTGTCATTCTTTAAAGTGTGTTTTAAACGCTTGTAAAAATATGACGTTTCCGTGAAGTAAAGCTCAGTTGAAATTTCGAGCTCTGTTCTGTTTGTTTTTTTCTGCCTAGGTTCTTCCTTTCATTTGCACGGTTCCACTAAGCAATATAGTTCTAATCAGTAACTAGCCCACCTTTCCCTGTTACATAACCAAAGTACATCGGAAATGAACTTAAAAGGTGAAGCACGGAAGGGTAATATGATCTAGCTTGGTTGGTGCTTTGTGGTGTTATAACCCATCGCTGGGAGTAATTGATTTTCTGAGGCCGCTTCTAATGAGAAGTGTATGAGAAGAAACTAGACAAGCTGTCCGCAGGACCCAGCTTTGGCAACAAGGGCTGCGTCTGTGGAAGAGACGCTGCTGTTGGAGCACTTTGCGCCCGCATTCTCCACGGCTGTTCGCGCTGCAACGACATGATCGTCATAGCCAGAGGAGCATCGAATATGAAAAATGCTGTAAGTGCAGCGGTCCCATAATCTAGGATATGAGCAACACCTATCTGGGCTCAGCTAAAGCAACGCATCTGTGTCTCTTCCACTTCTTCAGCAGCGTTCCCCTTATGGCAAACGTTGTAAGAAGCACCGCTGAGGGAAGACGCGTCATTGGATATTTTTTTTTTCTATTCTAGCTCAATCCAATGACTCTGAGAACAACTTTCTGAAAAGAAGTTTATTACATCTTGTTTGAGAGATGAGTAATTGCTTTTAGAGATGTCAAGTGCCAGAGTAATAATTTCAGCTTTGGACGATATCGCGGTAAAGAACCGCGGAAGGCAGCAATCAACCAGAGTCCTAGAATACCGCTTTATAGTTACGAGACTTCTACGCAACTCTAGGGGAGAGCTTGGTGCGGTGCCTAAAGCGGCCGTTCTGCGGCGCTGGGGTCAATCGAGAAGATCTGTGCTAACCCATAACTTCGGTCTGCGATAGAAATAAATCAGAGGGCAGTTGGAATATTCGCAATAGCTGCCCATGGTAAAACCACACAACAAGCGTGGCAGTACCGGGGGACATGGGATAGGCATCTTTTGAAGCAGGGGAAGCACAAAGCAAAGTATGAAGAACGCCTGAGGAAGTTGGACAATAACAGGCAGGCAGTTTTAGCCGCTTAAATACGTATACAGAAAAAGCGTTAACACATAATGGAGAAAAAGGACTCGGAAACGAACAAGTACGAAGGAAACCAGAACTGAGAACTAGAGAGATTTAAGCGACAGGCAGGAAACGCGGAAGGTAGAAATTTGAATAATTCATTGAAAAAAAAAAGCAGACTGATATTTTTATTTTTATTTTATATTTTTCTATTTTCTTTTATTTTTCAAGTATTTTGTTTTCAAACCACGATAGTCTTAGGAAGGGCTACTCTCGTGATACCCAGTTATTTATATTTGTACGTCACTTTCATTAACAGGGATGATATTTAGCAAACAGAGAGCACTCTTTACTGTTCTCAAAAAGATTTGACAGAGTTGCTCACTACTGGCTGTTTGCTTAATTATCTGCCCTTTCTCTTAACTCTTTCACATTATCTTCGCTTAGAAACTTTTTCTCATTACCTCAACAATTCACAGTTGGGAATAGCTCTTCCTCACCACTATGTGACGTAACCCCAGGCGTACCACAGAGAAGCGTACTTGGATCCTTATTCTTTCTAATTTACATTAACGACCTTTGCAATAACATTTCATGCCGTTTATGCCTTTGCCCAGACGACTTTGCTGTTTACCGTCAGATTACTTTAAATACTGACCACATTGCCCTACAGAATGATCTTGACACTATTGTAGATTGGTGTAAAAGCTGGCCCATGATTCTGAGCCTTAATAAATGTAAATCGATCATCTTTAGCCGCAAGCCTGTCATTTCTAACGTAGAGTGCTTGAAAAATAACTCCTTCCTATTTACGTTTTTAACGTTCAAATAACTCGAAATTAAGTTCACACCAAATCTTTAATGGTCTTCTCACATTTCAACAGTATGAAACAAGGCATCGAGCACGTTAAATTTCATACATCAGAATCTTTGAAACTCCCGTATCTCCGTTCGCAAACTCGCACATGTTACATTTATTCCCCCACAGTTTGAATTCATCAAATCTATATGGTCTCCTCTACTAACATATCTCATAGAAATGCTTGAATACGTTCAAAGCTGAGCTGCCCGGTACATTTTTAGCAATTCGAGTCCCCTCGCCAGTGTTTCCCAGCTTAAAATTCCTATTGATATACACACGATTGAAATTCGTCGTGCAATTTCACTCCCGTGTTTGTTTCATAATTATCTTTACACTCCTTCTTCGTTATTTTTTCCTCTGGAATCACCTCCCCGCTATTTATAGCGCTTACTTCATCAACTCATCAACTCAGCACCAACCGTAGATATGGTGAAACCCAGTCATATAATTCATCTGCATTGCCTGGAGCAGTTAAACACTGGAATGAACTTCCTGATAACATAAACGCTTTCACTGATCCTAGGGAGTTTAAAAAGCAGCAATGTATACATTTGTCGCCTTAGTATTGTTTCAAATATTGTTCTACGGTTTCAAATCCTCTGAACGTTCATGTTGTTCATGTTTCGCTATTTGCTTTTATTTTCTATTTTCCTGTTAAATGCTAACTCCGTTTTGTATCACCTTTTTGTTCCTTTCGTTTATTTGCCTTGTACAGTTTCCGTTGTACACTTATTCTAGTTAATTTTTCTGCATATTCCTTTTCCTTGATATGGCCCCCTCATCCATTGCTCTTCGGGGCTTGTCAGATACAAATAAATAAATGAATATTGAAGTTTTAAATCGCAGATTAAGAAGTACTTTGTCTATGCAAATTCTAAAGCTAGTGTTCCGCTCTTTGAACCTAGATAACGGCGTCTCAGAAGGCTAAATTACAAAAGAAGTTTAACCAAGAATATGAAACATTTGCACTTTGCGCTAAATCTTTAAAAAAAATTCAACATCGTATACGAAATTGTGGCGGTATCCATCAGGATGTCTACGCAGGCAGAGTCACTTTGCCTGAGGTAAAAGGTTTTAGAGATAACCATGGTTATGTGAGTGAATCTGCAGTACGTTTAGCAGAAAGCGATTAGAAAAATGGTCGCCCACAAGCAATGTGGTGACGTTAGGTTAGGAGTGTAGGATTAAAATGAGTATTTAAGGAAAATGGCGAATTTTTATAGCAGTTTATTACATCGATAACACCGTAAAAATGTGGCAGGTGTTTAACATAATTAAGCCGAGTACACGGGGGAAAGCAGGGGAGAATTAATTTCCGCTTTAAGGGCTTTATTGCGTTAATGCCCATGTGTGCTGAATTTTTATAAGCGATGTTTATTCTCTCAGGCATAAAGGTTATGCGATGAGGGATGAGCAGGATCCTTATATAAATGAAAAAAAAGGTTGGCTGATCTAATGAAATCAAGTAGTGAACGATGATGTGGTCCCTGTGTCCAAGCGATATCTGAATCCGGATTGTTCGGTGAGAGACCCACTGCCGCCAGGTGCCGAATTCTCTTCGCCTTCAGCGCCGGGAAAACGCACAGCAGGTGGTGGATATCTGCCTCACAGTCTCTGATCTTGCATTCTGGACACCCGGGGTGTGAATATAAATCTTTGAAATGCGGCCACTTCCGTGTCACGGCTGGAGTTAGGGCCACCCCGACCCGTATCCTCCGATGCGCAACCTCCTCTACACAGGTAAGACCACGGAGGAGGGTTACCGCACACGAAGGGATTAGAGCACGTGTGCGACGCCGGAGGAGCTCGTGACACTATCAGCACAATGATGCAGATGTTAAACGATGCACCACTGCACTGGTAGGTGGCTTTTCGTTTCACCACCACCCGTAGGGATTGTGCGTCCAATGTTGCTATTCGCGAACAACCTCTCACGTCCAGTGTATTAATCTAGCAGCCACCTGTCACGGTAGTCAGTTTACTTACAATCCGCTGGGAAGGTTGTGATGGCGCCACAAGCTGGGGGGACCAAGGCGCCAGGATTTCCTCCTCCTATTGTTTACAGCTGACACGACACTCCTCCATACCTACCCGACCTTCCTCCCATGAGCTGGAGCTTGCGCGACGCCCCTCCGAACTAGCCCGAGCTTGCCCGAGTAACTCGCGTATGATCGGGTGAGTTCGGAGCACAAGATGACATTGCTGCTCCAGGTTGGACCACACAGTGCACAAGACAACACTCAAGATTCCTGCTCGCATTTGGTAAGTCTTGGGTAGTGCTTTCCCTCCAATATAAAGGAAAAAAGCGAGCATGGCAGTAACTCACGCCAATACTTTCAGAGACGACGCTCATATCATGCATCTACCCATAAAATCAACCATACATCCGTCCAAGCATCCACCCACCCGCCCTCCCACGTATCCATCCAGCCGTCCGTGAGGACGGACGGACGGTACAGCTTAGAGTATATCTTCAGTATACTGTAAGGTAACTATAATGGCTGCACAGCTACCATAGTGCTCCAAAATATCAGCGATGAAATTCCAGTAAGGAAGGTCGTCAGACAGGGAGACAATCTCGCCAATGCTATTAAATGCCTGCTTTGAGGAGGTATTCCGAGGCCTGGATTTGGGACAGTTTGGGATGCGGGTAATATAAAATACCTAAATAATCTGTGTTTCGCTGATAACATTGCTTTGCTAAGTCACTCAGGAGATAAACTGCAGTTATTCTATTTTAAGCAGCGCTTATATCGTAAGCGCGAAACAACCTTGTGAATGACAAGTGTTCACGATAAGTGAACGGAGCAGATACTTTGGTGTCGTAGTTTTCGTTGTGGTGGGGTGATATGGAGTGCGCTTCTGAACAAATTGAATTACGTCGCTGTTTTCAACATATATCGATTAAGCAGTTACGGTGACTATATTCGAGAATGAGCAAAAACAAGCTTAAACAGGGGGGCGGTTAACGCCCTTTTACACCATCATTAAACTACCAAATATGCTCCAGCTTCTAAGTGTAACGTAAGTAGACCAGTTCAAAATTTCTGCTCTGGCATAAATGCAACCTTCTTCAGCAGGGAAGCAGCAACTATGTGGGAAAGTGCCCCGGTGTAATTAATATGATTCTATGCGGAACACTGTTTTATACAGAGTATTTTACCTAAGGCTTTAAGAAATTTTAAAAAATATCTCTCAAAATAGGCCTAACATGTCTGCGGCAGAAACGTTCCAAGAATCATTCACTTCGTATTTGCAACAGGTGAGGCTACATATTTCTACATATTACGAAATCACTGATCAACATTTATACGGATATGAAACATTTGTATACTTCAGATCACTGTGAAGGGCACGCAGAATATAGCATTTCTCCACCACGAAGAAAAATAATTATCATGCAGTATTCCAAAGCACAATCATTCAGTCCCGCTGCGGCTGCGAAAACATTAACTGAATTCACTACAGAACATGCACTTCCGTAAAAACTACCAACCGATAATCTGAATGTCATATCTCAAACCTCCCACAATTTTCTACCTGGCGTAGACACTAAGTGGCAACAGCATAGCACAGGGCTAAAGCGACTGTAACACCCTATCATGTGACTGTGATGCAAGGGGAGCAGTTCTCAATTTTACACATTTCCTATGAAGCACAAGACCTTCACCTGCTATGTTCTCGTCGTCTCGAACCACACTGCCTTCCTAAAGGCAGCAGCACCAAAACCGTAAGAATTGAATTGTAGCTGGTACCACAGACATCAAGGCTGGCATCACAACGTAGCGCGGGGACAAAAATCGCCAAGCGCTTGAAATTAATGCTGATAAAAGGCGAACAGCGGCACGTAACACATTCACGAGATGACGAGAGCTAGGTGCAAGTGAGCGAGCAAGCAAGCCTCAGAATAGCCAAAGTGGATGGCATAAGAACCGCTGCCGGCTATATTCCGATACAGCTTAAGTCTGCAGTGAAGCTTTGCCCACATTCAGGGCCGACGCAGAGAATTCCTCCACCACAAAAAAAAAGTAGTCCGTTGTTAGAACTTCTCTTGCCACCGAAACAAGGAGTCAAGAACAAGAAAAAAAATATAAGCTCTAGAAGTTTGATAAGTGTTATCGTTTTATAAAGTCAAGCATTGAAAGGCTGGTTTTGTTTGCAGCTGCAATTGCTTAGCGGAGTAATAAATGACGCCGCAGACCGTGGCCCAGTGTTAACAACTGTTGTTTTTTAAGTGCATCCTACTATAGTGTGAGGGAACGCGAAAATATTTTTTTTATGAAAAGGAGTTATAACTGCCAATCAAATATACACAACTAAAATATTTAAAACCCAGTAATTAAAACAGTTTTGAATCTTTGTGAAGCACAAGTTTGTAATCAATTATTTTCGTTAAATAGTGTTTGTCCGCACACTAGGCGGTTTCTCCGCAAATTTGGCGGTCCGCACACTTGGCACACTCGGCACTTCTGTTCAACAGCCTTACTGATGCCGCTGGCGCTTGGTTCTAGACCGCATTCGAGCTTCGCCTTCGCGGCCTATGTAAATTGACCTTGCCACTGCTTTGCCATGGCATGTGCTACTACCGGTGGGGTTCGTGGTCCCCATGTTGCTTTTCCCATCTGCCGCTGTGGTCAGGTCACGGTAAACTGGTCACGATCCGGTGAACAGGCTTTGCTTACGCTACAAGGTCACCTCACTTGGGTGGCCCGCCTAGGTTGCTTCTCCAGTGATTTTTCGCTAACAGCACCGATGACTCCGGATTTTCTGAAGAACGGAGGCCTAAATACCGTCGTGTCAAAATAGAACGGCGCGATCGAACGCGCTGGGAGAACGAACCCAGCGGTCAGCATTGTAGGGTTCGCAGATAATACCAGATAAAAGCATGTTGACATCAAACGCGGAAAATTTAATCTACACATAAAAAAAACACTGGCGAATACAACTTCTCTGCAGGGAATGATGCAACTGCATGGATAAAAACCTGACAGCCATGAAACTCCCTCGTCGGACACAAAGGCCGCTGTCACAATAAAAACGTAGAAAGAAATTTAAAATATCACACATTTTAAAGGCTTCGAAGTGAAACTTTCACACCTACACATGTCCGGACTCATCACTGCAAAGAGTCGTTCACAACAAAAGCGAAAACAAAAGCGCCGCGATGAAGCAGCTTTCTGAGGTCGATTGAGAACAGCTGTATTGGGAAATGCGCGCCCCTTGTCCATTGCAGACATTTACAACTTGATGAAGCGCTGCCTATTGGACGAAGAAATTTACTTCAAAGTCCTTGAAAGGAAACTGCCGGGCGAGAAGCACGTCTCTTCTCTCAGAAACCGGTCGGAAAACCCAGTTTTAATTACCTAGTTGGAAGGCGCAGCTCTACCACATTCACAAAGCAGAAACATCTAAATTATGAAAGGCATAAAGAACAGCTTGATCGCAAAGCCGGTGAGAAAACGTAGTAAGGATTTTTTTTTTTTAGTGTGCTACACTCCAGTTGCGCTTGACACTCGGCTGTAGCACGGGCGAATTCTAGCGATTTTTTTATTCAGCGCAGTCAGGAGCAGGAAGACTATAAAAAGCTAGGTTCTCATGTGAATACCTTAGAAAATATGGGCATCTGTCGAAACTAAGCACAGATTTTATAAAAACAAAGGCGCACTGTGAGCTTAAAAATGCGCACCGCGTCAATGGCAGAACAAATACCACACGACGACGAGCTTGTTCTCTCGCAATTCACTCAGGTTCCTAGAACTCAGCATGGTCTCCGAAGAAATGAGAAACTTTATCTAAAACAATATGATCTAAGAATGGAGTCACCACAGTCAGGTCTAGCTAGGGCGTCGCCAATATGCTTATTTCTATACGGACAGCTCTTGGCGCCGCTTTGCCACAGGAATAGACGTAATGTCAGTGGCGTTCTGCCGAGTACTTTTCCAGGTTTCTTACAGGCACCGCAAACTATACGCTTCTGAGCGTTCGCATAATAATGATGCCTTCAAACACTCATTCGTTCTCGCATTTTTCTAAAGTTTCTAGTCTTTATAAACTGAATCGTAATAAACCACTGAGTGAAGTTAGCATTCGTAATAATAATGTAAACCGTTACTTCGATTAATATTAAGTACATTTTCCAGATCATTCTGTTGCAGCAGATTCGCATTTAAAATAAAATAATCGACAAGACAATTTTGAAAGGTGTATGCGAGAAGTTGTGATAGCAGTTGGATGTACCCTATTGATTTTTTTGTTGTTTTGAATAGTTCATGCTTTTATTATGAGCCGAGGTTTCATGCATGAGACGCAATTTTTCTGTAGGGTAAAGCTGGGCGCCTGGCACATCTAATTGGTGGTAAAGACAGTAGTGTATGGCGGCGAAGCTCCGTTCCTAGGGGCGTGGGGTGGGGAGGTGTCTGGAGGGTGAAGGTTGCTGCTTAAGGCGGGCAGCTGGGTTTGCCAATGCATGTTGGAATTCTATTTCTCCGTCGCTTTTTCCCACAGATCTGCCCCAAGCAGCACAGAGCATTGGCCCAATCTTGGAAATGTGTTGGCAAAGGCCGGTCCTACCAACCAGCATTTGCCAACACATTTCCATTATAGGGCCGATGCCTCGTGCGGTTAGGGGGTTGCTTTCTAGGCACTGCAGGCCCTGAGAAAAACTTGGAGCAAGATGGTTAGGGTTGGTGGGTTTGTAGTGGTGGCCGCTTCTGGCGTGTAGAGTCAGGCGGGTAGGCTGTGGATGTGCTTTTGGAATGTGAAGGTGGGCTGATGAAGGTGGGCCGGAATTCGGGTTGAAGGTGGGCTGGGGATGTCGTACATGGTAGGTGCTTCGTGGTAGGTAGTGCTGGAAGCGACGGATTCACTCTCCATGTCATCGCAACGACAACGCAGGCGCCTCATATCAAGGCCATGAAGTTTCTATAGATGACAGTGATGTATTCTTGGCTGGGAAGATTGGTGACGTCATAAAAGAAAAGTCAACTACTTGGCCGTAAGAACATTGGTTTGGGCTGAAATCAAAAGAAATAAATTATAAAATGCACCTAAACGTTCTTTCCGGCCAAGAAGGATGGAAGTGTATAAAAAGTTTATTCTTGTACTTGATGTACAGTTATCACTGAAGAAATTTGAAAACAAAAATGCACTTATCAGGTTGTGATTAGAACAGCTTCGGAAGTAATAATAATAATAATTGGTTTTTGGGGAAAGGAAATGGCGCAGTATCTGTCTCATATATCGTTGGACACCTGAACCGCGCCGTAAGGGAAGGGATAAGTGAGGGAGTGAAAGAAGAAAGGAAGAATGAGGTGCCGTAGTGGAGGGCTCCGGAATAATTTCGACCACCTGGGGATCTTTAACGTGCACTGACATCGCACAGCACACGGGCGCCTTAGCGTTTTTCCTCCATAAAAACGCAGCCGCCGCGGTCGGTGCTTCGGAAGTCCCGGACAAAATTTTTTCTAAAAATTGCGTGCTCTGTTGAGCAATGGAACAGATATAGGACACTGTTACCAGCCACAATAAAGATAGGCATTTAGTACAACCCTTTCTATCCTTGCCAATATAATGACTTCACTACATGAGGCACAGCGACCAGCACAAAGGAGAAATAAACTCACGTCAGGTGGAGGAGATGCCCTTCAATAGAGAGTCCGCCGTCAGCAAGTGCACGGCCTAAGTTCTTTAAAAATTTGTATTGTTAAGAAGTGAGGAAAACTATAAGAAGAAAGTGATAATGCATATTAAAGCCTGGCTACTCTACTTAAACGCGACTTCGAGTAACAATACGCGGTTTCTTATAGAGCTTGCAGTTTGCGATGCAGGCTTTAGTAAAGTACACAGCCCAGCAGAAATACGCGTTTCAACATATGGCACAAATGCTAGAGAATTTATTGAAATATTACCCAAGAATTCAATTATAAGCGCTCAAAAAGAGCACAAGAATTAACCTTAAAAATTTGCTGTTGAACTAGTGCTCAACGTAGTTACAGAGCAAAAGCTGTGGTGTATCGGGCAACTAGATGCTTTGTAAAGAGCTGTGAGTTCGTGGTATGATATGAATGGCTCACCGAAATGTTACGGTTCCTGACATTGCGCCACCGCTCGGCCGGCTAATTCTCGAGCGTGTTGGTGGGCAGCCTCATTTCCCGGATTCCCCGCATGAGCTATGGTCCATATGAGTTCAATATCTCTCAAGAGACGAGAGTCTCTTATTTCGGTGAGTATTTGCGTGGCGAGAATGGAGACCCTATCCCTAGCGAAGTTGCTGATCGCCAAGCTTCAAGTCGTTTGCTGTGGCTTCCTCCTCGACTAGCGGTATAGAGGTGGAAACCGTCTCCGCCGACCGAAGCGTGGCGAAGTCTGGCTGATTGACAGCCAGGGTGTGGAACTCCGCCTATGGAGTACTTGTTCTGGTTCTGGTTTAAGATCTTTCTAGACTTTACTCAGCAGTTCTCCGAGGTGTCATCTTTCGACGAATACTTTTTAGCCGACGAAACTATAAGCATCGTTAAAAAGAATAACGGTTCTGACGTTTCCCTCTAACAGTCAGCTTTTAGGATTGCGATCAAAAAGGGTATCTTGGCGATCTAAGCATTTAGAGTACCGTACTATGCGAGCTTTTTTTCTAAATCTAGAACCTGCGGCTCTCCTTTAAAGACTATTTACTTTAGAGTCTGTAACTTTGTTTTAAACACTGTATTTAAGTTATCTACATATAAGTTGTGTTATGAATATTTTTGAGGTCACCTATTTTCTAAATTATGCTGTAAGGCAAGTTTGAAATACATTACCGAAAATAATAACCATACATTTGGCTATTTTCACCTGATTGTTTATTTATTCATTTATTTATTTATTTATTATTTATTGGATACCTTCATCGCCCATAGGGCATTACGACAAGGGGGCTACAAACGTTAACTGTCACTTTATATATTATTTCAGCGCATAGCAAAAAACATTGTTCATCGGAAGATACACAGTTCTTGATGGCAAACTGTTACGTTCTCGCACAGCTCTAACAAAAGAAAGAGTAACGTACGACGTCACCCCTACAAAAAAATTTCCTGACCTTCAAATTGTGGTCCAGTCGCTTCGATATATAATTTGGTGCCTGGATATACTTTTGCCAGTTGGTGCCTGTTTTAGATTAATAAATATTATGAAAAACTTTTATTCTAGCATTTCTTCTACGATCCTTTAGCTCTTGCAATTGAAGTTCATGTTTGCTTTCTGTCATGCTAAATTTCCGGCTCTAATTTCCAAGAACAAATCTGACTGCCCCGTTCTGATTTTTTTTCAATTTGTCTGTTAGCTCATCTGTGTAAGGATCCCAACAAACACACGAATACTCAAGTATTGGTCGAACATGACTGAAGTAGAGCTCGGTTTTTAAGTTACTTGGACGATGACTGAAATTCCTCCTCAAGAAACCCAAAACTGATGCCGCCCTATTACCAATATAGTTAATGTGCCTGTTGTACCGTAAATCAGATCTAAAAAAAGACTCACAGATATTTAAATTTCTTACTTCTGCCTAAGGTAACGTCACCAATCCTATACCTATACGGATGACAAGCGCGCTTTCTTGTAAAGGTGACGTGAGCAGTTTAGTTTATATTTAATGACATATCCCAACGCGCACACCAACCTGCTAGGGTATCTAAATCATCTTGCAGGACTTGTGAATTAGAATTTGCACTAATTCCTTTGTAAACATCACAAATCCTCAGCGAACATTCTATATGAAGACCGTATACCAATTGAAACATCATTATTATAAAACAAAAACAAGTGGACCCAAAACAAAACCCTGGGGAACTCCCAAGTCACTGGTGTATATTGAGAAAAAACACCGTTCAGAACAACAGCCTGTTTCCCCAGTGACAAATATTCGGCAATCCATTTAATAATACTAGAGTCAAGCTTATAAGCGTCTAATTTGGTAAGGAGGAGGCTATGCGCAACTACATCGAATGCTTTGCGGAAATCTAGGAAAATACAGTCAGCAACATGTTGCTTATCAATTGAAAAAGCCAAATTGTGGGTAAACTCTACCAACTGTGTATCGCACGATAAACCTTTCTTGAATCCATGTTGGCAGGGACTTAAGAGATTATGTTTGGTTAAATGAGTCACGACGAAGCTATATATTACATGCTGAAAACTTTTACAGGGGATACTAGTCAAGGAAACTGGTTGTAGTTCTGAACGGAGTTTCTCTTACAACTCTTATAAATAGGAACAACTCGCGCTAACTTTCAATCACATGGCAAGGCAATTTCATTGAGGGACTTTTGGAACAACCGCGTAAAGTAAAAGCATAACGTATCCGTGCAATTTCTTACAATTGCTGCGGGAATGTCATGAGGACCAGACGCCTTGACCTGGTTCACGTCTTTCGACAATTTACAGACTCCACTAACAGAGAAAGTGACTTCCGGCATACGGTCAATCTCCACAGACAAAGAAAGAGATACCTCACGTGAACAAGGCGGCATCAATACATATAAGAAATAACGGCTGAGGCATTCAACTTTCTCCTCATTGTGATAAATGATTTCCGCATCATTTTTTCAAGCTGGTACAGAGTGTTTTTCTTTCCCATTACGTTTCATATTCCTCCAAATTGTTTGGTGTCCGTGACTAGCCTTTCAACTCGGTGCAAAAAAATACAAGTCTTTTGCATTGCAGGATTTTTGACTGAATTGAATTTTTATTCCTTTCAGCAAGGCCGAACACTCCGGCGAGCTAGATTCCTTGTACCTCTGATACAATAGGCGCTGGTTTCGAATTATATTGCACGTAACTCAGCGCTAAACCATGCTTTATCTCGAGCTCTCCTAGACGATGCAATTCTGGACGGTACAAAAGCTTCACGTAGATCTAACAGTTTCTGTTTTAAAGTATTCCATAGTTGTTCTATATTAAGGTTATCCGCAAGGGCATCGAAAGTTGGGAATCGAAAGCTGGGAAGTACGTTTCGAAAGCAGCGCTGATCGCCTCGTAGTCCGCCCTGCTCTAGTAATAAATCCTTCTCTCAGGTGTTTTCGCAACCTTCGCATGCACGGCCGTTAAATCTGCGAGAACAATTTTGTGGCTGCTCAGCCCTGGCAACGCCCGTAGATTGCATACGACATCAGGCAAGTTATAAAGCAATGAAGAGGTAAATTACATGGCCAGTTCCGTCAGTTCGCGATGAGTCACGAACATACTGGGAAAAACTATTTTGGCCCATTATTTAAAAGAAGTTGAATATAAACTCCCTCGAGCTGTTTCTCTTGGTTCGCTAGCCGACCATTCAATATCCGGAAGATTAAAATCCCCCCCCCCCCCCCCCCCTAGAGCAAGACAATTCATTGTTGATTATTTTAAGAAAATTACATAAACAAAGCAGTGGCTGTAACAACGGGTCAGAAGGCCTTTAAAATGACGCAATAACCAGTGTTTTTTCATTCGGCGACCCTATTCTACAAAATATCAATTCAGTTTCATTATCAAACAATTCCTGCGGAACGCATGGAAACTCGTTGTGCACAAATATAAACAGCCCTCCGCCATGTGTACAGCGGTCTCTACGAAAACACCGGTATGTGCTGGGAAGCACCTCAGTACTGACGACGGTCGTGTCAAGCCAAGATTATGTGCCTAGTATAATGGTCGGTTGAACGGTATCAAGAAGAAAATGAAAGTCATCGACTTTATTTTTTATTCTGTGGCAGTTGATCAACAAAACGCTGATAGGGAAAGTCACGGCATGTGCCATATCTTCGTCGTATCTCCCGTACAGCTTCGGCTTCACTACCCCATTGAAAGCGCCTGCTGCCCATGTGAAGCGTATCGTATTTTAGGATTCCGGCTTCCTTATTTTCCTTGGCGTAAAGCCATAGTTCCTTTCGCTCATCTCAGACAGTACAAGAAAAATCCTTCGGATATCGCAACGCTCGATCCCTTGAGCCTGTATGCCCTTGAAAGCATAGCCTGGCGTGCTTTAAAAGAAATAAAACGTACAATGATAGGCCGCATTTCATCTTCAGAGTGTGTACCGAGCTTGTGAGCACGTTCGATGGATACCGAAGATAATTGAAGCTTCGTAGTACACTGTTCTATGAAGAGCTCCTCAGTCGTGGCTGCCGTCTATTTGGGATCAGAATCAATTAGGCCATAAAAGATCAAATTTTTGCACATTTCACGGCTATTTATTTTATTTTATTTATTTACCCACAGCGCCACAGTGGCATTACATTGGGGGGGGGGGGGGGTAGGTTATATAAAGCAAAAAAGAAATATTACAAGGGCAGTCACAATGACATTTCAAACACTTCACTGTCAGTAATATTAACAATAAATGAAGACAAAGGATTCGATTGTCGAACAGTGTGAGGAAAAAACGACACCTTGAACAAATAGGTTCTTAATCTGAATTCACGCACTTTATGGTTATGATCAACCCGCTCGAATCTGTAGTGTGGATGAAAAATGTACTTCTCCCTAGGAATAGCAATGCTGTTGTAATATATATTATGAAAAAATTTAGGCCTTAGCTTCCTCCTTCTTACAAAGCGCTGTCCTGTTTTATGCCAGACACACTAATGTATTTATTATAATTCCCAGAAACACAGCGGGCCGCTAAGTTCTGGTCTCTTTCTAATTTTTGTTTGTCGGTCTTGGTCAGCGGTTTCCATACAGTAAAAGCATACAGTACAAAGTCATCTATTTTTTTAGCGATTCCTATAAACATTTTATGATCGTGTCGTTGCTGATTTTCAACACTGGTTAAGACTACTTCAATGCTATCTATCTTCTGCAGCTTAGTTTCTAAAGAAAGAAACCGAACTTTCGTGTCAGACACGTCAACAGTAAGCTGCGATAACTTGGAACTTATTGCACCTTGACCATCCATCAGCCCTTGGATGTGCTCAGTTGATGAACGTGCGTTAGACTCAACATCTCCAACACAGAGCAGCAAAATTAAGAAGTAAAATGCCGGGCTACTTAGAAGCGAAAAATGTTTCTTGACAGGCACATGATTTCATTGCGTGAAACCGCGTCGCCGACAGTCCAAAGGCAGATAAAGCATTTGGGGTGGAACCGGCAAAACATAGCGCAATGCCTTTAAAGGCAGAAAAAAACCAGCCTGTGTAAGCAGTAGAAAGCTTGTAAGGTTCTCTGCAATCTCGCCGGCTCCACGCCCCGTCGTCACAGTGCTCCTCCAGTGATTTTGTAGCCGACACCTAGCAGCGTCGACGCCCACCTGACCACGTTGCCAGCTTGGAAACGCAAAATGTCTAAAATCGTCACTGCCTGGCACAGTTGCGATTTGCAGGCGTCGAAAAACTCAGCCGAAGACGCAAAATTTCGGTCGACAGGGGCCAGGCACGCATCGTTGAACGGAAGTCCATCAGGGTGAACTGTCTTGGAAATGCTCGTCGGAAAAATCTGCGTAAGCAGTAGAAAGCTTGTAAGTTTGACTGCCATCTCGCCGGCTCCTCGTTTTTTTCTGTAATCCTCCTTCTATATAACACAGCAGTTTAAGCTTTATTAGACTACGCAACGTCTTCATTGAATGATCTCGAACTTCATTAAACAGAAAAAGCAGCATTAGTTCAAAATCAGCCAGGCTCCGTCCTCTTTATGATAATTGCACTAGCTCGAGGATTTTCACTCCAAAAATAACCTCCTTTTCACGACTTGTCTCACAATTCCTGAGAAATATGTTGTTTTTACATTATACGTGAGATTGTTCTCAAATCTATTCCTGACCATTGGCTGCAGAAAACACGACATCCTATGTCCCAGGGTGCACAACCAAGACAACGAAGTGTCGTTACGAATGTTGAGGTATTTTTTTTTTCAAAGCTCGTAATCGAGATAACAAAATCTCCAGAACGCGTTCTTAGAGCTGCTCTGAATAACCTTTTTTATTTGATAGCTACGGGCAATTTTCATGTCGCATTTACTTTCTCATTGCTAAAACTGTCATGTGTGTAACTATAGTAAACCAATGCTGCTCTAACGGCCCCTTAACTATTTTATGGTGTCACGTTATACTATCTTCGTTTGGAACTATTAGGCCCATCAGTTTAACAAAGAAGTGAATAAACACATCTGCGAACTCAAGCTGAGCCACTGAAAACCGTAGCCAATGAGACACTCCGGCATGTGCTTAAATTTTACTTGCCAGAATACCGTATCTTCTGGCGATTATTCATCAGGAGCACACGTTATCTCTTATAGCCGTGTCCATGTTCAAAATATGTTTTAGCAATGTTGTTCACGCAAAAAGCAGGAAAATTTTGTTTTTAGTGTCTTGTATTAACTCTATAAGCGATAACATTAAGGAGATAATTGGAAAGCATTTTCTTTGCCCATGACAGCTAAAACAGAATGTTGGGTCTGGAAATATTTTGCAGTATAATGACATACTCTTCAACACTCTCGGAAAGGTTGGTTTATGGGATTTAAACTACCAAAGCGACTCAGGCTATGAGGGATGCTCTAGTGGAGGGCAGCGGATAATATCGACCGCCTTTGGTTATTTAACGTGCACTGACATCGCACACCACACCGGCCTCTAGCATTTCGCCTCCATATAGATGAAACCACTGCGGCCGGGATCGAACCCGCGTATTTCGGGTCGGCAGTTGAGCACCGTAACCACTGTGCCACCGCGGCGGCTAGATCTCTATATAGAACAGCATTTTACGATAACCCGCGATGCGGTCGAAGCGGTAGAGAGATACATCGAATTAGGTTAGTTAGAGACCGTAGATCCGGACGACGACAGTGAAATTACTCGGAGTATAAGAATGGGGAGGGGCGCATGGGCAGGCAGGTAGTCGCATAAAGTATCCCTGAAGGGAAACGCATGTATCTGCTGTCTCTTACCAGTATTAGCCAACAGGGCAAGAACATGGCATCTAGGGAAAATGATTAAAATTAAATTGGGGAACCAGCATCGAGGTTTGGAAAGGAAAGGAATAAGCTTAACAGTAAGGACAAGAAGATCAGAGGGAGCCAGGCAACAAAAGCGAGTGAATTAAATACTTGTCGCCATAAAGAAGAAGAATATGGCATAGGCAGGGCACGTAATGCGAAGGTTAAGTAACCGATGATCGTTAAGGGCAGCGAATGCAGTTGAAATAGTATAGCTGATATGTTGGTGGTCTTGATGGTTGCATAAAAAAAACTCGGTTTCTTCCATATCGAAATTTCCGAACAGAGGCACAGCGTGACCCAGATATAATAATTTTTTAAAACTTTTTGAGAGAGTTGGTATATTTACGACATACACCATAAAGCCAGCGTTCAGTGGACCTTTTAGAATTTAATACTCATTGCAGATTCGTCTGAAATCAAAGCCCCGCTGTGGTGGCGCCCTGAACTAATCTAGGAAAGATTGGCACGAACAAAACCATGTGGCTTTCTCTTTTGAGACTTCTTTGCAGGGACATTGAGAAGTTGTTCTCAGAGGTTTCTTGCAAATATATCTTTAATTCATACTTAAGCCGCGCGAAAAACAAAGACAAAGCGAGCGAGAAGACACGCGGTTCATTTTTAACGCAGCTTAAGTAAGAATCCCCAAAAACTTGCCAAGTTTTCGTCTTTATTATATACTAGGAGACCTCTGACATGCATGTTTGCTTGATAACGATATAGAGGAGCAGCTTAGGGTGAATGCGTGGTTTTCTGAAGCCAGTAACAGAGACAAAGCATGGGAAATGTATGTTTTCTCGCCACAGAGGAACTTATTATGGGGGCACAACAAGCAAATCTAATTACAGTAAGCTATTAATCTTACAAAAACAAGTTCTGCGCATGCTCTCAAATTTTAAAGGCCGTTATGAAAATGTTAGAACGAGTCCGCTTTTTGGACAATATTCTGTTACGCGCCGACCACATTTACTGCCTGAAATTTCTTCAAGTCATACAGAAAGGAAAAAAAACATACGCACAGCAGGATTATAGAAATGAGGGTGGATATAACTTCAGACACGCCAAACGACTCACGCCTAAAATAAGAACGAATTATGGAAAAGAGCTCTCTGCTTTCCAGTCAGTAGATATACTTATTAAATTCGCAGAAATTGTTAACTATGCCTGTTCTAAGCAGGTTTTCAGATAGCAGGTTAAGGAAATATTGCTGAATGAAAATATATGCTTCCATGATTAGAATCATATTTTTAAATATTTATATATATTTTAAATCTCGATGCAGTTATGTAATTTAGTTGGTGCAATTGTTTTCGTTGGACTTCTTATTGCTTGATCTTCTTTGTTGCATTCCGCTTTACCGACTGACAATTATTCTCTTTGGTTTTTTAGCACATGTGTGCTAACTGATTTAAATATACTCAGAGCACACATTTCTAATTTTAGCGGTATCCCCTAATTCTGTATAACATTTATGCTTTGTATAGATGATTACTCATTATGTGAGAGTGCTACCTCAGCGAATTTTTTTTGTACAGTTGCTTGTTTAGCTTTGATTTTAATCATTCTGCAGCTTTCTCTGTCTGCTGTCGATTCTGTACACGAGGGTGCTGGGACCTCCGTTAGGCACTCCAATGCCTTTAGTGCCAGCCTCTCCTCGTACCTCAATGGTAAAGAAAATAAATCCTCAAAATAAATCCCTAAAAAAACACTTGCAGGACTATGAAAGCACTATTTTATCAAGCCCCCCATGTATATTTCTAAAAGAATTAGCATTCTCTGTAGTACGGGGCGCTGTCTGTAACCAAACATCGTGGAACATAAGTGTGTAACGGGTGTGGGTGAAGCGCGAACTGTTTTGTGGAGAACGTCCCTCTAATGGTAAGGTTGTTGAGCCATGCATTTATGGTGTTGCGGTGCCTGCTTTAGTCGTTAAATAAGAGTAAGGCAATATGATGATTCATTTACAAGTTAAATTATTTCTCACCCTTTTTCATATTCAATTTTGCACCATTCCCTCGCTGATACCAGGATGAGTCAGTAAGACCGGCGCATGATAAGCATCAAATAGAGTCGAACGAAAGGTGTTGGATCACAGTGGCTCTCTCTTCATTACGTGCCTTCTATCGACTGCCTAAAACCTTAAAACACCAGGCACGCTTAATTGCTACAAGTAATCAGCACGCAGGAACGACGACCTGATGGTCTTGGCTTATAAATAAACATGCACATTAAAGTGGCAGACGGCAAATAAACTCTAGGCGCCCAAGAAAACGCAGAAATGAGCAGCTTTATCAGTTATTATTCAAGCTAGAGTAACTGCCAATCATTTGTAACTTGTTTTCTGCGAAGCAGAGCGACAAACTGACAATCGATAGACCTTCATTGCCTGACATTTTGATCTTTTTCATTCACCCCGTTCCACTAGCGCCTTCATCGTCGATGTCGTTGATTTCAAATCTCTTCGAAGAGCGCGCCCACTGTAAAAGGTCCTACTTCCCAGCTGGGCGTTTTCAATCACCAGTTCACAATGGTATGTTCCGGGACACGGTCCTTTAAGGTCTGTTTAGGTCTCACGAGAGTGTCACACCCGACAACCAAGTGTCAATTTGTCGCGAAATTTTGTAAGAAGGGCGTTTCGGCCCAGCCTAAACCCAGAGGGATTCCTCCACATTACTTCCATATTTAATCATCCGAGGCACCCGCTCTAGGTGGATAAAATAGCCAACAGTTCGTCTGTATAAGCGTCATAACGAACTAGTCACAGCATCAAAAACTGGCCGTTTAGTGAATAAGATATAGATCGGCGGTTTTGTGTCTTAGTTTGACTGGGGAAATGAACGCGAAAGAATGATACGCCTCTATGAGAAAACATACCTTGAAAATGAATTACTGAGATGTTAAGTATCATAGGACTGGTAATCAGTAGATTCGCATGGCAGAGGCATGGATTAAAATTTAACTACTTTGGCGACGTGTGTTCACCTGGAAGCGTAGGAAATCTATTTTTTTCCTGAGCCGAACTTCTTTGTAATTTTTTTAATATGCTACGTTCAGTCGTGATTTTATTTTATTTGAGTCACTACGAATATTTAATTAAAATCTCCGAGCCTCACTTTTACAGTCTGAATAAATGGCGATTGCGACAATTGCGATTCCAACACAAGCTTATGGTCATGCCTGGCTTTCTTTGCCAGTATTTTAGCCACCTGACGGTGGTCATGCTTTTAAACATTATAATTAAACATACTGAGACTGGGGAGCGCTACAACCGAGACAAGAGGACAACACCACATAAGAACACCACGAGACATGAGCGCTCGTGTCTCGGGGTGTTTTTATGTGGTGTTGTCCCCTTGTCTTGATTGTAGCGCTCCCCAGTCTAAGTAAGTACAACCAACTAGCACCCTACAAAGCTTTACTGATGATAATTAAACAGTACTAAGGCGTTTCTGTAATTTTTGGAAGATTTATTACTTTCTCTAGTCAGTACAGCAAAAAGATTGGCTCATTTGCATGTGATTGCCGTTCTATTTATAGACGCAAGATATTTGTATTTTATTTCCAATTTAATTGCTCTAAATTAGTATCATGCGCACCACATTCAAGGACCTAAAGCCTTCTTAAGTGTACACTTTAGACGAAAACAATTTTAATGAGGTCGATTTCATAAAAAAAAAGGAAAATCGCGCCATTAGTATCCTGCCTAGCTCCGAACTTTTCCTTTTCCGAGCACTGCCAAAATACAGTTCTGTGCCCTCTCTTGGATTTCATCTGAAGCTAATGCACATTTTCTGGTTCGTTCACTTCTTTTCTAACGCGCATACAAGCAGATGGCTTACTTTAATGTGGGGCCGTCAGGAGGATATCTTGATGGCACTTCACGTAATTAATAGGATTTTATTTTCAGATCCTTATACATTAAGAAAAAAGCATCGAGATAAACAAAATACCATCACGAAAAATTAGTATGCTTAGACGACGAGGTCCGCTATAAGCGCAAGTGCGTTAGGGAGATCGATATTCGTTCCGCCCTTAAGCCGCTGAGCTGAGGGCTTCGACCAGAGTGACACTCCTTTGTAGTGTTACTTAACCGAATTCGAAGTGGTTATTTGAAACGGAGTACGTTGTGTCTGTCGTTTCTTTATTAGCCTGCCTTATTGTTTTACGAAGCTTACTTTCACTAGGATTCTTCATAATTCCTGGTTGGGTATATGATTCCTCCCGCGTTTGTAGCTGACCGTAGTAGCAAACGCAGAGAGCGGTCATCCAAAAGCCATGCTCATTTAAAGTTGCCAGCAAACAAAACAGCCTCACATTAACGATATTGACACTTAACAGTCTACTCAGTAACTTACCTACATTGCAAGGAGAGCTACACAACAACTAAAATCTATGGGGAAACCGTTGCTCGTAAAGAAACATTGGAAGTCGTCGATTGTACTCTGAACATTTGTGCTTTGAACTCTAAAAATCCAGTACCATGAATCACTGTGAAATGCGCTGCAATCACTAAAAACAGGAAACGTTTGGCGGTATTTAGCAGGTACTTATAAACTTTGTCGATATTTCACACAGTCTTAAGTAACACCAATACTTGGGGACTTATTTCAAAAGTGGTAGATGTAATCCTGTAACAAAGAAATGCCTTGTCCTTGGATGAAGATGGTCGCTCCGTGCCTTTGTGAGAGAAGTTCTGTGTGCTTATTTCTGAGCCCGTTACCCATATAAAAATGAGTTCTTCAACCAAAGGATTTTACACGACAATTAGAAGTCTCAAAGGATTACTAATGTGCAAAAAGGAAAAAATTATGAAGATAGCTTAGAAGAATGAAGGCATTACGTTGTCGACTGCTTAATTTCTTGGAGAGATATAATTCGAACGCACAATAGAAATATCGGTATATAAAAGAATAATCGACAGAGCTGGCTTTTGCTGAAAATTGTTGAAAAAAAAGCGAAATATTGAGAAAGAACAACTTACAAATGGTAAGTAACATGACTTAATAAAAGCATTTGCACTGTTAAATGGAGATATTGTATTGTCAGAATTAATTAACTTGGAGATCTAAACACTTTCCTTGGAATTTTACAGATAACATACCTATACAATAGTTAACAATACCTAAATGCTAAAGAATCAAGGTCATAGCGAATAACTGTGGTGGAGTGCCTCAGTTTTCCGTACTCAGCCAGTTTCTGTTTTTAGCCGCGCATTATTACCGTGTGCTAGTCTTAACTTAAAAATGTATTCATTGTATACCAAGCTGTTCCTCGATAATACTCACAAGTCACCCAAGAAACATGCACTGCGAAAAACTTCATCAAGCGTTCTTGCTGGATCGCTCATTCGTACAAATTCGAATGGTAGTCAATTTTTTTTTCTGCATAGTTGTAGACCAAGTTGCCACAAACTTACGTCGAATATGGCGTGTCGTTCATACGAAAAGTGAACAGACCAGTTGAACCGTAATTCAATAAGAAAAACTCTACCAAGCTGTACGCAGTCTTCGGTTCCATTTTATTGTTCCTATTCTTTCTTTATTTTTTTCTCATCTTTTTTTGCAATTAGGGTTCAGGTATGTAGTATTTTCCTTGCTTAGTTACGTAGCCTTTACCAAATGCTTACGCTGAGTTTCAAGATGTCTGATTTTGTAAAATATACTTTGTTAAACTATGGAATAAGAATAAAAATGTATGATGCCGTTTAGGATTCCGAAAATACATCAACGATCTGAAACATTGTAGAAGGTGATGCATGTTCATAGCGGTTCCAAAGCAATCCACTGCACCTCGCGACCCAAAAGGAATATGATTCAATAAAAATTTTTAATGTCATAATAAGATCGAAGCTTGAATATGCCTCTATCATTTGACCTTACAAAAGGAAAAATACAGCAGGATTAAAAAACGTGCAGAGACGCCCTATGCTTTATATTCGACAAGTATAAACCAAGTAATGCGTCATCTTTAATGATGGAAACAAACCATAACAAACCCCTCCTTGCAAGACACAGGATTGCCCGCCAATTGGTTATCGGTGCAGCCTTCGCAAACTCTCAACATTTGTCATGGCCACAATGAAAGCATATCCTCATACCTCTAGCACATTAAAACTTAATTGCCTTCTTTACCACGAAGCTTTAACTAATAAAATTTGTACGTGCAAACTTATACTTATAGTGCCGACTTTGAAAAGCCTTTTTGACAGCTTTTTGATCCCTTATCTTTATGTTGTGAAATGTATCTGTCGTCGTTGTGTTAGCATCTACTCTTTCTACATCTTGTTAGTAGCAATATATGTAGCAATCGTGCACCTATATCTAGTACTTTTTTGTGCAGTAATTATTGTGGTGAACATTTTCTTATTCCTGCACCCTCCGTGTTCTGATCAGGTGAAAGTTTTGCAGTGTTCTGTACCTCAGTACATGAAAATAAAGAAGCCGAATGCTGGCGGCGACAAGGACGATACAGAAAAAAAACAATGCTCAATGGAATTACTGTGCAGGCAGTACGCAATACTTTCTACTCTTCTAAAGTTTGTGTTCTTCCTTCCAACATGAAATCTACATAAGGTCACGTGACTACCACATAGCCGGACCACTTTCTCATTAAGGAAGAAAATCACAACGCTCAGAGCCGAACGTATGAAAACAAAAAAATCTCTTGTCCACGATCCAGCATGAATATCCAATGCCGTCAGCACGGTGTTACGGCGTGCAGCGCAGCACCTGGAGGCCACAAAGAACGACCTGCCCATGTCGCCTCAAACTTTATTAGATCGCAGGCTGCGCCCGCCTTCTGTAGCAAACTGTCACGCACTCGACACCGACGGGGGCATTCATCGACAGCTTCCGGCTGCCACTCGAAGGGGAGAACAGCGAGGGTCCACTGTTCTTCCAGGAGCAGCTGCCGCACACGCCATGAAAATGCACGCCACAACGACGGCGTTCGAGCTGTGCTTTGCGGCTTGTTTGCTGTGCGGTTTAACCATCGCGAGATGTGAGTTGAATTCCGCTTATCCGCTCGAATTTTACCTCAGAGAAACGCTCGTCTTTTTCCTATAGAATTTATTTTTGCGACTTCAAATGCGCGCTGCGCAGTAATATTCGCAGCGCTCCTTTTTGGGGCACTGTTCTGAAGAATGCTGATAAGCAAAAGGCGCCATATTTTGGCGGGATTCATGAGTGTTATATGTTATAGTTTTTGCCGCCGCTGAGTTTTAACTAATGAAGTTGTTGATGACTGAGCGACAATTATGGCTTCCGTCATCACTGCCAGTGGATGGAGATGTATTATCCGTGACTCCGGTACTGCGGTGATACCGGCATTTTCTTTCCTGTTTTTTTTTTCTATTTCCTAGCTTACAAAATCTCTTCATGACCAAGCGTAGCCTAGTTTTCATTTTGCCACTGAAATCACTCGTTGTGCAGCGACTTCTCCTTCTGCTTAGTGCCCTTCTAACTGTTTATGGCTTCTTTTTTGCTTGTGCATATTCTCTCGTCACCGAAAACTGATTTTACTCTGGTGAAGTTGAGTCTGAGTACTAATGGGGCCTCGGAGCAGGAGCTTTGGGAAAAGTCCCATGTCCGCTCATTGCATGTAAGAGGGCCTGTTGTCGGGCTACCTTCTGTTTTTTTTCATACACGCGGAACCTGTGTAAGGTGTAGGCATTGCTGGCATTTGCGTGGTCCCGGAGAAGGCAAAAAATTAGAGCATTATTTCGAAGCCACGCTCTACTTTCTTGGAAAAAAAGAGCAGGTAACAATTTTACTGCATTTAACCTTGCACGACGCAAACTGAACTCTAACGCAAACTGTAACGCAAGTAAAAAAACACATGATTCTCAAACTCCAACTAGCACATTGCAGCGCCACAACGAGTATTCTAGGGGCCTCTAGAATGGATACAAGAATAACTTTTCGCCATGGAGCCTAACGACCTAAATATACGAATTGACACAAGTATATTTTCAAGTGTACGCAGAAGCAATGAGATTCTACCTGCCTCGGCCCCACTTTCCTAGAAAGAAAGCAAGACAACTGAACTGGATTCTTAGCGCCGTTTTTTGCTCCAACGCTTCCGCAGTTCTAGCGATTATTTTAGGTTCAAATGGATTGTTTGAAAATGCAGCGATGACGAAATGTACGGCATGGCAAATACAGTTCTGTCGGGGCTCATGTGAAAAAATTACACCCCAACGGCGGTAGTTAGAACTCTAGCGAACAACACACTACTGAAATGAAGTATTTTAATTTGCAGTTATAGTGTGAGACATACACTCCACGGCTAATTATCATAAATTATAGAAGTTTCAGCGACTGACAGCTTTTTGAGTGATTCTGTAAATATTACACTATGCACACTCCTGCTGAGCTATGCAGCACTGTCAACTTTCGCGCTTTAGGACGGCTTGATATAGTATAATTTCTATTCCTATTTTTTCCATTACAAGGTGACTGTCAATCTATGTAATTTGTAGTTTTCTGTGAAATTTAACCAGAAGAACACTCAATCTGAGCAAAATAGCGCTCGCAGTCAATGAACGACAACAAGAAAAACTGCGGTGTCTAACAACTTTATTTCGGAAAGGTAGCCGACCCCCACCTTTTATGCAGAAAGCAACTGGAGGAAGTCATACGCACGCGCAAAGATCATCAAACTGCCAGCACGGAAAGAACCCATGATGTACACCGCCTATTCATATCGTCACACACAGCCAATAACGCAGCCCAAACAAAAAAAAGGGGGGAAGGGGGTGATTTTTATCAAACAATCCTTAAAAGATGACGATGAAGCCAACAACGAACACGGCTGATACAATGATAATGACAGAGGATTGCAAACAACGAAGCAAGGAAAACCACGCGAATAAGGTGACAAAGATAAAAGAGCTGAAACCTGAAAAAAACTGAAAAGAAAGGTACAGGAAAAGCCTGCGAATAAAGTAAAGAGCCAGTACATTTAAAATATGACGTGATAAAATGTGCTGATACTGATTAAGGCAAAGAACCCGGAAAAGCCGGTCAGAATGAAAACAAGAAGCGAAATTGGTCATGTAATTGAAATTGAACAGACAGATCCTGAAAAGAAGCTATGGAGTATGAAAGCACGATGGCGATAAAACCTATGATGACATAGCTAAGATGTATTACCGAAAATTAAAAAGGGTAAGATCGTAAAAAGTGGGCGCGAACAAAGCAGCGGATGCTAAAACCAAAACGAGTGACTGAATTATATCGAGACAGAGAGGAATGAGCACTCTTTTTTTGGCAAGGCAACTGACGGTGTGCTAAAGCACTCATCTTTTAGCTTGTTAATAGTGGCGGCTTCAATTATCTCTCGAGTCAATTGATTTTTGCTCTTCGTCAGAATTTTCATTTTTTTTATTTTTAACTTCGATGAGACGCTTCGGCAGGGACTGCAGTCTCGGCAGTGGATAGCCAAACTACCGGACCTTTTATCCTCAATATTAGCTTGATGCTCTAGTAGCCTTCTGTTTATACATCGGCCTGGTTGGCCGATGTACTGCCTGCCGCAAGGTAGAGGGACGGAATAAACGACGTCTGATGAGCAAGCTACGAAAGGTTTGTTTTGGTTTGTGCGGTTTAACGTCCCAAAGTGACTCAGGCTACGAAAGGATCACGATGCTTCATTGTGCATTCCAGAATTTTATCAGACAGACCGAGTTTGAAGATGACTTCGCCAGTTACACGCTACGGTACACCAAAATATAGCTTTATTTTCTGAGAGTAATTTAAGACGCGAATTTTCCCCCTGAATCAGCCATGAATACTTCCTTTCGTTTGTCAGTTTCCGGAAAAACGTAACGTTTTTAAATTCATGTACTTTTTTCTTGAGTAGGGAATAAAAGGCGTATTTTTTTATTTTCATGTAATAAATTCTTGATACAAGGTTAATACACCCTTTATACTGTGTTTGTTTTTTCTCGTGCAATATGCCCCCAATTTGTGCATCCTTCCTCGCTGTAATATGTTTAGGTCTCAATCCACTCCCGTAAGCAGCCCTTTGAACGACTGAAATGATCAAGAAACAAATAAAATTTAGGTCAGGTACGCCAGCTGGTGACTATGCTCTCGAGCACGGAAACCGTGCTGAAGCGTCCGTTTCATTTTATTTGTCAGGAGCTTCTTACTGGAAGAGGTAATGGCATGTATTCATCCATTCCAGTTCTGAAGGCTTTTCTTCGATATAACCTGTTCGGAATATTTAAGCTCGCGTAATGGAGCCATGTCCCTAAATTTGATTAAATGTCTGACAGAAGTGCGTCGGTTATGAGCAAATACGGCTATGATTTCAGTATCTCGTTGGAGTGCGCGCCCGGCAAGGTGCTCGAGCGCGCTAGCTAAGGTTGTTTTTCCAATCAGGTTGGATGCATTCTTCATGAGGGCGGAAAGCAGGCTTTTCCGCGCACTCTCGGAGTAATGTCGTTACATTCTTTTTCTTCCTTTCTGCTGCGTGAGCTGCGACGCAGCTGGCTGTTTTCTTCCTTAGTGAGAGACCAGGCGATTTCTGTCTTTTCAGAAAACTTGACTGGAAATCTTTATGCCATCGAGAAAAGAAAGAGTACTTGTACATTAGGAGACTTAACTCCTAATGTCTATGCGTTTTTATTTCCCCTTAGTCGCTTTCGTTGTGTTGTCGTCTCAAGATCATTCTGAGCCTAAGACTATTCTTCAGTTGAAGTAAAACTAGCCAACCCAAGCTCTATTCTACGAAAAAAAAAACGATTAAGTAAGTGACTGAATTTCTACACTATGTACGTGTCATTTTGAGGGATCCAGAAATGTTGCTAGCCGCCACGACTAATTAAACTTCGTTTACCGTTCCTTATCGCTTAAAATTTAGATTAGCGCTGCTCGTGCAATAAAATGATCCCAGAAGACTTAGTTCAATAATAGAATCAGGCGTACATGCATATGCAATTTTGCGGTGTATCTGCGTACTTGTGGAAAGTGAACGAAAAACGCTGCGTACTTGCAGCCTGTAAAACGCTATATATTAGTGACGGATCTGTGCCGGTGAACCACGTCGTGCGGAATCCTTTGTGTCAGACTGGTTCCCAAAAAAAAGTTTGCCGGCGCCTTTGTGTAGCTGACGCGGAAGAGCGCACTGTCACACTAATTACGGCGGGCACTAAAAGCTCTTGCAAGCTTTGAATGCGAAAGCATCCTTTCACCTAAAGGCCTTTATACTAAAAGCCTTAAGCATAAAGACCTTTCTCATAAAGGTATTTGGATTAGTGGACTTCTATCTAAAGGCGTTTTCATGGAAGACATTTACTAGTAAGACCTTCATGCTAGAGGCCTTTATCATAACGTCGTTACGCTAAAGCCCTTTACCACAAGTCCTTTCAACTAAACGCCTTTACTCTGAAGGCATTTACCTTGAAGGTCTCACCTAGGTGCACCCTTCATCCTGGCCGGCCTTAAAACCAGGTGAAGGCCCGCCAAGTGTACGCACCGGACAGGTTGCCCGAAACGCGGCGCGCAGGTGGACCGCATGCCACAAAGCAGTCTTCAGGCTCCTATGTACGTACGTGCAGCCGTAATAGAAAAATGCGCCAACTAGTGGTACCGCAAAAAAACAGCGCGTCTAATGACGTGAATGCTGTAGTGCGACATACGGAATAAGGTGCTGGTGAATGCGTTAGGTAATCTCCTCTTCGAATCAGGTGGGAGGTCCCGCAAATCAAAGACGCAGTATGCCATACGTCAGGATGGCCAAAAAGGAGAGAGAAAATTATTGGCCCTGTCTGTAAAGACTCTTCGGACAGTGAATTTAGGCAATATTAAATTTGCCAACGAAAAACTTCCGGTCAATCAAGAAGAGTTATAAAGAAATAAGGGCGTGTTTGCGTGCTTTGTACAGAGCTTCCTCTGTGAACGCTCTTGCTAATTTTGTCTGGACAAGCCTATGTTGTGCGGAAGCTGACCACCCGTATAGGGTTGACCTTTATGTCAAGAAAATGGACGCTTTTCCAGCGAATCGAGTACCACTCCTTCCGCTGCATGCTCCCCATGCAGGACAAATTTTCCATGCTCCCAATCCTCCAGAGATGCTGTATTGAAGATCCGTGCTCATGATGACAAAATTCACAGAGTTCCAGCCTGAAACTATTTCAGAAAATTTAGAACTGCTCCCGCATTTTGTCCAGAGATCTCTGAGCAACAAAACTGCAAGTTTTTGCTACTTATTCTCATAAGCTTTAGACAACTCATTCAAGGTGAATAATATATTATGACGGAGCCCTCCCAAGCATTCTGCTCTTCTCCTCTGTTGTTTCCAGAAGCCGAATTGATTTAAGTTCTACGAGTCCCTCGTTTCCTTGAAAATAATGAGCCTATTACAGGTTGCTTTGAATATATATAAAAACGAGTATCTACTGAGCATATAACACAATAATTATAGTGGAGAGAATTAATGGAGCACGCATGCTGCCAAGCATGCTTGATGCACTGTCCTGTCAACTGAAAGTTTTGTTTTGTTACGCTACGACGTATACCTTGTTTGTATATAGTCCTGGTAGGTTTTAGCATTGAACTGCGTGCAGGTAGACTTTGTGCATATGCACTTTACTGCATGATGGAGAGCATGAAGGTGCAAAGCTCGTATGAAGGATGATTGTTTAACAAAAATGTGCCATTAAGCGTTTCAATATTCGGATTTAGGGTGCAGATTAGGTAGCCAAATGTGAAATATTTCAGTTTAAAAGCATCTAATTTTCGCATTATCGTACTTCAAGTTGTTTAAATGGCGAAAATTGAATATTATATATAAATAAAGACGACAAAACTTGGGAGTTTTATGACGCGGCAGGTCAAGAAGTTATTATTTTGATGTTGTCGCGTTCAGTGACGCTTTTCTTGCAACTGTCAAACCAGAAAACCGGGTTGAAAGATGTTTTCGAAGCATATTTTTGACTCTTGTATATCTCGAACCACGATACGAATTCAGATATTTTTGCAACTGGGTTGTTTCTGAACGTCACACCCTTCAATTTCGCACCATAATTTTTTTTTTGTAGCTGAAAAGTAAAAACAAAAATCTTGTTAGTATTTTATCGCCTCATCATGTTTTAGTTCAGCTCAGTCACGTGCATAATGTTCCCCTTTCCTTGTCTCTAACCCGCACAAACTGTGGCGAAGTGGCTATCTCGGCTTTGTAAAAAAAATTGCATTCGTTAAAAAAACACCGCTTTTATCATGGCCCATATATTATGTGTACTCCTACAGAGCGTATCTATTAAAGCCACCATAAGAGAACTTTTTTTATGGTTTCCTGTCTTGTAGGAAAACGGGCCTAGCAAAAAAATTGCACAAGGTTGCAAAACAGCAGTTTTTCTGTACGGAACAAGAAGGCGTTCCAGTAGAGCACGTCCTCCTCTTTATTGGCGGCAGTGAAAAGACTGCTGCCCAAACATAACATTTGCGCACCCTGCAAAAAGAGAAATACACTCATAAAAAGAAGCAAACACTAATTCAAGCAGCATACAGAGAATGAAAAAAGGCCCATCTCTGCGGATTAGGGGCCTTACATGACAGACAGAGAGAGAGAGAATAAATATTTATTCGTAAAAAGGTGACCAGAGCGGAGTGTGGGTGGGGTCCTCACTCCAAGACTCCAGTGGCTTCCGCCGATGCTTTGGAGCTGGCGACTAGCGCTTCCTGGTCTTCCAGGGTGCCACTGGCCAGCGTCACATCCCACTGCACCAGCGCCGCCTTTTACGGCTTTAAGTGGTTTGGTTTAGCTGAGCATGTCCACGTAATGTGGATCAATGCGGCAAACCGAACACTGTTTTAATCTGTGAACAAGGCTGCGCTGGTCCTCGCATATGTTTCAAAGCTACCTCCACGACCAGATATATAATAGGACTTTAAGAATGCTTGTGGCAAAGCAAATTAGGAAGCCACAGCTACAGTAACAAAACTTACTAAGAGCATGACCATCCATTCAAGCAAAAAGGGATGCTTGTTTTTTCAGGCGTTTTGGTGTTGATGGTACTTACTCGGGTACGTAATCACGCTCGAATTACAATCCATGTTTTTCGAGACAATAATTTTAGAAAAAGGTCTATACTTGCCTCAAATGCAAAAACGTCTTAAAATTCAGTATTTGGAGTTCTCAAATACCTACCGTATTTGCTAGAGGACAAGAATCCTGTTTACTGTTACCAAACCTCACGTTAAAAAAATAACGACGCAATGTGTCGTTCACTTATCATTGTGTCGTTCACCTTTACCGTGTTTCTTGACAGATGATAAAAGGTATGCTCATGACTATATATTTGTTGCGGACGTCCTAATTCATTTAAATGATTCGGTTATAAATAAAATATTGATGCAAGGTGAGAACTGAGCGGTTCATCGTTTTGCACATATTGAGACAAGAGAATGAGGGGGGGGGGGGTCCTTAACTCGTGTCCTAGCCAAGTGAACTACGAAAACAGCGGAACCAGTTCCGAACGTTAATATGAAAAACACTGAAAAAAAGAGAGACGACTTGTGTTGACAGCTGTTCAGGATGTGTCCTATTTTGTATCTACTCGTGAAGGTAGCTCTGAAATCTGCATGTGAGGACCAGGGCAGCCTTGTTCACGGTATAAAAAAGTGCTTTGTGCGCAGCATGTGTTCAATCTCGAATGTCCCATGACGTGTTAAAAAAAGTTCAGCTTATAATTATGAAAAACAAGAATCATATTCGGCCGCAGTTTTTCATATATGAAAGTCCTGGGCGTATTTGCATACATTACTCTCTAATTGTTCATTCTACAAAAAAGGCCATTCGTGCTATTTATTGCTATTTATTGTCTGCGGACTCACGATCATACATTCTCCTACTTCCTTAAGCAAAAATATGTCGTTTAGAAGACACTATTTTACTTCGTACTGCTTTGTTTGGTATGATAAAATAAAAACAAGTATTAATTGTAAAACCATAAAAAATGATGCGCACCATCCCAGACACACACGTTATGTAACTCCACGCACTAGCAATAACTACGGTCTCCAGATGGCCTCCTCTGTTGTTTCGGCTTGTATCAATAAACTCTCTTTCATTTAAACCTTATCTCAGGATTTCAAGACTTTCGTTTATTTAACAGTGCTATTAGACTATCTTCTTTCAACTGTTACTACTTGACGTTTGCTTCAAGTGTTCCCTTTGGCTGGATGTGTTATGTTTCATGTCCTCGTTCTTACTGTTTCGTAGTCATAAATTTGTCATTTCATAAAAATTCAACAGTGTTGTTGTAAGCGTATTCCTGTACCTTTTATCTTTGAATGGTGTCAAGGGCCCTGTAAGGCAGTCTTATCTGCCTTTAGCTCCGGGTTCCAGAGTTTTTTGTATGACTTTTTAATCCAGAGAATAATATTCCATTTCCAAAAAACACAGTCCTGCGCCCACGACGTGAGCACCCATGTCCTCCGGGTCAGACGTACCTTGACTGCGCCAGCCCGGACTGCAGAGAGTTCACATGCCGGAGAATGACCTTGCCTGAAAACTGCACCATTGAATGCCTATCCGGATGCTTCTGCCTTCACAATCGCTTCCGGAACAAGCATGGTCATTGTGTTACGTTCGAGGAGTGTGCCGCAGAAAACCACAAAATTCCCCGCAAGCACACCTTCGAGGGGTGAGGGCAACGCCGCCAGTGAAATCATCCGCTCATCTTGACGATTTTGAAAAAGTGGAAGGCTCCACGGTTACAAACACTAAAGCGCACGTGTATTCACTAAACAATTTGAAAAAAACAACCTTGAAGCTAACAATAAATCGGTTCTCTCAATCGTCCTTCTTTATGCCTGGTCATTCTTACCTCGATCTTCGTCGACGCACTGCAGCGAAGCATGCAGCGCGTAGAGGTAGAACATCCTCCCGGTCGGCAAAAGGACTTCGGTTCGTGTCCCGGTGCAGCGCAGTTCACCACCTGATAAACAAAAAGAATCCGAGTGCCGGTGGAACTAAATAACAAGGCCTAGTTTTCTGACTGATCAAGCGCCACTAGAGAAGGCAACGCTCCCTCTCATCAGAACAAGTTTTGGCCAGCATGGTGTTTTATACTTAGCCGCTACTTACAATATATATCCAATTAACTCCGAGTCCAGGATCCGCTTCGATTGCAAAGCAACTGACCAACGCTGGTAAGAATATCTGACTACAGACAAGCCGCTGTTAGAAGCTGAACTTGGCAACGTTTAACGGTAGAACCTTACCTACCAGCAGTGCGGTTCAAGGAACTGCCGAGTGTTAAATGGGATGTTACAGGGCTTAATGAGTTTAGGAGACCACTGACGCGTGCACGCTTTTAAAGGGCGGGCGTGTACTGCGCTATTATGGTTTGTCCACCGGTGGCAGCCAAGTGTTAAGTCTTGGCGAATAAGGATACAGTGAGGAACATGGCTATTTAAGCAACATCAAAAAGAGGGTAGCAGTTATTGTAATAAAGCTTATTAAAACCAGCAAAGAGAAATCTGTGCATGGTTAGTCGCTTACCTTCACTCATGATGACAAGAAACTCGAAAGATTAGATAAAAATGTGGAATCAATAATTAGAGCAACAAAAACACATCACTGTACTGGTGGAGACTGCAAATCAAAGGTAGGCAAGAAGCGGTGCGCGACCACTGCATTAGTTTATGGAGTAGCAGGGGGTAGCTGTGAGTGAGTTTGGAAACTGAAATAGTTTACAGATGATGAGTAGCTTTTTCCGCAAACGGGATAATCGGAAGTGGACATCGAACAGGCCGAACGGCTACAGTAAAAAGAAAATTTTCAAAAAAATTGATATTTCAAACTGTGCACACATTCTGCTATACTAATGAGTAGTGACTAGCAAGGTAAGGTGAGGTGCAGTAACCGGAGGATGCTAACGTCTCTATTTAGCTAGCAATTGTACATGGAATGCAGGAATAATTTAAAGAAGACGAAAATGTTCTAGCGATAAGAAGGAACGCAGAGGAATTCAGGCTCTCAATGAAGAACAGAGCACGGCTAATTTAGCATTCCGGAGGTGAATGATAATATCACAAATATCATTATAGAGGGATCAAATACAGTGACGCAAAAGCAGAGCCACCCACGACTTCAGCAGATGCAGCGAAAGCCGCTATGCCACACCGGGAAAATGGCCCGCCGGTCACTATCGGCAGTCCGCAACGCCTTCCCCTTCAGGATAAGCCCGCAATCTTACTGCCTGCTGATCCTCCACTTAACTCCAGCACGCCCAGTGAGGCGATGAACACAAATCCGGGTGCACCTCTCACTTCCGCTCGCAGTGGCGGCGGAGCTCTGTTGAGAAGAAAAAATATTATAACGGCCCCAATCAAGCGGATATTTTAGTTTTTAAACACACTCACAAAAATACCTATGGCGCTGCTAATACACTGCAACTGTCGTTCACTACTGATTAACTATCGCGATCTAATAGACATTTTAAAATCAATGACGCTTGTAGCATTATGTGTACCTCGAAATAATTTTTCAAGTACGAAGTCTTTCGACGTGAGCCACAGCAGGCAATTAGGTTCTGTGGAGCCTTTGTCACTGCACTTCTGGGTGGTGCGGCAACCCACGAAATCAAGCTCAGAACGAAATATCAAATAGTTGCATTCACCAGTCTTCATTGTAATGCATTACAATCAGTTCAATAAGTCTTCAACAAGACGTAAATGTGTGTGTGTGTTTGCGTGTGCGTGTGCGTGTGCGTGTGTGTGTGCGTGTGTGCGTGTGCGTGTGCGCGTGTGTGTGTGTGTGTGCGTGTGCGGGTGTGTGTGTATGTGTGCGCGCGCGTGTGTGTGTGTGTAACCGCAGATAGTAGAGAAAATAGCAGCGACGGCAAGTAAAAAGGGTGACGTCATCAAGCAGTCGTATTGAGCACACAGCAAGCCGCCTAGTACCACCACTTCAGTCAGCCTTATACACGTGGTTCGGATATATATATATATATATATATATATATATATATATATATATATATATATATATATATATATACGCGCCACTGGCTGACCTCTATGTGCCTTCCTGCATGTGGTTGCATGAACACTGGTTCAGGGGGTGTCAAACGATTTCTCGTTTTATATATCGAACACGTGATATTCAAGTTGAAGCCAAGCTAGCGAAATGGATTCCAAAAGACGACATATGCACCATCCAGTCTATGCCTTTCCAGACTTTCGTACCACATATTTATGCAACGGCACTGGCGCCATATCCGCGCGTTTGTGTGTGGTTTCATACACCGGAAATAAATGAGTGCTCACTTGAAATAAACTCAGTTCGCAGATCGCAACCAAGCGTCTACTTCTTGCTTTCATGACGTGCTTTCACATTCCGAAACGTTAGCATTCTTAAGTGTATCTGCCCATATTTTTAATCAGAAACCACAGCAATATGGAGTAGCAAAGGGTTTTTAATGCTCACTCCTCGTTTTGTAGAACCAAACAGACAGATAATAGGGTCTGTAATATAGGAGCTCTTATTTTTTTTTCAAAAACGTCTGGATGCATAATAGAGGCAGCACACTTGCTGCTTCTCAAACTCAGGCCACAGACGCAAGATGTGCCGGACAATATCATCTGAAAGGTGGCGACCGCACCGTTTCGGCAAGGACTGCTAAGGGGTAGCATGCAGCAAAGATAGCCAACGCGTTTGGCGATTTCGTGCGTTGTGTGAGCAGGCAGAAAGCCACAAGGATTTCCTGTGGTATTCCTAACGCCCTTGATTACATGCAAAAACGAAGTCTGCCTCTTCTGATGGAGAGCTACTGGCTTCGGTCGACCAGCCAGTGCCGGAAATGTTCCAGAAGATCATCAAGCTAGGTCTGAAATTTTTTGTGTCTAGCCAACTCTGCAAAAGGAAGAGAAGTTGTTTCTTGGAAGGGCCATCTCATGTAAAGCCCGGAAGGAAGACCGACTTAGGTGTGTTGTGGAATGCGTTGATGCTCGGAAGCGCACTGAGGGCAGGTCTGTTAAAAGGTTGGTTTTCACCTTTGGTGAACTTCGCGACTTCCGAGAAACTGCGCGCGGTGTTTTCGGATAAAGAAGGGTATTTTGTTACTTTCGCGAAAAAAAAACTTTCCTTGTCTTCTTCAATAAACTTCTTTTGTTAGGAAACGCTCGTCAGTGTGGTCTTCACTTCGTCTTTCGTCAGCATTGTGCTGTACCGCCTGCAAAAACATAGCTGGAAAAGAACTGCCGATCAGTGGCAGTACAAACGAAGCTTACCGTAACTTTTTTACAGTGCAAGAAATTCGGACAGTTTTGTCCGCCGGCAAACAGATAGCATGCGGCCCTGATGCAATACATTATGAAATGTTTGTCCACTTCTCCGAAACTGCTGCAGAGGCTCTTCTCATATGGTTAAACAAACTATAGGAATATGAAAAAAATGGAGGAGGCTTAGAAAAAGGACGCGATGATGCCATTCTTGAAATCAGGGAAAGCCGATTTAACTTCTATAGAGTTCCATAGAAGACAAACCTAACAAGTTATACAAATATTCCTGGCACTTAAACAAAAATACACTGAATTTACAGCTTTAATACCGGGTGGTGAAAAGTTTGTTTGCGTTTGAGGCGCAGTGCATGGTACGAAGGAATTTGAAGAAATAGGTACGACTTCCACAGTGTGCATCCACCTTTACGGTTGTGGGTCACGCCGTCCTTGCGGCCATAGAAAGGTTAGTAAACGACAGCCTGACAAACAGTATTATGTACACTGACTCCCTGATCGTGCTCATAGCTCTATTGTCTGAAGATGCAACCACAGCGCTAATTGTAGACATCATACATACTTGGTGACATCATAAAAGGCAGCGAGACAGCAGACTTATGCGCTGCTCAACTGAGTGCAAGCAAATAAAAAAAATTATATATGCTTTTCAAAGATTGCACGAGAGAGAGAGAGAGAGAGGGTTTATTGATAGGAAAAGGCAGAGAGGTTGGCCTGAAAAATAAATATCTGGCCTGCTCCCCTGCTCTGGGGGACGGGAAGAGGAGATAAAAGAAGGTCACGATGGGGGACGATGATGATGGGAGGAGGCAGATGAAAAACTACTTTTAAAAAAAAAAAAAAACAAGGCACACTTTCTGACACCACAAACGCGAGACAAGGTCCGTGTCGCTCAAAAAGCGTGAGAGCGCTCGCGTTGCCTTTACAGTTCTAAAACTATCTGGCCAAGCACCGAGGATCAAATCCTCAGAGAGGAGCGATGTGTCCATAGGCTTCAGAGCAGATGCGAGTATGAGTCTTTCACGTGCATACGCTGGACACGCCACTAAAACATGTTCTATAGTCTCTAGCACGCCACATGTGGTACATTCCGGGGAGTCCGCTTGTCCTATTAAGTGCAAGTATTTGAGCGTGAATGCCACATTTAAACGTAGTCTACGGATAACGCATGCAATAGGGCGAAAGATTACGCGAAATTCATACACCTGTGAATTGCGACAAATATGGCAATTTGCTTGGAACAACGAAGTAAAGACAAAGTACACTAGGTAAAGCCAGTTTTGGGTCAATGGAAGTCTTGCACGCAGCACCGGCGTTTCAAAGAAGCGATTCTCTACGGTCTTCGAACAGGGCACACACTTTACACATAACTTCATACTCGCAAGCAAGACAAGCCACTACGTGAACAATGAGCCGCCGCGGTGGCTAAGTGGTTATGGCGCTCGGCTGCTCCCAAGGAAGACGTTGGTTCGATAATAGAGAGACGGGCTAGTTGGTGACTATTAGTAGAGTGCATCTTGAAACCGCGCAAAAAAAGACAAGGGACAAGGAAGAAACCAACAGGAAAGAGAGCGCTCTTTCCTGTTGGTTTCTTCCTTGTTTCTTGTCTTTTTTTGCGCGGTTTCAAGAAGGTGGGTACGATCTCGGCCGCGGCGCTCGAATTTGATGGAGGCGTAATGCTAGAGGCACGTGTACTGTGCGATGTCATTGCGCGTTAATAAACCCCAGGTGGTCGAAATTTCCGGAGCCCTCAACTACGCCGTCCCTCGTAGCCCGAGTCGCTTTGGGATGTTAAACACCCATAAAACATTGAGTGAATAATGCGGAGATGAGCTAACAGTAAACAATTTTTCATTTTCGCGCAGGACATAAACACTGGGAAAGACATTTTGTTGTGTTCCACGAAAAACACACACCATTTCATCAACATTTCTCGTCTGTCAAAATTTTCTTCATAGTTCATGGGGTGTTTTTAGATATTTATAACAAGAAACTCTCATAAAAAGTATAGAAAGAAAAAATTGTCAAAGGAAAAAACAGCATTTAACCTCACGCTTGGTGCATGATAGCCACAGCTGCATATGTGCCATAAAACTTAAGACCGCAACACACAAAACCCATCAAAGGAGAAGTGGGAGGAGGCTTTGTTCATCTCAAACCTGGAGTGACGTCTGGATGTCCTGGCAAGAGCTGCACCACTCTGCGTACGAGCCCTCGACTAGAACCTCTACCCGATCGTCAAAAAAGGCTTTGCTGGACTCAAGAAATGTTTTTCATTCATTCCAAGGTTCACACTGTGGGGAATCGTTTACCTCGCATATGTACAGACAAGGTAAGTTTGGTTTTGGCGGACAAAATTGCACGTTTCGAGAAAACAATAAGGGAATTAAACAGTAGGCAGGACTAGTTCCAGATTGACGCTCTTCCTGTATATTGTGTATTTGCGTCCCCGTATTATCTTGCCTTTGCATACCATATTATAAACAAAAACGTAGCATATGGACGGGACGAAGAAGGGCGAAGACAGGACGATAGCAACCGTCCTGTCTTCGGCCTTCTTCGTCAAGTCCATATGCTACGTTTTTGTTTATAATATGTCTGACCAACTGGCCCCTCAGTATACTTTGTTAAATTTGCATATCATGAGCTATAACTCTTCATCAACTAGCTAACATGATTCAGAGTCTTATGATGCTGATCCTGAACTCCTGGAATCGAATACTGGCCGGGGTGACTGAATTATTTTGAGGGCGAAAGCCCCCGTCTACCGTCTGATGTCTGTGCATGTTAAAAAGTCCCAGGTGGTCCAAACTGAACCTATGCTCTTCACTTCAGCAGACCTTGTAGCCACTCTCAAGACTCATTAACTTTAACGACGTGTCAGAGCCTCCTCAGGTTTTCCGTGTGAAGCATTGGTGTTGTCATGATCCGTGTGGCCTAATGAGTGCATCGCTGCAACAACATTCGTCGCTGTGTATAATCTACATAAGTACATTGAAGATTGGTCGAAAAATGCTGCCGGAAGAATCCTTTCCGAAACTTAACATTCGTTACACAGATTTTGCATCTAGAGTTTGAAAACCTCGGCAAATAGCAAGAGATAATTTGAATATGCGGAATATATTTGAACTTTTTCTGTTGATAGATGGCAGCACTTAACTACCACAAAAAGCAGGCAACTTCTATTTCCCCTACAGGTGTGTAAATTCTACCGCGACACCGAAGTATTAAGTCTTCCGCGAACAAAAAGTATGGCCGAGAATTTTCGTTGTATATCATGCCAAAGCTTGGGGACGGAAGCACAAAAGAATAACCCCTCTCAAGGGGAGGTGGTCAGAGAATGGACCTTTTTCCAGTAACCCCACCACTCAGCTGCCACTAAGAGAAGTACGTTTTCCGGTTCGGGTCTCCTTAAGCTCCCTCGCATTTTTATGCGAAAATTCGTTTAGAACGGTAGGGTGGGGTATACAGCCTGTAGTTAGAAGCAGTGTTGGTTTCGCCTAGCCAGAACAGATAAGTGTGAGTCATCTTTCGACACACCTTGGGTACACCTCCCCTTCGGCACTTCGGCCGGCTGTTCCGTATTCCGCGTATTCCTCCGTCGCCCCACGCAATACAAGCCTGGTGATCGTGTACGCGTGTGGACACAGATTTGACGTCGGCGCCTCGGTGAAAAGCTTTTTACGCTCTCAATGTTTGCGCTGCCGGTGTTTATATTGCGTTGTGTTATGATCGGAGGCCCCGACAGCGAGAACAGACGAGCCCGGCAGGCGCCATCGAACTATGTTTGAGCAAAGGTGCTGTCGTCCTGAGAAGAGGATTAGGAACGGCTCCTGGCGACGGTGAGCTGTGACGAAAGGCCTCTCGTACCTTCGTCCGGAGTATGGAATGCGGCATTGCTCCCAAACTGCGCCCTCACGTGGACCGGCAGAAAGACCCGAACAAAGGCGCCGGACCCGCCTCGCTCGCTTGCACTTGCGCGGCCAGACAAAGCGGGGGCGGACACGGCTGATTCATCTTACCCTCTGGAATGCCCGGGGCCGCCAGGACGCCTCTTTCCCACGGAGGGCATCACCGCCTGCTAAGCCAACGACCTTATGCACCTGCTAAACCGGTCGGAAACAGCATTCCAGGGCCTTAAGGCGCCAGGATTCCTTATCGCCTGTGCACGTGTTTGTGGGGGCGGAGCGGTCACGGGGTTAGGGAAGAGACTATGAAGAGTGTGTCTGTCCATTGGACGCTTGATCAGCCACCGGTTTCCCAAGCTAGGTGCCTAGGGAATATTCACTGTACTTAAGTCGCGATTTGACTGGTTTCCCGGCACTTCATCTCTGACTTTTGGGTCCCCCTGCTTCTGTTGTAAATATGTAGCACTTCATCTCTGACTTTTGGGTCTCGCTGCTTCTGTTGTAAATATGTAGCACTTCATCTCTGACTTTTGGGTCTCCCTGCTTCTGTTGTAAATATGTGGCACTTCATCTCTGACTTTTGGGTCTCCCTGCTTCTGTTGTAAATATGTAGCACTTCATCTCTGACTTTTGGTCTTCCTACTTCTTTTGTAAATATGTAAACAAACCTTCAAGTTTACCAACCCTCCTGAAGGCTTCCCTCCGTCGTCTGCAGAGTTCATCGTCATGCGGTGAAGACCTCGGTCCCGATGCCCAAAGCATATCAATTGTTGCTGTCTTTGCTGTTTTTGCCCTTATTATTCGTTTAAGCATCCGGCTGATACTTCTTTGATAGAAGTAATGCCTCGAAACTGTTGTACTACTTGTGTTTTCTAGTTCAAAATTGTTGGCGCGCGCGGAGATCACTTTGTTATGCGAGAAGAGATCAGTGTTATCTGGAAGGATTTCAGCCAGGTGCAACTATTTCGACATTATTCTGGGCTGTTTTAGTTGTGTTTAGCGCCTTATCAGGCGGGTGCCTCTTCGATTACCACCGAGCACGATTGTTGCTATCAGGGTCGACGAATTCTTCACTTTGTTTATTTATTTATTTATCTTATATTTATCATCATCCCATAGCGCCATTGTCTGGCATTACAGTGGGGAGTTGAAAAAGAATAAGTACACAAATACCACCGCGTGCATGTGGTAACAAAAAAAAACATAACATTGAGATAGGAAGAACGCGGAAATATTATATATAAAAGTAAAGAAAACTGTCACAGCATTGAAGAAAATGAATCATTTGATAGTATGGACACTACTTCCTCGGGCCACTTGTTCTGTTCAGAAATTGTTATGGGGAAAAATGTCATTTTAAAAAGGTCAGTCCGGCATCTGTATTCTTTAAGTTTAATTGAATGATCTATCATTAAAGACACATAATCAGGGATGACTATATATTTGGTTCATTCCATTCTAGTTCTTGAATGAAATATATTATAAAATAATTTTAAACGCACAACTTTCCTACGTTTTTGAAGTTTTTCCCAATCCAAAGCTTTTTTGGCGCTCGTTACATTGAAATATCGCCCATAGTTACTAAAAACAAAACGAACGGCCAAATTCTGAAAGCTTTCTAGCTTTTGAATGTCAAGCAAGGATTTCGTGTCCCATACTGTGCAAGCGTACTCAAGTATGCCTCTAACATTTATATTATACAGCAGTTATTTTGACTTTAAAGAGAAAGGTTTTGCGTTACGTCGCAGGAAGTCCAAAACGAGGCAGGCTTTGGCAGTAAAAAAATCCACGTGACGGCGCCAAGACTTTGCACTGGTTAAGTATACACCAAGATATTTAAATTCCAGCACTGAAAGCACTGTGCTCTAATTAATATTATAAGGGAAATCGTGGGGACATTCTTTTTAGTGAAACACATATGTACAGATTTTTGTAAATCAACAAGCATTCCCCAATTCTCATACTACTGTGCTACTTTACACAAGTCCTGTTGTAATGCATTGCAGTCACTCTGATCGTTAATAATTCTATAAAATGCACAACCATCCACAAATAGACGCATGCATAAAGAAATACCTGAAAATATGTCATTCATGTAAATTATGAGCAATAAAGGGCCCGAAACGAATCCCTGAGGCACCCATGATGTTACAGCAACCGCATGCGACTGCTTACCGTTGACTATAGTCACTTCAGTAACTAAATTACTGCTGAAATACTTCGTTTCATGTCTCCTTCACTGCTTATAGTATCACAACGGAACAAACTTGGGTAAAAGGGTGAGGTGCGAGGTTTGCAAAAGCACTGAGATCGTCCTGTTGCTATTCGTGGTGACTTTGAACCCAAATTTCGTCATTGCACAGGCGACTTCCAACTATTCTGGACAAAGTTTCTGTTACTGGTTTATTTTTAGAAATAATAAAAATGGCAGAAAAAAAGATCGGCCATGACCAAGCCAACCGCGTGTGCTCTTTACGTGCATAAAAACGCCAGCACACCTGAATTCTCATGGCGTCACGGGTTTGAAAGCGAAAATTCCATACCTACTATGGTTTCCGGGAATGTCTCATTATGTGCCCTGCTTTTCTATATTTTTATATATTTTATATATATGCATTTATATAGCGCCACTTCCGAGCGTTTTTCTGATTGAAATATAGGATGAAGTTTTGATATTTTGGCTTAGTTTTTTTCACGAGATGACATGAAACACCGACATATCTAAATGTGCAAATTTTCTACATATTTAACTTTGATTTGTAAAAAATGAAACTTAGAAAATAATAACTGTCCTCAAAATTTGCTTTATTCACTAAAGAAGAAACTTCTGCCACAAACGTCATAAAAATCGAGCCATTTTTAGACGCACTGCAGCATCTGAAAATTCCCATGTATTTTCTAAGGACACTGTCACTGGTGAACCCTCTTTAGGTCATTCCGTGCTATGCATGCGAAAGCATTCTTTGACTTAGAGGTCTTTACGTTAAAGGTTTTAAACATAATAGCCTTTAACCTTAAAGGCATTTCACCTTATTGCCTTTATCATGAAGAGCTTTACTAAAAAAGCAATTGACCTAAATGCCTTTATCGGGAAGGTTTTACAATGATGGCATTCACCCTAAAGGACGTTGACCAAAAGACTTTTGCCGGAAAGGATTTGATCATTGCTATTGTAATTATTATTTACTAACCATCATTATTTAGTAACGTCCTTTGCCATTTCAAGGCTATCAATATCAATATTATTATCACTAATCATCACAAACTTCCACTAACTTTAGATATCAATAACTACACCTTTAACTATAACAACAAAAAAAGATTTTTTGTCGCTTAACCTCGCTAACCAATCACCTGATATTGTTGCCAGATGAAGAAGCATGTAGGAACCGAGTAGATCCATACATTTAAGGCAATTTGCTTGCTTCACTCCGCCGGAATAATTTTTTTCCACAAACCCACGTCCCATAAACTTTCGCTGGCGTAATACTTACGTACGTTCTGAAGCCTTCGTTGTGGCAGGTGGCCCACCTGCCACCCGAATTGTGGGCAGCCTGTCAGTGTGTTAACAGTCGGGGCAGGAACGGACGAACTTGCGATCGTGGGTGTACATACCGGGCCACTAACTAACTCGCTAACTAACTAACTCGCGGATCACTATAAAATGCAGTGCAAATTTATGACAGTAATTTCACGGGGATGAAAAGGAGGGATTCGCGGCCATAAAGAGGTAATTTCGGTGACACAGGAGACAATCACTTTTGTGAGTGGGCAGATTGATGGCGGACGGTGTGTTCGGCCGAAACGACCGAAGAGTTCGAAAGGAAGATGTCAAGAGAAGTGATCCAGGGATCCTCGGAATGCTCGGTGGGCATATCTGTCAAGGATAACGGGACGCGGTCAGTGGGGGAATAGGAAGTATATTCTTTGGCCAGAGGTGAGCGAGACAAAGCCTCAGCGTCGTTATGCTTCCTGTCGCAGTAATAGACAGCATGAATGTCATACTCATTAAGATGTAACGCCCAGCGGCCAAGGCGGCCATTGGAGTATTTATGAGAGGACAGCCAGTATAAAGAATGGTGGTCTGTAATGATCTCACAAGGTCGGCCGTACACATTATGCCGAAATTTCCTCACCGCCCAAACGATGGCCAAGATCTTTTTTTAGTAACTCAGTAGTTCAACTCATGCTCCGTAACGACGCAGCTCGAGTATGCAAAAACGTACTCGCCAAACCCAGGTTGGCGTTGCGCAAGAGCAGAACCCATATTAGCGCGTCTGGCATTAGTGGGGATTTCATTTGGAGCATCGGGATCAAATTAATGTAATATGGGTCGGAAGGTAAGGAGACGGCGCAACGTGCTGAACGCATCGTCACAGGCAGGACCCCGCCATGGAATGTCGCTGCTTCCGCGAAGAAAGGTAGTCAGAGTTGCGATGATAGAAGCGAAATTGCCGATAAAGCGCCAGGAGTAGGAGCATAGGGCGATGAAACTGTGAACTTCCTTCATCGCGGGGGATTTCAGCAAATAAGCGAAAGCACGAAGCTTTGTTGGGTCGGAAAGCACATCGCCTTTAGATACGATGCGTCCCAAAATCGTCAACTGCCGGGCGCTGAAGCGACATTTCTTGAAATTGAGTTAGAGCCCGGCTGCGGTGAGACCTCGCATAACATGCCACAAGCGAAGGAGGTGCGTCTGGAAATGCTGGAAGAAAACAACGATATCATTCAAGTAACACACGCCGGTTTTCCATTTCAAGGCGCGCATTACTTTGTCACTCGTGTGATCAAAACTGGCAGGGCATTATATAGTCCGGAGGGCATGACATTGAATTCGTGCAGCCCGTCAGGTGTCACAAAAGCAATCTTGGAGCGGGCAGCGTAGGCCATCAGGATTTGTCAATACCCAGAGTGCAGGCTAAAAGGAAAGAAGAGTTCATCTCCCTGCAAACAGTTAAGGGCGTCATCAATGCCGTGCAGGTGATAGACGTTTTTGCGGGTGATTTTGTTTAAGCGTCGGTAGTCAACACAAAAGCGGATACAGTTGCCTTTCTAGGTGCCAACAACGAAGGGGGCCGCCTCAGGCCTGTTTGATGACTCTATGATACCACGGTGCAGCATTTCGTTCACGTTTTCCTCGATAATCCAACGTTTGGCTGCCGAGGCACGATATGGTTTTTGGCACAACGTCGAAAGGGTCAACTGAGGAACCGAAGTTATCGAGCAACGCCGGAATCTGTTATCCATTTGATCGGCGCCACACCTTCACCAAAAAATAGGATTTATTTCGTGCAATAACACCGATGCTTCGGCTGGTTGGTATCCATCAGTCTTGAAACACTTTCGGAGCAGAAAAAAGAAAAACGGGAACACGAAGACAGCACACACGACTGATAGAATGCTGCAGCCCTCGTCCTGTCGTGTGTGTTTTCTTCGTATCCCCGTTTTTTCTTGCAGCGAACGTGTTTCAACAGGGATTTATTTGCAGAAAATATCGGCTGCGAAGGCCGGGTATGCAAGGACAAGCCCGGACCAAAACAGTTGGCGCTGTCGTATCGCGGCGCATGTCGGCTCTGCCTCTGCAGCTGCCGGTCGTCTTCCTCTTTACATTACCAATAATAGGCATACAACGCTAAACCAGTGGTGTGAATACTGCGGCAAGCACGCCAACCTACGCCATTTTATTAAACGTGCTACATGCTGCTTGAAATAGGTGCTTTTTTATGTACTTGCCCCAACATTCCGCCAAATTACTATTCCAGCATTCAAGAAAGGTGGAGAATACCGGTTGGCAGAGGGTTGGACATAATATGCAGAGGCATGACTGTGGTTTCATCTCTCGAGGAGTGACACCACTTCGCACCCTTTTGTTTTCTCGCCCTTTACCGCCTTCTGGTAGTTAGCCAAGAATGTGCGGGCATTTTGCATATCGGCTGTGATGGCGCTATCAACATTGTCCCAAACTAACATGGCGAATGTACTTACCAATAAAAGTACGTTTAAGAGGCTTAAATAAGGTAAAGTTTGTTTCTGCTAGATTTATCCGGCGTTTGCGCCGCAGCGTCAATAGTTCGACGTGTGATTTTGTTCCTAATACCGCGCATAAAGGTTCGGCCATGTTACAACTGATAGCTCAAATTCGCGAACCTCATTTGAGCTCGCTACAATAGCGCCTCGATTAAATAAACTTCAGGTTTGCCTATAAAGCAGAAGTACTGTAATCTCACTTTTAGAGTAGAAAGCTGGTTCGATGAAATCGGAACAACTGAAAGAATCAGTTCAAATTATGGAATCAGATTCTCTGAAAGCTCTCACGCATGGTTTACGTGTGACCTCGTGCTTGTTCCATTTCGGGACATATTTTCCCGCCGCCATATTGAATTATGGTTACTGTGCAATGAAATCAGCGAACGCAGACATCAGAAATTGGAACGCGGAGCCGCATAGTCGCGTGAAAATGTTTGAATCTAGCAGATGTCATCTTAAGCCCAAAGCAAATGAAAGCCGCGTTGCAATTGCATATAGAAAAATAACTGACTGAGCAGTTCTTAGGTTTGTCTACAAAATTTGCACAATAAAACTGCTCTTAGAACGGGTGCGTAAAGTTAGCTAATTATTTTTTTTTAACAGTTAGCAAGTAAGACGCATTTAAAACATTATCAAACTCAAGCGAGACGACTCTTACAACCTTACACCGTAAAAATCTTCGTTCAACACGTTTTTTTTAATCCTTGGTAAAGTTAGCTAAACACCCGGCTTAATTGCGATTTTATGCTTTATTTCTTGGCATTTTGCTCTTGCTGAAAAACAAAAGAGAGCTGTTACAAATTGAATTGCCACTTGCTACAAAGTCTGCTCGAAAAGCTCTTGTCAGTTCCCACTACTGGTAAACTGCAGCATTCGAAAGCAGACCACCGGGCGTATCTATTTCGTGCCCTTTAGTTTAGAGATTTCTTCGCCTCCACTTTTCTGACAACAGTACAGACTGACTTCTTCGCGCTTACTGTTTCTTATTTCTGTGAGGAGAAGGGGAGTTGCCCCCTTGGTCGTTTGAAAGCAGAGGCGTTAGTTGGAAGTGGCCAAGTGGAGAGCATTGAGCGGCTAGTTTTGCAGTCGTAAGTAAAAGAAACAGCAAAAAAAGTAAAATATTCTTAACACAGAAGCAACACTAGATCCTTTGGCGTACCTCGGTGAGCCTGCTACATTACACAACACTCGTTGCCATGTCCACCACCTTCAATAAGCGGGTGGCATTTGATTTTGACCTTCACACCCGGGGAGCAGGTGAAAAGCTTGACGAGAGAAGCGGGTTCCTCAAATTTGGTCCACATCATCCCCAAAGTACTTAAGATCCCATGTTTTGACACCAGTCAGAGCTTCTAAGGAGGTCAGATGGAGACCAAATCCCCTGCACACGTTGCGAAGTCGACGGTAAGGGTTGGAGGAAAGCCACGACACAACATTGCCGAGGATTCGACAGAAGTTTTTGGCCACCATATAAGCAGCTTACTCTGTCCAAAGGACCTCGCGAGTTCAGAAACTTTTCTAGCATTACTCATCCGTATTCTGTGAAGCGCCTTTGTCCTTTCCTGTTGGACCCTACAGATCAGACACATGGTCTGACACGAACAAATCTGCCTCCCTACACGACAAATCCGTGTGTTTGAAGCCGGACACTGCTGTCGGGGAGAAAGTGTTCGCCGAGAAGTGAGTTTCATGGAGTGAAGTGGCTTCAGTCCCGTATAAATATGCACCACCAAGCATAGGTCCTCGCCTGATAAGGTGAACTCGTGTCTAAGTTTCTGTGAACGTTCTTGAAGACGCAGAAAAGTGAGAAATAGAAAAAAAATCTGATCTCTACGTAAGAGGACGCTTTCAAACGCATGGGCGATACCTGAACTTTCAATATTTTCGGCAACCAAAAAGAAGAAGATCCTAACCATTTCATAGGTGCGTTCAGCCGCTAGTGAAAAGGTAATTTTGCCTACATATAGTTTTAGTTCCCGAAGAGGAAATGAAACTCTATCGACATGTCCCTTTATTCCTACGAGCACTATAGCTGCTTTTTTTACAAATAAAGATATTATACTTTAGAAATTTCGCCTTATTTCACAGGTATCTTTAATGATGCATTCGCAATTCTGGAAGTCAAAAAACTGGGCGAGTTGGGTAGAATTCTCAAAAGCGCCGTGTTTATTTTGTCTCATTCTTTGTATCCGTCTTTCGCGCTGTATCAGTGTGCATATGTAATTATTTATGCTTGAGACTATCTGAAGTTCTTCCAAGTTCTCCAGATACTTTCAGCTGATATTAAACCTCCCCTCTTATTCCTTCAAACCTTTCAAATAGTATTTCCTTTCATGCCGTGTCAGTACGGAGTCCGAAACTGAGTCATATGTCACAGGTGTTCCAATTCTTTTTTCGCAGGTATTTTTGCGACATCCAAAGCAAAGGTACTTTCATTTCTGTCAAAATTGTTCCCCACTAGCACTGCATAGCCTAAGTTCTGAAGCCTCGCTAAAGCAGACGTGACTGAAGCCACACGAAATTAGCCTTTCCCCAGAAAATTTCTGGAACTCGCTGCACTTTTCTGGGACAGCTCTAACTCTTCGCTATTCTTTTTTGCATGCAACCTGCTATAGGGTATGAATTAGGAAGCCTTTTTAAGGGCCAGCTTGTGCTTGCTTTCTTAGAGCAGCTCTCTCTGTGTAGATGTTAGATGCTGCACGCTAAACATGAATCAGCACTCTGGGGCCCCTGTAAAACGTTCTATTCTCACTCTCCCTGAGTGACGAGTTTCGTCTTTGTAGTGTATTTTCAAGTGTTTGCGTGTCCGTTCAACTTAATCTCCGCTGCAACTTGCCAAATGTAAGGTCAAGTAAGCTGATGACTTCCGGATTCCGCTTGCTTTCCTGACATAGCCTTCACCGTCTATTCACATGGCAAACTAAGTAACGTATTTTGGCCGGAGTTATAACGCGCATGTCTACCGCCTAATACGGCGCGCAGGTTGGTATGCTATCGTTTGTGAGCAAAATTTTGGGCAAAATAAAAGAAAATGCTATCATGGTTTAGATGGGAGCCTCTGAATAACTTTCTTTCACAGAGTAAAATTTACACAGTCAGTAACTTCCGCGATTTAAATAATATTATCATGTTTTTGGTGGACGCCATTGTGAGACTTAGTTTTAGGAATGAGCAATTTACAAATATTTGAAATTCTATGAAGTAAGTAAGTGTCTTACTGTTTACTTGAGACCTTCGCTGAACTTAGTTTTAGAAAGTAGCAGTTTATAAACAGTCAAATTGAATATTTCTGTTTGTCAGACGCGGTAGTATTCCACGATAATTCATAGCGGAAACAATATTCCTCAGAGGGCGGCACTTTTTTAAACAAAGCAATTCAAAAGCTGCTTCAGATTGAGATTTATTATGAAAATCGTTAACTCCAATTTTTACTACTTTTGGCTGCCATTTACCTTCACTGACACTTTGTTTTGTTCATTTTATGTTGTATTTTGTTTGTACTTCTATGTATGCACGCTTGGATGTGTGAACATATATACGCTTTTCATGTATTCCATATCCCCACTCCTGCTATAGCCCCTGCGGGGCTGCAGTATGTACGTCTAAATAAATAAACGCGTTGTGCCAATTATCCACCAAAGCACTGCGCAATGCATGTGCAGTCGCTCGCACTATCCTTTAGAACGCACTGGCGAAGATTTTATTGCGGCATATACTTCATAGCAATTGAATGCCCTGAGATGCACAACGGAGAAAAGGTGATTTTGGAGTGACCGCCATTTACATAATTCCTCGCCGCAACCGACATCGAACTATTTCGTGTCGGAAGCTCAGACTAAAATCGCGTAGCACCGTGCCACTTAGCGCGACTTTTGATCAACCTCACAGCTGGGCAGTAAATTAACAGAATGCTTATTCTGAATGTGACACAAGTTTGACTTAGGAAACGATAGGTTCTCGTCTCGGCGGTTTTTGACTGCGTTTTGCTGCCCATGGCTATCGGCGCCAGAAAAGACCTGCCTGCTAGCGTGTGCAAAAAGAAAAGGCTTGGAACGTAAAGTTCTCTACTGCGCAGCAGGAAGACAGCTCTGTAAAGATCTGTTCTCACCCCGTTTCAATGGAGACGGAATGCAAAAGACGCCCATTTGAGGTGGAACGTCAGCGCACGTTAGAGAGTTCCAACAGATCAAGTACAATTGCTAGCTCACCGCTGCAGTGCCTTCTTTTCCTCAGCATTTCAATCCCTTCTTGCTTTCTGTCATTGCGCGATTAAGACACGGACCTATAGTGGGAAGTCACTGTTCCCTTCTCATCCTCCGAAAACAGGAGGGGTAGTGCCTTAACGTGCTTAAACCAAGTCGACGTGCGAAAGAAAGTGTTCATTCTTCAGTTGGAGGCGGCCCTTAAGCTCCGCCTTAAGGGTATGACGCGAAATGTTTAGTGGGTTAATGCCCATATATGCAGCATTGCTCATCCTCTACATCACATTCATAGATGGCAGCGAGTCCTCACACCACTATCAGAGCAGTGGCGTAGCTGTTATTCGATGGGCCACTGCTGCCTATATTGGTCTTCCAGAGCACCCTTCCCCGATGCTGGCGCGGCGCTCTCGCCAACTTACCCGAGCGTCCTCCTATTGGCTGCCGCTTGCGCGGCAGCATCCTCCGAACTTTTGTTTCCTCTATTTTTTTCTTTATAGTTTGCAGCCAGGATGATGCGGCTCATATGATTGGTGTGTCGTTATCATGTCGCAGCAAAGCGTCCAAATTCTTTCCTTGGGTGTGGGGATTCTTTCGGACAGGAATCTGACAGAAGTAGTTATTTTTAATGACTTACCTGAGCCTAGCCGACAAAGCAAATTGACGAAACTTTTGATCAGGGTTGGTATGTCTCGAAGAGTGCTCTCGCACTAAATGTATATAAGCCGAAAACGACTACGTTCCGAGAGAAGATGGCAGTGTTGACTCTCCAGGTGGAGAGCAACAGGGCACCACTCGGTCCCAAATCCGAACGGTCCATCTCGGGCCTGGTCCGACTGAAACACCATACTCAGCAATTCTGGACAAAAGCGTTTTCAGCCAGGAAACCATTTATGAACGCATTTTTTCATATAATGCAATATTTCACATAAACAATCAATATATCAGCAGATCGCCTCATGGCACTCTAGTTGTTTTTACTATTCAAGTTTTTGCTATCGTCAAAAGCGTTCCCCATTGGTTTTCTATGCCACTCTTAACTGTTCGATGCGCTCGATGGAAACGTTTTAAAAGAAAGGTCTTGCTACCTATCAGAATAATGGACCATTGCTTTCAATATTTACATAACAGTGTCTTACAATTTCCCAAATTTCAAAAATTTTGCCCGAGAAAGCTGAACGTGATGAATTCTCTGAGGCTTTATGAATATCAAAGTATCACCCGAGACCAAGAAAGTGTTACAGTCACTGAATATAGTTTGCAGCCAGGATGCAGCTCATATAATTTGTGTGTCGTTATCATGTCGTAGCAAAGCATCCAAATTCTTTCATTGGGTGTGGGCGAATACTTATTCTTTCGAACATGAATCTAACAGAAGTAATTAGTTTTGATGTCAAAGGCAGCAGTCAGGATAAAAGGAGACATTCATTTCTTCGCAATGCCCTTTCATATTTTTGGGTGCTTGGATATTGCAGCTTCGTGACATCACAGAAGAAAGATTTCATTCTTGAGCCATAGTTCGGATCTGTGAGGCCCCTTTTTGAAACATATTTCATTTCCAGGAGAACAGATGTTGGTAATAGTGTAGTGACTCGAAATTGCCATGATGTCAAGCACAACAAAATGAGAGAATTCTACAATGTTGTGACGAAAAGAGCATACATTAAGCACACTACAGCGTTTAAAGAGAGAACCCTCGTATGTTTCACGGTACAAGGCGTCATAAGCCGTCGCATTGTTGATTTGCCTTTGTGGGTGAAATTAGCTATGTGTGGCGTGTGAAAAAAGCCTACGTTTCTCAATATACTTGAGAATATTTCATTTGCCGTGTATATTCGTATATTACTGACATGGTCGATGTATACGAGGACCGGCCTTATAATTGTAGACCAATATTTTCTATACAAACTTTATAAACGCACATTTTAAATTTTGGTTTTCCGATATTTCACCGAATAGGAAACTTTGTATTTGGTGAGAAATGTCGATTTTCTATTGCAGAAACGAACATTTCGATCGGCTGAAAAAAAAAAAAAACAAGTCGTAGCAAGGTTTAAAAAAAATCTAGCTCTAGCTTAGTGGCAGATACAATTATTTAAAATCAACATCTCACGGTTTTAACTGTTTTCAAAGCGACAGTGCAAATTTCAGCCTTGCTGTAGGCTCTATGCAGGAGCCAATAGCCACCCGTCACACCAATCTGACGGCTGGGTCACACACGCACTTAACAGTTCCCGCTCTTTGGATCGAAACAGCACTGGGTGTGAAGTGGGCTGTCAACAGCTCCTGGCCGGAGTAAACACTCCCATGTTGCCTGCTAACAGCCCAGAGGGTTCATCAGGGAGGGAGATTGGCTCGAAGCCTGCAGATGCGTTATCACCCGGTCCTAAATGTGACGCACTAGACTTTGTCCGGAAAGTGTTCATTCCCTCATGAATTCTGGCACCTCATTAAATGCATTAGATGGAAAAAGAAGGAGCAGAAAGTTAAGCGCAGTATTCACCGGAACTTCGATGAAAGGCTGCGTATTTTGTTTTTGTTAACACAATCTGCGCTGAGATGCACTGTAGGAAACAACCTAGCACTAGCAAGTTCTGAAATGCAGCATAGAAAATTTTCTTAAAACCTGCCTTTTGGAAAAAACTGTGTGCTCGTTTTGTCCTGAGAAGCTATGTGTGCCTGCCGTTATGCGCTGGAGAAGAAAGAGCGCAATGTAGCAACGGTTTTCATCCGTTTAGTTCGTAATTTTCGTACATGTGTTTGGTATCGATGCATTGATTTCATAACAATATTAGGAACGAAGGTTCCAAATAACTTAAGACCCTACATAAAAGCGACAGACAAAACCGGACGCCTTCTTGGGCCCGGCGGAACTTCAGGCACGCGGTTTACTAACCCGGTGGTATTCTTCGCATAGATGATCAACTCCTGCGGCAGATGTTATCTGTCGAACGAACCTTACCTTGTAGTTCTGCCGTGCCCAGGCCTTCTCTGTCCGGTGCTCTGTCCTTTACTGTATACTATAAAGTTACTACTACTCGCCGGTGATACTGAAACCAACCCCGAACATACTGCGTACCTGCATGAAACAGCTACAGAGTATAGCATCTGACTTAACAGAAATGAAGAAAGCCTTCTCTCTACAGACACAAAAATAAGAAAAATTGTCAGAAATTTACATTAAAATATCAAACGGTATGCCTAAGATTGAAAGCCTAAAGAAAACAGTGGTAACCCTTCAAATGAGAATAGACACCACGACAATAAATCACAAAGATCAAACCTGATAATGTATGAAATTTCTGGGGAAGAAAGTGTGGATAGCGATACACTGCAAAAAAAAAAAAACAGTCAAAGAGAAAATAATTCAGGACGCCGTAAAAGCAGAGCCCGTCACCATCGAAAGAATCCATAGACTGTCGGTCTGCGAGTACAAGGTCAGGCCGGTTATCCTTAAACTACTTAATTCTCGCGACAAATCTTGAATCATGAAGAACTAGAAAACAAAGCTTAAGAAATCGCAATAATTCGTCACTCAGGACCACTCGGCCTGCATACGTGGCATAACAAAGAACTTAGGAAGGCTGCAAAAGAGTACTACAACAACGGAGACAACTTTTGTCTTTTCGCTGAGAAGTTACGCGTCAACGGTGAGTTTTACTATTTGGATCATGAGCAGAACTACTTAACTCACGAGGAAACTATAATCGTGCCAAAAAAACAGTCAGAACAATGCGAAAACATTACGACCACGCCGCAGGCACCATAAACCCCCCCCCCCCCACCAAAAAAAAAAAAACATGTGCTAACATAAATGTCTAAGCGTCCTAAACAAACCTGATTCTTTGGAAAGCTTGCTTATTGACATCAAACCGGATTTTATGGCCGTGAAAGAATAATGGCATGCAAAATGGTGCAATATCATAGACATATCATAGACATTGGAGGTGTCGCCCATAAATTATGCGACAATTCGCAATGACTGAGAACTCGTGCTGGTGGCGCAGCCATTTGTGTTAACAAAAGAATACAGTTCTCTCTACCGAACTGCTACCAGGATCCTGTTCTGTGGTGGTAGGCTGCGTTTATCGCAGATCCTCAAAGCATCATGACTTCATGCTTGCATTACTTCGCAATATGCAATACAATTTTTACAAAACAGAATAATTATTCTTGGAGACTTTAAACTGCCGGTTAATAACTGGTCCGCAATGCAACATCTCTTAGCTTGTTCAGACTCTCTTTTATTTGTTATCCTACCGTTTAATATCAAACAGATTGTAAATAAACGAACACGTGCACAAAATCTTTCGAATAACACGCCTAAACTGGTTTTTCTGAGTCACCAAATTGTGCTCCAAAGAACTCAAACATAAATACTGGGTGGAACCTCCGATCAAAAACTATTCTATTGTAGGGTGCCTGTTAGTAGCACGATTTATTAGGCACGACCACAAGTTATTGTCCCTAATTTCACTAAAGCTGCCCATAATAGCCTTCTAGATCATCTAATATTCAAGTTCAACGTGTTCAATGAACTTGCAAACGATTCGTCTTCTGAAATTCAATCCTTATAGCACAACTTTAAAACTACCGTGTCAAATTGCATTCACAAAATTATGCAGTGCAGATGGAAGATATCAAAAAGACGTAAGGATTGGAGCCCCTGCGACGTCATACATGCCAAACGTAAAGTTAACCACCGCAAAAAAGCTCTCAAGTTGAACTCTTGCACGAAAACAACGACCAAATCTCACCTTTTCAAAACAAATCATGTAACATCGAATACATGCTTCTAAATTACACTACATTAATGGCATCCTCAGTAATTTTATAATAACATCCGCCTCAAAATATTGGAGCTACGAAGATCCGAAAAGACAAACTGAAAACCCAGCCTCAAAAAAAGGGCACGTTGCGATAGCCAATGCACAAAATAATTATTTTGCTTCAGTTAATAGTAACGATAATAATATAGTCCCTCTTCTGAGCTCACGAGCAGCGAAACACATTGAATCAATAGTTGCAACTGAGAGTCGGGTAAATAAGGTAACAAAAAGGAAGTAGGACCGAAAAGATATGCTGAGTGGGTGGTTAAGTATTTGTGTCTAATTTTTAATTAATTTCGTTAACGCATGTATCCTTTCTAAGGAATGGAAAATAGCCAAAATTATTCCAATTCACAAAACAGGAAACAGGACCAATTTTACTAACTACAAACCCGTCTCCATCACCTATGTAGCGTCTAAAGTACTAAAACACATCATCCTAAAACTCATAGCAGTGTAGTTTTAATTGGAAGCATACTATCCTAATTTCAGCATAGCTTCCGCCAAGGCATTGCAAGCGTGACGCAGTGTTCAGAATTTCTCCTCAGCTTATCCCACAGCATAGGTTCACAAAAACACACTGATCTAATACTAAAACATTTGTCGAATGCGTATGATCGAGTTGCACACATTGAATTTATTATCAACTGGAATCATAAAAGGTCATGGCTCTATAGTTAACAGGATTATCAACATAACACAATTTGTTTCAATTAATTATCGAGCCTCCGATATAGTAACTGTTGTTTCTGGTGTGCACCATGTTTGCATCATGGCGCCTGTTCTCTTCGTAATTTTAATAAATGATCTAGCGACTAATCTTAACTGTTGGCAGAAGGCTGCATAAAATGTCGGTAACTTAATACAATAGATAATCATGACGCCCTTTACTAGAAATTATAACTAAATGGTGTACCGACTAGCGGATTACAGCGCTAGTAAATCTTCTATTCTGACAGTTTCTAGGAAGAAGCATAACTCCGACTATAAATGGCACACCACATACTGCAGTAGGCGGTGGGGGATGCATGACCTCAGGTGAAATGATCACGTGAATGCAATTAACTCAACAGCTTTAAAACGACTCATTTTTATTATACAACGCCTTAGATTAGCTCCTTTTCAAACTAAGCTATTAGCCTATAAGTTTTTCTTTAGATCTCTTCTCGAATGTGCTAATGTAGTTTGATTTCTTCATACTAGTCAAGAAAAACTAAACTTGGACAAATTCAGAGAAAAGCAGTCAAATTGATATTTAACAAATACAGAAAAATTATCCACCTACTGAAATAATAAGAGGAGACGGAATGAAATCATTGCAGCCTCGTGCTGAACTCGCTCGGCTGAAATTCATGTTTGAACTAATTAATCGCTATCTAAACCTAGACACTACTAAATGCACTTCTCTTTCCGAACCAAGATCAAGGTGTCATTGAGATGTGCACACGAAATAGTCGGGTTATTTTCGAACGCGGTGCGTAGGCAGTGGTGCATCTTACAGTGGAGCGCTGCGCGTGCCAGCCCAGCTTTGCACGTGTGCGCGTGCGAATTGTGTGCGCGAGGCGACGGCAACAGGGACGGTGGCGAGCACGAGGAGTGGAGAGCTGACGTGTCAGAAAACCGAGGTGTGAAAGAAGACAGCGCAGCGGAGATCGGGTCATTTAAACGCGGAGTAGGCAGCCGTCGGACGTTGGGTCGTGCTGCCGTCATCTCCCTTGGATCACCGACGCAAGCCCACTGCGTTCCTTGCAAGTGGTGTGGAGGTGGCAGCCGATGAACTCAGGGTCCGTGCTGCCGAAAGGCACTCTTGGATAGCCGGATTTAAGCCTCCGCCGTTTCGGGCCGCCGTCGACGGGACCTGGATATGCTCCTCCTTTCTGCTGCTGCCAAGTTCTTCGGGCTGATGACGGGAGTCCACCGGCGTCTCCCTATGTTCCTCTCCGCTCCTGCCACCACCTGGTGCTCTTCCGCTCCTTCCTTCGACACAGCGCCAGCGACGCGTTGCACTACAACCACCCGCGTCCGCCCTGTCTGCAAGGCATCCCCGCTTCACATGGGACGCTCAGTGCCTGGTGAACACTTTCCTTTATTCTGTAGCGTTGGACGCGTGTTAAGTGTGTGTTGTTCTTGCCATTTTTCTTTCTTATTGGCCCTTTTCCTTGAGAAATAAACGATCAATACGGCTTCGTTTTGCTTTGTTTGATCTCTTTGTTCTCTTCTTTTGTTCGAACCTGCACGCGACAGCCTTCCCCTTCAGAAAGTTGGGGACGCGCTACCAATTCGCGACAGTCATATGCATTTACATACGTTAAGTTAGTGTCATTTTCATACTGCCTTCAAATACTAATTTTTTCCGCGAGATTTTAGAGAATGGAACAGCTTTAGTCCATCCATTAAATCTCTCATCATTGACAAAATTTAATATTGTGGTTGGCACTATATGTTGCGGTATAAAATAGTGACTTCCCGACTTCCTATGTCGTGTTAGCTTTATACACATTGTTATGTAATTTTTTCGTGTTTCTGTCATGATTTGGTACCTTTTACAAAAAACTAATATTGCTTAACAAGGAGCGGTATAGAGAAGAGCTGCTCGTTTCATTTATAACACATTTACCAGAACTTTAAGAAGTCTTTAAAAGAGCGCGAATCTTTCTCCTTTGGCGCAAAGAAATCGTTACTCACCACTGAACGTTTTATACCAAATAATTATAGGTCATTATAGGGGGTTGGCAACCTGGGGCCGAGGAGCGCGGATGTGATTCACGTCGGCTCCGGAAATTCTGTCTCGTTGTGCCAGAAACGTTTATCGGATGTTGGATTCAATGATACCTTGTGCATGGGAACACGTCAGGACCACGTGGATACCAAATTTGTTACTGTGAGTGCAACCGTTTGTCTGTTGCTATCGATTTTGTGCGGACCGCCTGGGACGCGCTAGGCGTCCGTTAGGCCTAGCCCATCTTCGGCCGGAGACGCCGGCCCGGAGGCCCCTGCGCCGCCGGTCAACCGCCGATTCTGTGGACCCACCATGTCGATGGAGGTGACCGTCGAAGGTACGGACCTGGATCCGGAACATTATGACAGCAGCTGGGTCAAAGTGCTCCAACGAAAGGTTGAAGCGAAACACCAACGGAAGCTTCTCGAAGGTTCCAAGGAGAACGCCAAGGTGGAGACGCGCCGTGTCGGACGCGGGGAAGCCGGATACAAAATTGCAGGTGGGGCCGTTTTAGGCCCTACCAAAGCGGTCCGGAGGAAAGCGGCTGAACGATCGATCGCTATGAATCTTCCGAGATTCCCGGATGAAGGCATCAAGGTGATTCTTAGGCCTCGTGAAGGTCTGGGCGTGATTAAACGCACGTCGGGCCCGCTGATCAGTCAGGCCCTCGCCAAGGCTGCCGGACTCGGCTGGTCGGAGCAGGACTCATGGTGTGTAAACGGAAAGCAAGGTACGGTGCTCTTTCATTCCTTGGACTTTAACCGAGGCGTGAAGGTAGCTGCAATCCGTTGCTTTAAACTCGACGACAACGAGCACGAAGTTGGGGCCAATATGATCGCACCGGAGGATTGCGGGCGAGGGGTAGTCCACGGGATCTCTGAGAGGTTCACGGAAGAACAGTTGCTGAAAGCACTGAGAAAGGATCCGAAGAATCCAGACGTCGCTGGAGTGCGACGGATGGGCAAGACTTCTACTATTATTATCACCTTTCTGGAAGCTGACGTTCCAAGGTTTGTCAGGATTGAAGGCATGCTCATGCCCTGCTGGTTATTCAAAAAGAGATATGAAGTCTGCTTCAGGTGTGGAGAACTTGGTCATCGCTCCGATGTGTGCGACAGTGAAAACCCAAAGTGTCGTGGCTGTGCGGTGGTGTCGCCGGCCGAAGATCATCAATGCGTTCCCAAGTGTCGCCTATGTGGAAAAGGCCATCTGACGGGTGACAAGCATTGCAAGGAACTCTTCCGTACGCCATACGTAATCAAGAAGAAACAGTGGGAAGCAAAGTTAGCTGCCGAGGAGGAGGCCAAGAAGCAGCAGCAAGTCCGTTTCAGTCGTAGAGATGGCCGCAGTGCGTCCCACGAGCGACCCTCGAGCCATCCGAGGTACCGTTCCGCTTCATTTCCTCGCCTGCAGCCGCCTTCGTCCAAGACGACGACGGAGGGCTCTCGATTGAAGCAACAGCAGCAGCAGCAACAGCAGCAGCACCAGCAGAAGCACCAGCAGCGGCAGCACCAGCAGCGGCAGCAGCAGCAGCAGCACCAGCAGCAGCAGCAGCAGCAGCGGCGGCAGCAGCAGCAGAAACAGCAGCAGGCGTCAAAAGTGGATTGTGTAAGTAGTGTCTCTCAGGACTCAGATGAAGTCAAGGCTCTCAAAGACCAGAACCGATTATTACAAGCGAAAGTTAAGGCGCTGCAGGAACAGGTTATGGCGATAGGCAGGACTTCGCAGCCGATGAATGATGTAACGCAGCCGGGGGAGCTGCCGCGGAAGGAGCAGGCAGAGCTCCCTAGGGAAAGTCCTCCAGCAACAAAAAAGAAGAGAGGTTCAGAGGAGGATCTTGAAACCCGTATACAAGGATTAGAAAGACGACTCAATAAAAAGGAACAGGATGATCAGATTTTTCAACAGCAAGTTATGGCCGCTTTGGAGCACCTGAGGGCTGCTATGGAACAGCTGCGCGCCGATATGGCAAGCAGAGACGAGAGAATTCAGTGGGTATATCAGGAAATTATTAACCTTCAAAATGGCTCTGCGTCACCGTAGACATACCATTTGGCAGTGGAACTGTAGGGGCTTCGGTCGCAAACGCGCGGTACTCCAGACTTTTTTGATGAGCAGTGACAAACCCGAAGTAATCGCGTTGCAGGAGTGCGGTAAGCACGCCAAGCTGGCGAGTTACAAATCGTACGTAGGACGAGGTGACAACACGCGAGTAGCCACTCTCGTCAAAAGGAATATAACGGTGTTGCAGCATGATACCGGGACTACAAATCTGGACCATATTCTGATTGAGATAATCTCGCAAAAGAGGAAACTCAATAGTCTGTTCATTCTAAATGTGTATAGCCCGCCACGCCAAAAAAGTCCTTGCGGCTTCGATGAGCTCTTCGCGAAAGCGCGCGTGATCTCGAAGGGAGGGCCCCTTTTGATAGTCGGGGACTTTAACGCGCATCACCCGGCATGGGGGTATAAGTACACGCAGGTAAAGGGACGCGAACTATGGACTAGTATTCAGCAGAATGGCCTAGTGCTTCTGACGGATCCCCTAAGACCTACCCGTCAGGGCAACAGTGTTTCGACAGACACGTCCCCGGACTTAACTCTAACCGGAGGCCGCATCTCTGCCACCTGGTGCAACACGGACGAAAACTTGGGTAGCGATCATAAAATTATCGAAATTGTAGTCGACAACGGACCACCGGTTGCCCGCACCAAGAAGGTGGCTTCGGTGAACTGGGAGGCTTTCCGAAATGGCCGCACGGGGCAGGAGGAAGGCATAAGCAACATTGATGATTGGAGTAAAAATGTCCTTCAGTCGGTCCGCGAGGCAACCGAGGAGGTAGAGGTTGACGAAGAAGTCCAGGGAGTAGATCGTCACATGGTCCGTCTCTGGCGCAAGAAGAAGGATCTTGAAACGCGGATCGCGCACAAGAGGGGGAACAGGAACTTGCGAAGACAATTGGCCTTGCTTAACAAGGAAATCGAAGAGTACGCGCTCGTTTTAACAAGGCAAAACTGGAACAACATTTGCGACCAACTGGACCGAAACATCGGGAAGGCAGGTACGTGGCACTTGCTTCGGCATCTTCTAGATCCGGACAAGTCCAAACTGGAGGCCAGGCAACAACTTCACCGGCTAGTACATACATTTGACGGGACCACGGATACGCTCATATCCCAAGTCCGGGACCGGTACTTGAGCTGCGCGACGGGTACAGCTGAACCGCTACCAGATTACGGGGGGCAGGAAAACCCGGACTTAGATAAACCGATAACGGTTGCCGAAGTCCGGGCAGAAATAAACAGATTGAGGACCAGGACTGCCGTGGGTCCGGACAAGGTCAGCAACCGAATTCTAAGAAATTTGGACGACACGTCGATCCGACATCTCGCTGCCTTTATGCAGGAGTGTTGGGAAGCCGGTCGACTGCCGACAGCATGGAAGGACGCGAACCTTGTGTTCCTCCCGAAGCCGGGAAAACAGCCGGGTTTCGAGCACCTGCGTCCCATTTCGCTCACGTCGTGCGTGGGCAAACTGATGGAACATGTGATTCAGACCCGGCTGAACCGATTTTTTGAGGACAAGTGTTTATATCCAGATACCATGATTGGATTTAGACCGCATTTGTCGGCATGTGATGTCATGCTGCAGCTAAAAGAACAGATAATAGAAAATCCAACGCTAGACACCAGGGTGATCGTTAGTCTAGACGTGTCGAAAGCTTTCGACAACGTAAAGCACTCGGCCATTCTGGAGGGTCTGGCTGCGTTAGACGTGGGTGTTCGTACCTACAACTACATACGCGATTTCCTTACAAACAGAACGGCATCTATAAGCATGGGGGTAACACTGACGGGTATTCAACTGGGCAACAAGGGCACACCGCAGGGATCGGTGTTGTCCCCGACCCTGTTTATTATCGCCATGCTTGGCCTCCCCGCACAACTGGACAAAATTCCGGGGCTGAACCATACGTTGTACGCAGATGACCTGACTCTGTGGATGTGCAGGGGCAGTGATAGCCAAATTGAACTGACGCTTCAAAGAGCTATAGATGTAACAGAAAAATACTTAGAACCAATCGGTCTCAGGTGCTCGGCCGAGAAATCGGAAGCGCTATTTCTCGCGCCCATGCGGTCGCCACAGCGTCGGCGCATAAAGCAGGACGGACTGTATAACGCGGGAATCACACTCAGGGTCAACGGTAATGTAATTCCAGCGGTGGAAAGCATTAGGGTTCTAGGATTACGAATTCAGGCGAACGGCAGGAACTCGGAAACGATTCAGAGACTAGAGGCTAGCACCAGTCAAACTTGCCGACTCCTAAAACGAATCGCTAACAAACATGCGGGTATGAAAGAAGCTAACCTCCTTAGGCTAGTGCAATCTTTTATAATCAGCAGGATAGTCTACGTGGCACCTTATTTGCGGCTTTACCAGGCGGAAAAGGACAAACTGGATGTTTTAATCCGTAAAGGGATAAAAACAGCACTAGGTTTACCACCCTGTGCGCCAACAAAAAAGATTTTGAGTCTAGGGGTTTCGAATACCCTCGAAGAGCTCATTGAGGCTGCAAGGACCTCGCAGTATCAGAGACTTTTACGCAGTCGTACTGGTCGCAGCATTCTGGAGAAGCTGGGGCACGAGCCTCGAGCGTGCTCGAGACGTACGGACCCGGTTCCTAGACAGGTTAGGGACAAATTAAAGATACCCCCACTCCCTAAAAACATGCATCCCATCTACCATGAGAGCCGGAGGAAGGAAAGAGCAGTAGCGTTGCAAGCCCGCTTTCAGGGCAGACAGGAAGTCTTGTATACGGATGCCGCACAATGCACAAACAGTTCGGGGCACATTTCGGTGGCCACTAGGGAAAACGGAGGCCCGGTAGCGTGCTGCAGCACCAGACACTCGACAGTAACGGAGGCGGAAGAGTTGGCCATTGCGCTGGCTCTAACTCAACAACAGGTTAAAATTATCGTGACTCAAAATCAGCAATTAGAAACTTTGACGCGGGCTGCATTTCAGCTACAGCAGCACGAGTGTTGGCCGGCAGTCCACCACCGGCAGAACTGGTAGCGCTCATCTGGACACCCGCGCACCAAGGGTTGAGGGGAAACGAGAAAGCGCACGCACTGGCCCGAGGATTAGCTACTTTCCGGGATCCCAGTGGCGTCTTGTGCACAACCCCTTCCCCCTCGCGCGATGAGGAGCTCCTACAGTTCGAAGACGACCTTAACACGTATCAGGAAATCCTAAACCATTACAAATTAGGCCGAGCGGTACTTCCAAAAGCAAGTAATCAGCTAACCAAAAACGAAGAGGTTGCGTGGCGCAAGCTCCAAACCGGAGTATTCCCTAACCCTCAGCTTTATAGCAAGTGGCACCCTGAGATTTTCAGCCCCAGGTGCAAACGTTGCGACGGCATAGCGGACATGATCCATATGGTATGGACATGTCCGAGCTTTGGACAACTTGACCGAACAGATGAGTCCTGGGAGGCACTGCTTCACAACGAGGACGAAACTAAACAACGTGAAGTCATCCGTCTCGCCTTTACCGCTGCTGAGATCCAAGAGATCCCGGTCGACGGCTGAGGGGGAGGACATGGCTGGGACCGAGCGGCGCCTCGGATACCCATCATCCTTTTGACGGGTGCTAATAAATGTTATTTCTCTCTCTCTCTATAGGTCATTATAAAACAGATTTAACTAACATATTTTTCGCATACAAATACGCTAGTCGCCAAAGGTATAATCTAACTATAACCACGTTTTCCTCGCGAAACAACACTTCCAAGTATTCATTGCCCTCTGCACAAGAGCTCACTAAAACCAGCTGGAAAATAATTCCCTCTCTGCACCAACATTAACGGACTTTTTGTTAAGTTTAGAATAATGCCATTTCTTGTATTATTTGCTAGTTCGCTTTTTGGCTGCAACATTGTGTGTGATACTTTAACATTTTATTTTTGTGTTGTTCCTGAGCCCAGCTGTGCCTTGTGTGTTTATTCCGCTTTCTATTGCATAACCAGTGGTCAGTGCATATCTATGCTCATGCCATTATTTCTAAATCACACTTATACAACCCTGCTAAAATCATCAGGTGGGGATTTTAGTATCTACAAATAAATAAATAAAATAAATTTTTTATCTTTTAATTCCACCTATGCAGAGTTACATATAAACTACATGTACTTTTTTAGTGCCTCTGCAATGTAGGTTCATAATGTTTACTTTTACATATTTTCTTCATCTTGTAAAAAGTAGCATTGCTTTCCACATTTTGCTGTTATTTGTATAATGCTACCGACAATAGCCATATTTCATTTACTATTTCATACTTTGCGTCACAGCTTTATTCTATATGCTTTTTATCATTTCTTCTCATAACATGCTGTCCAGCTGAAAATTCGGATTAGTTCGAGACCGCTATCTCTTTCAGTTTGCTATGCCCTCCTGCTATAGTCCCGAATTATACTAGCAGTATGTATAAATAAACAAAATAAATATAACGTGCATACCGAGCGCAAATCTTGACTGAAAATTTTCTCTGAACACATGAATAGAATTACTTTTGGAGCTTCAAACAAGCGTGAACTATGCTGCACTAGAAAAGATTAGGCGTTTAATAATTTTGTAACGCAGCCGGAAAATAATACAAGGGTGATACATGAACACAGACAAACATTTTCGCATACATGAGGAGTAATCTTTTCAAACATCTATTAAGCTCTGACACGTCTCCAACTAAATCTTAGTTAATTAGAAATCCAACTTTTCGAAGCCGGCACGGCTCATTCGTCGCGTATGATTGGGCCAGGGGCTAGCACCTGTAAGTGTAAATGGTGGTGCAGCAGGGGGCCTAAAGCAAGAAGGCGGTGATAGGAGGGAGGAAGGCCTTGACATTGGGGGTTAAGGCAGTGAGTCACGTTGCCGAGTTGTGCGGTGATGGTCGGCGGCGCCTTTTCTTCTTCTCTGGGATGCACAGCGAAGTACCTGCGCGTGTACAGGGGGAAAGTTTCCTTTTATGCGTTTCTTTTTAACTTTGTTTGAGGTCGTTTGAATGGGCCAAGATCGGAGTAAGATCCTTTTTAGGTAACTTGTTTCGGTTCCGACGATTTTGGTTTCGTCGATGTTTAATTTATGGCCTGAGTCCTCGGAATGTTCGGCTACCAGATTGTGCTCTCTTGCGAATTTGCGGACGTCGTTTACGTGTTGCCGTATTCTTTCTTCTGGGTTTTTGGTTTCGCCGGTGTAGCTTGCGTCGTAGTCAGCGCAAAGAAATTTGTGGACAATGCACTGGGCTCTTCCTCTCCGTGGCCGACCTTTCGCAAATGCATGGCGATGGAACAGCACAAGGGACAATACACATAAAGAAACAGGCAGACATAGACGGGCGCCCGTTTGTGTCTTTTTTTCTTCCTGTGTATCGTCCCTTGCGGTGTTCCATCACCGTACAAAAGATCCCAACTAGCCCGGCAACTCGCTCTTCTTAACTTTCGCAACAGGTAGAAAAAAGCGCCACAGTGTTTGCACGCTTGGTCGCCACTTGGAGACGAAGAGCCCATGGCATTGTCTACAACATTGCTCGCGCTGACTGCACGCAAGCTACATCGGTGAAGCCAAAATCCTAAAAAATTTCTCTACGCAAATTCGCAACAAAGCAAATTCGCATGAGTGGGAATGGGGACAGAGCATGCGGTATGATGCTGAACGCTCACTTTCCTCTAATGCAGGTTTTACTTGCGCTTTTCACGATTTGGCCGTCAGCGTCATCCTGTAGCTCGACAGTTCATTCAACGCCTCTGGGAACATCAAACTCCGCCAAAGACGACAGCGATACGGTGCCTTTCTTCAGACCGGCCTCATCTGTGATGCCCGCCTACGGAACGCCAGCCGCATCAACCATGACATCACCCTTCATGGCTCATATAAATGGGCCATCTGCCTATTTCACCTTCAGTGGGCACGGAGAAAGAGCGTGCGGCATGACGCTGAACGCTCATCTTCCTTCAATGCTGGTGTGTTCTACTTCTCTATCATTTGCAAAGAAAAGTGATGATGATGATGATGAAATAACTTTATTTGCACCCGTCAAGGAATCAGAGGGCGAAAAAGACGAGTCTTGACCGCCGTCATCTTCCTCCCCTTTCAGCAGGCTGGGATCCCTTGGGATTCAGCGGTGTCCAGGGCCAGACGGATGACTTCTTTTTGTTCTTCTTCTTTCTGGCTGGCCATTAAAGCCTCCCAGGACTCTATATTCCTGTCTGGTTCGTTGTGGCTAGGGCATGTCCACACCATGTGGATCATGTCTGCTATTTCATTACACTGTTTACACCTGGGGTCTTGGATCGCCGGATGCCATCTGCTTAGTGCGAGTGGGTTCGGAAAAACTCCCGCCTGTAACTTTCTCCATATGACCTCTTCCTTTTTGCTGAGGCCCTTGCATGCTCCAGGTAATGTCTGTCTTCCTAATCTGTAATGGTTAAGAATATCTTGGTACGTGTTCAGCTCCTCGCTCGTCTGAAGGGACTCTCTACTCGACGAGACCGCATTGGGGTCCCGGTGTGTGAGTCCTCGGGCCAATGCGTGCGCTGTCTCGTTTCCCCGGAGGCCCTCGTGGGCCGGAGTCCAAACAAGGTTAATTAGTTCTGCCGGTGTCGGGCCGGCTGTGAGAATTTTGACTGCTTCGACAGATACCCTGCCTGCGTTGTAGTTGCGGATAGCCGATTTGGAATCTGTTATAATCACCCTAACATTCCGTTGAGTTAAAGCCAGCGCAATGGCTACCTCCTCAGCCGCTGTTGCATCACTCTGTTGCGTGCTGCAGCACGAGACTCGGTCTCCGCCCTCCCTGGTCGCCAGGGCTACGAAACCCGTTCTGCCTTCATATTCCGCCGCGTCCGTGTAAACCACGTCCTGTCTATTGGCTAATTTTTTCTGCAGAGCTTTCGCTCTGTCCTTTCGCCTACCCTCATGGTGTACCGGATGCATATTCCTTGGGAGTGGTGGGATTCTGATTTTGTTCCTTATGTCTGTTGGAATATTCTCCGTGTGTTTGAGCCGCGCTCGAGGTTCGAAGCCTAGCTTTTCTAGTATTTTTAGCCCCGAATGGCTGCGTAGAAGTCGTTGTTGTTGCGCTACTCTGGTAGCCTCAATGAGCTCGTCTAGGGTGTTTGAAATCCCCATGTTCAGAATTTTCTGGGTGGATGTGTACGGGGGGAGGCCCAGAGCGGTTTTGACGCCCTTCCTAATTAGGATTTCAATCTTGTTCTTTTCTGCTTTGGCTAGCCGTAGGTATGGTGCCACGTATGTGATTTTGCTGATTACAAATGACTGAACTAGTCTTAAGAGGTTCGTCTCCTTCATTCCCGCGTGTTTATTTGCTATTCTTTTGAGTAGCCTACACCTCTGGCTTACACTCGATTCGAGTTTTCGTATCGTTTCGGTGTTCTTACCGTTTGTCTGTATCCTAAGACCCAGTACTCTAATCATCTCCACTGATGGTATTTTGTCCCCGTTTACCGTTAGCGTTATCCCATGTTCATGGGGCTTTGTTTGTCTCTTTTGTGGGCCGAGGAAGAGCGCTTCAGATTTCTCGGCAGAACATTTAAGTCCTACTTGTTTTAGGTACGACTCAATTTCCTCGATCGCTCTTTGGAGGGTACCTTCGATGTGCGCGTCACTGCCTCTGGTAACCCAGAGGGTGAGGTCGTCCGCGTATATTTTGTGGTTGAGCCCTTCTATACGCGTCAATTTCTGTGGTAAGCCAATCATTGCAATATTGAAGAGTGTCGGTGATAGGACCGAGCCTTGGGGAGTACCTTTGTTGCCCAGCCTTATGCCTTTCTCTTCCTTCCCTCCTAGGCTGATAGTAACTGCTCTGTTTGAAAGAAAGTCCTTCACGTAGTTGTATACCTTTCCCCCTACATTTAGAGTTTCTAAGCGTTCTAGTATGGCTGCGTGGTCAACGTTGTCAAAAGCTTTGGCCACGTCAAGGCCGACTATTACTCTGGTATCAGCTGTTTCGTTGTCTAGCACTTGTTCTTTAAGTTGAAGCATAACATCGCATGCAGAAAGATGTGCCCTGAATCCGATCATTGTGTCGGGGTAAAGCTTTTGTTCTTCTAGGAATCTGTTTAGCCTCGTTTGAATAACGTGCTCCATTAGCTTACCTACACATGAGGTAAGCGAAATGGGCCTCAGGTTTTCGAGACTTAGTTTCTTACCTGGTTTTAGAATAAGGACTAGGTTGGCCTCTTTCAACGAAGGTGGTATTCGGCCCTTGTCCCAACATTCCTGCATGTACGCTGTTAGGTTTCTAATTGATGCATCATCCAAATTCCTCAGCATGCGATTGCTGATTCTGTCTGGACCTGCCGCAGTTTTAGTTCTGAGTCTGTTCAACTCCGCCCTAACCTCTCCGATGGTGATGGGCCCATCTAGAAGAGGATTCTCTGCGCCCTTGTACTCGGGGAGGGGTGTGGGTGGTGTGCACCTCAAGTACCTGTCCCTCACTTCAGAGATTAGTTGATCGCTAGTGCCTTCGTATTTATATACGAGTTTCTGTAGTTGTTGTCGTGCCTCATACTTTGTCTTGTCCGGGTCTAAGAGATGTCTGAGCATTTTCCACGTGTTGGCTTTGCTGATTCTGCGGTCCATCTGCTCGCAGATACTACCCCAGTTTTGTCTGGTTAAGTTCAGCGCGTGCTCCTCGATATCTCTATTCTGTTTGGCTAGGAGCTTACGTATGTTTCTGTTCCCCTTGTTTTGAGCAAGGTTTTCTTCTAGCTCCCTTTTCTTGCGCCACAGGCCTATCATACGCCTGTCTACCTCCTCTTGCGTTTCGTCTGCTTCCACCTCTTCGGTGGCTTCTTTAACTGCTGCGAGAAGGTCTGTGCCCCAAGATTCTATGTCCCTGATTGCGTCTCGGGTAGGAAGGTTCGCCCTGAATAGATCCCAATTTACCGCTGCGACCTTTTTGGGTCTCGGTGTGGGCGGTCCGTCTTCTACCACAATCTCAATAATTTTGTGGTCGCTTCCTAGGTCCTCCCCCGTGTTACACCACCTTGCCGTGATTTGGCCCCCGGTGAGTGTTAAATCAGGTGTAGTGTCCCTACTCACGCTATTGCCCTGTCTTGTTGGTTTGATGGGGTCAGTGATCAAGATGAGCTCATTGTGGAGAATGCTGTCCCAGAGTTCTCTGCCCTTGATTTGCGTATATTTGTATCCCCATGCGGGATGATGAGCGTTAAAGTCCCCGACAATGACGATAGGGTTTTTGCCCGCTATCTGTTTCGTTTTTGCGAATAGCCTGTCGAAGCCGCAATCCTTTCACTGTTTCGGAGAGCTGTATACGTTTAAGACGAATAGGCTTTTCTCTCTGCGCTTACGCGGTATCATTTCGATTAGAGCGTGATCTAACTGGACGTGCCCTGTCTCGTGCTGCAGCGCGGTAGCGTTGCGTTTGACAAGGGTGGCAACCTGCGTGTTGTCCCCTCGGCCCGGGTACGATTTGTAACCGGGCAGCTTGGCGTTTTTCCCGCACTCTTGTAAAGCTATAATTTCGGGTTTGTCTCCGTTTGCAAGGGACGATTGTAAAACGGCCCGTTTACGCAGAAAGCCCCTACAGTTCCACTGCCAGATAGTATTATTGTTCTTTGGCCAAGGCATTTTTGGTTGCTTGGAATTCCGCGTATATCCATTGGTCCCTTTTCTCAAATTCCGCCGTGAGAGCAGCGTCTCGCTTTGCAAATTCTGCTCTGATCGTTTCTGTGACTTGTTTCATGAATTGCATTAGTGTTCCGTTCAGTAGTTTCATGTCCTGTTGTTTAAGCCGGGGTAAAAACAGCGCAGCGACGACAGACACAGAGAAGACAGAAGAAGACGGACAAGCGCTGTCCGTCTTCAATAGACAAAAGAAAGAAGCAATACGGTTACTGGGGGAAATGAATTTGATAGGACTACAGCGCTCTGTTAGTAGTTCGCAGAAAAATTGTCTAGATATTTTCTTCTCTGCGAAAACGCATAAACCCGAAATTCCTTTCCGATGTATAGTTACGGAGCGTAACAGCTGGCAACATTCGATATCAAGCTTTTTGCAAAAGCACCTTAGTAGTCTTGTGATTGATGATCCGTTTCTGGTCCCGAATTCTGTCACCATTGTTGAGTTTTTGCAAAGCTGTAACCCGGGTTCGAGTGGCATGTTTAGCATCGATGTGGAGGATTTGTTCTATTCCCTACTTCAAGATAAGCTCCTGCAGTGTGTTAAGAAAGCCATAACCATTGACAATGACGAAGAGAGATTTATTTCGGATTGTGGTGTTTCTGTGGAGTCGTTTTTGGAACTTCTGACCTTTTACCTGCAATCGACTTCTGTCGAGTGGGAAGGAAAACTGTTTGCTCAGAAAGCTGGGGTATGCATAGGTTCAAAAGAAGCACCGGTGTTAAGTAATATTTTTCTGTGTCACGTTGACAGGGCGATAAATTCTAAGTTCAGTGATTGTGTAAAACAGGTGTTCAGGTATGTTGATGATTATTTAATTTTTGTAGAGCCTACAAATTTCAAGGGCCATGTAGAAGAAATACTAAGGGTTTTTGTTAGTTGTGGAGAAGATTTAAAGTTCACCTTTGAACTCCCGGAGAACAACGAGCTACAGTTTTCAGACTTAAGATTGGTCCTGAACCCTGAACATGTCTGCTGGTCTTTTCAGCAGCGCTCAGCGAAGCCCTTGCTTAGTTATCGCTCAGCCCATTCTAAATTAGTTAAAAGTGGTATAGCCGTTGCATGTTTAGGATCAGCACTTTCGAAATCGTGTGTGCATGGAATGAAGAATAGTTTTAATCAGCAGGTTGGTAGATTACAATCGGCAGGATTTCCGGAAGAGGTAATCGTGCTTGCTTGCAATAAAGTGCTGAGGAAACTAAAATCTTTCAAGAGTTGCCATCCATCAGAGCCGTCAGGCATGAAGAGGCATACGGTTATACCATATCTTCATCGTTTGTCACACAACTTAAAAAGAGTAGGCGCCAGATATGGAATTCAAGTGCTCTTCTCAGCCCCGCAAAAGCTTGGAAAAATTTGTGCCATAATAGATAGGAAAGCAAAGGCTAAAAAACAGAAACCAACCGGGAGTAGAGCCTGCAAAATAAACCACCAAAAGAAGTTTACGTCATGTGCTGAAAGCGTAGTGTATGACATTGAGTTTTCCTGTGGCAAGAAATACATTGGCCAAACGGGAAAATGTGTGAACACCCGTCTTCGTCAGCATCATACCTCGTTAAATGGCCCCCCATCGTCCAACCTTGCATTACATTTTAGAGATTGCCCCCTGAATAATATCCCAGGTTCCCCTGACAAAAAAATGTGCAACCCTCTTTTCCATGAGACAAAAGTTGTTTGCAGGCACAGGGATAAATTGACAAGGGAACTGTGTGAGGCGTATCGCATCCACGCGAATGGTGATGCATGCGTCAGCACACCGTCAGTGCTTCTTCACGAATGTGAGATTAAGTATCAAGATTCGCACGATTAGAAGGATGTTAAGAGGGGCGTGTTCCCTGGTTGTTTTAGGAGTGTATTAATACCTGTGTTTTTTCCAATAAACTTTAGTTGTTAGTACAGCGCTTGTCCGTCTTCTTCTGTCTTCTCTGTGTCTGTCGTCGCTGCGCTGTTTTTACCACGGCTTAAAGATGCACCAACTAGCTCAGTTGTCGGTTCTTCTGCATGTCCTGTTGTTGTTTGTCGTTTAGTTGTTCGAATTTGGTCTCAAGATACGACTCTTTGGTACGTTTCTTTTTTGAAGGGGGTTTTTCAACCTTCTCTGTCTCAACCTCTCTATCCTGCGCCACTTGCATAGGCGCCATTGACTTTTCCTGTTGCGGTGTGTTTTCCTCGGGTTGTTTAGCTGTCGTTTCTAGCATTTTGATCCGCTCTTCTTGCTTCTTAATATAATCAGTTAAAGTCTTAATCTGATCTGCCTGCTGTTTAATAAGTTCTTTTAATTCTTTAACTGTCTCGGAGTCCTGGGAAACTTTAGCTGGCCAGCTCACCCTTGCAGCTTGCTCCTTGCGTGGCTGTTGCTGTCCGGTTTGGAGCCGGGGGAACGACTCTGACCGAAACCTCGTTCTGCTGCCGGATCTACCACGGGAGCGGCTGTTCCTTCGGTCTTCTTGCTTCGCTTCTTCAGCCTCCTGTATGGCTTCCCAAAGTGATGACCCCTTTATTTTAGTGTTCCCGTGCCCATTGACGAGTGTTTGTCTATGGTGCTGTTATTAATTTGCTCCGGAGACATCGAATCTTGCCCTAGTACCAACACGCGATCCGAAAATCTCCCTGAACATGACTCACTGCCAGATGATCCAGCCGAGCAAATGAACTCACTTTTTCGCTTACTGGAAGATGTATTTGTGTTGTGTTGGTTTGAATGGCACATAAGCTGCTAAGGCTATCATGCGCCAAGCTGGAGGTATAGAAAGTATATTTTCTGTAGATTACAGCTAACATTGTGGTGTAGAGGACTTAAAAAGATAATTCGTTCTATTAGTAATGAGATACGAATTATTTTTTTAAGTGGTTAAGAATAAAAGCTTTAAAAAGACCAGGTAACCTCAGCAGCCATTCTTGACTGGGCAAGGATCTTGAGGCTCCCAACCAGTCAAATAAGTACCTCAGCGTTCTTCTCAAGAATGAGCAAATGTCTGAAGTTAAAATATAAAAAAGCAAAATTGTGAGTCAGAAGTTATAGTTTCTCAAGAACACCTGCTTTTTTTGAAAAGCTAAAAACACAAGACATGCTAACAATGGCATTTTCACCTAATACCAGCGCTGGGTTGTAAACGAGTGTATTCATTATAAAATTTAGTAAAGTGCTTCTTTCTTAGTTTTCGGTATTCAGAACAACTGAATAAAATATGGTTTAGTGTCAGGTCATCTCCACAATTTTCACAAAAAGGTTTGTCTTATTTTGTCAAAAAGAAATTATTTGTCATGTGTGTATGTTCAATGCGGAGACGGCATAAAATTACTTCCATAAATTGTTCCTGGTGGGTACAGGTCTCCCATTCACCTTAGGGGGCATTACAAAGGGCAGCTTGTTGGTGACCACGTTGTCTCATGAAGACTGCTATTTTTCTCTCAGTTTATTCCGGGCTAACTTCATGCAGTCCTTAAGTGCAATGTTAACTATCTTTAGTTAAGCATTCCGAGCAGGTGCGGCGCATGCAGCAGCGCTCTCGTTCCCGCTGATGCCCACGTGATTAGGAACCCAGCAGAACTTTATTGTACGTCGTTGCGTATCAGCTCGTATTTCGTTAGTCGTGGTATAGGGGTTTGGGCGTCCGCCTCGGCTGCGGAAGGTGGTTGGTTCGAGACCGACCACCGGCTTCCCACCTGTAATAGTAGGTACAAGCGTCCCCCGGCTCGGCGCCCGCCTTCCTCTGGGGCGTGCACTTGGAAGAGGCTCCGCAAACCTCCTTGCACCCCACGGGGGCAAAACCAGTTTCGAACACTCAACCTGCAAATGTGGTTCATGATTCAGATGAGAGATTCAGTTCATCTTCAGGTTTCACCATTTCGGTTGAAGTTTAAATGAGCTCGCTCTACGAGAGTTCAGCAGATGACAATGAGTAGCAGGCTTCAAAGAGAGTTCAGCATGCTGCACCATCCTCTTGCAAAGCGGAACGATTGAAGATCGTCAAGACGGTGACATGTGGTGCGGATATCGTGGACGGTGGTAGGATTCTGGCTAGCAAGCGGGTTTAAAGCAAATGATCTGATGCCTTTAAGAAGGTGACGGACCCGATCGTACTCAGACATTGCACTGTTAACACATCGACACAGTCCTAATGCATGTTCAATGTAAGACGTGTAGGGTTCGCCGGGCAGCTGGACACGCGCATGTACCTTTTTTTTTGCACATGACCGGGCTTGCACCAACAGTTCCAAAAAATATGCCGAAGCTGCGACGTAAAGTGGGTTCAATTCAGGATAGCATCCTTGTGATTGATGAGCCAAGTTTTTGCCACGGCGGTTAAATAGAATGAGATGTTGATGAGCCTCATTGCAGAGTCCCAACAATTGTAGGCACTTACATGGTTTGTGTCCTATTATGGGTTCGACTGCATTTATGAGGTTTATTGCTGCAATTATGGGGAGGGAGTCAGTGTAGATAACACTGATCGCAATGTTTTTCTTAATTTTGTGTTCTACAGCAACAGATATGACGAAGCATTCTGCTGCAAAAATTGAAGCGTATTGAGGCAGCCGGACAACTTTCTTCCATTTCCCTTGTATTACTGCGCTCCCTGCATAGAGTGCTGTTGTAGAGCCATCGGTGTAATTCTTGTATTTTTCACTTACTCCAAAAACCTCTTGCTATATATATTCCTGTGGGGTATGCTTTTTATGAATCTGTGTCAGTGAGAAATTGCATGCAGCAGGAAACGTGTACCAAAGTGGCAACTGATCAGGTCTCTGGGCTACATCGGGATGTGCATCTAGTATGTTTATTTCTTGAAATTTTTCTTCGAAGCGGGGGAGAAGTAGTTTCACAGCTTGAAGTTTGTTGGTGAAAAGTGTTCTCGATGGGCATTTAGTAACTATGGGGTAGCAGAGATGTTTTGGTAAGCACCAGTTGAAAGGCGCTAACCGAGGTTTTGTACTGGATTCAGCCTTTTAAGGTACGTTGACCTCTCGGACGCATACACTATGCATCCATAGCCGAAGGAAGAGCGTATTAGTGAGCGATACATGTGCAATAGGCACATCTTATCGGAACCGCGACACTTTCGTGACAGTGCTTTGAGTATATTCAGGGATTGGGTTGCTTTACTTTTAGGGTGTTTATATGCGGTAGGAACGTGAGCTTTTTGTAAAAAGTTATGCATATAAGTGTGTGTGCTTGTTTTACTGGAAGTACAGTTTCAATCAAGTGGAGGGTGGAATCAATCGGCAGTCCTCTTTGGAGCGAGAAAAGAACTGCAGCTGTTTTTTTTTGTTTTGCAGAGAAAACCTATATCCATTTCTGTCTGCCCAAAGTGGTAATTTGTTTTTTGTGAGTTGTATTCGTCTCTCATAAGTTGACAAGCTTGAAGATGTGCATGCAATTTGCAGGTCATCTACGCAGACTGAGTACTTAATGGACTGTGGAATTATGCTGGCTAAATAATTCATTTTACTATGAACAATGTAGTACTTGAAATGCCCCCCCCCCCCCCCCCCTCCTTAAGGAACACCACTTTCCTGAGTGAAATTCTTCGTGAGCGTAGCACAGATACGAACTTGGAAAGTCACTCAAATATTTCAGCATCCTCCCGCGGATGTCAAGCTCTGCCAGATCACGAAGAATCCCGAACCTTCAGGTCGTGATATATGCCTTCTTCATATCGAAAAATTTGCAAGGCAGTGTTGTCTCTGTATGAAGCCCTCTCGGACTGTGTTTTCGAGGTGGACTAGATGGTCAACTGTGGAACATTTTTTTAAAACACATTGGCGGACATCATGAAGCGCACAGGATTCTAGAATAAACGTTAACCTTCTAATGATAACAGTTTCAAAAGATTTGGCAAGACAGCTTGTAACGGTTATAGGCCTGTGACGACTAGAGGAGGTTGGTGTCTTTCTTGGTTTTAGGAATGGAACAATAATGGCTTTTTCCAAGCCGCCGGTATTTCTCCTAGTGAAAGGGGGTTTGCGCACAAATAGATTTGGGAAAAAGAGTTCGCGGCGGGCGACACAAACTGGTGTCTCCTTGCAAGCCGACATCGACGACGCTCTTCCTTCCACCCACCGAACCCAGCTCTCCTCCCTTCTACACGGATTTCGCACCTCTTTCGACGTCGCCCACACTCCTCTAGGCCGGACTTCCAAATTCGCTTATCGCATTGAAACCGGTGCTCATCCGTCTTTTCGAAAGCGGCGATATCGTGTGTCGGCGGCAGAGGGCCGCGTGAATAGAGAACAAGTTGAGCACATGCGTTGTGCCATCCGTCCGTCTCACAGCCCTTGGTCATCGCCGGTGGTACTTGTAAAGAAGAAAGATGGTTCAATCTGATTTCGTGTCGACTACCGCTGCCTCAACAAAACTACTCACAAGGGCAATTACCCTCTTCCCCGCATCGACGACGATTTTGATTGCCTCCAAGGTGCTGAGTACTTTTCTTCCCTTGACCTACGTTCCGGCTACTGGCAGGTACCGATGGCTGCATCTGACAGAGAAAAGAGAGCTTTTGTTACACCCGAAGGTATCTACAGGTTCAGCGTGATGCAGTTCGATATGTGCAACGCGTCCGCCACATTCAAAAGGATGATGGATAGCATCTTGCGGAATTTCAAGTGGCAGGCCTGCGTCTGCTACTTGGACGACATTGTTGTCTTTTCCGTCAATTTCACCACGCACCTTGCACGCTTTCGGCAGGTTTTGACGGGATTTTGAAATTTACGACAATGCGCGTGTCTTCACAATTTACCGCTGTGGTCGAAAAACCCAACGCGGAAGGGCGTCCTTTTTGCTATTCTTTAACGCCTTTCTGACAAACTTTCATAAACGTGCTATTCAGACAAACTGGAACAGTTTTGCGGCCAAAGCAAAAGATCTGATATATACGTTCCAAACCACATCATCGCTTCAATGTCTCACGCCCCATGGTACAAAGGGCACATTATACACCTTTCTAACTGAAAAAAAAAACGCTTCTATCGTGCAGCCAAAGTATCGCCTACTGCCTCATGTTCATACAAACTACCTTCTTCCGAGTAAATAACGGCCTTAAAAAGCACAAAGCGTTATTTTCTTTTTGATACTTTGCCACCCATGCTAAAAACTAACGTGCGTAAGTTCTGACACGTAGTTGACCCCTCCTCTGAAAACTTAATTACTTTGGAGAAATCGTATGGCCAACATATACCCAACACCCAATGTGCATCTTTATTAAACGATACGATTGTCATATGTCTTTCCTCTGCATGCTCCTAGTTTTACATGCCTCAATTGCAGACTTATAATTATCCGATAATGTTCTCAATTTTCTCGATGTTCCTGGTGTGTAAACTTATTGAAAACTTTGACTATTATGCTTCTCTTAGTGCGACCTTCAATTTCTATCTTTAACATCGCGACGTAAAATTGCTCGCTTAGAACTGTTTCATCATCCTATCCGGAGTAACGAATTCGTTCTCTAACCTCATTATATATCACGCCGCTCAGATCATCATCATAAAGTCCGCCTCAATAGATCTAACACGCAGGCTTCCCTGCAGTCATTCTTGCCTCGAACATCAACGGAATGAAACATCTTCCGAGAAACATTGTTTCCGTCAACGAAAACTCAAACTTCTGTACTGCTTTAGCTAATATTGTATATTGACAGGATTATTTTGTTGTCGCTCATTGTATTTATTTTTGTATTCGTCATCGTGTCACAGTTTTTATTCATAACCCTGTAAACACTGCAGATGTGTAATTTTGATTTGTTTGTTTATTCCACTCCCCTCCTCAATGCCTTTTCTAAAAAGGCCCAGATTGTATTCTAAATAAAGAAATAAACAAAATAAATACACAAATCCGGTAGCTGTACCTTCCGAAGACGCAGACCATAGAAACAAATTCGACGACACCATCACCGTAGGAGCAAAATAAATTACCAAAAAGGAACTTACTTGAACCTTCGGCCTTTAAAACGACCTCAAACAACGTGAGCCGCACAAAGGGAAACCTGCCCCCTTTACACGAGCCGGTACTTCGCTCTGGAACCCACAGAAGAGCAAGAGGGGTCATCCACCGTCACCGCACAGCCCGGCAACATGCCTCACTGCCTTAACCCGCAGTGTCAGCGTCCTTTCCCCCTGCCGTCACCACTTTCCTTCTTTCCGCCTCTTGCCGCACTAAAATATATACTTAAAACCCTAGGCAACGCTGCCACCGCTCCAGCCACCCCTGACGAAGAAGCCGCATCGGGTTTTCAACGTCAGGTTTAAGATTAAAACTTTATTGATTGGAGACATGGCATAGCTAACTATAATTAATAAAAGCCAACCAGACAGGCAATTCTGTCGAAATGTTTAGTTTTCACCTGTGAACCATGTGTGGTGATTGTGCCGCTGCTGGATAATGGATAGTCATTAAAAAAGTGTAATGAGCAAAAATTAAAAATTCTTTATGGCTTCTCTGCTTGTCACAGAACATAAAGTTCTTTTCTTTAGCAGACGCAATCTTGTAATATCCGGCGTGGCTATTTCCGTTTCTTTTTTTTCGACGACACTGTTCCTGCTGGCATAAAGAATTTATTATACCTATACACTGGTCTCTCAGAGAAAATCCAGTAACATCCGCTGATGCGGCACAAAAATTCATTTTCTACATCTGGTGGATGGCTTGGGGACGACCCGCACCGGATCAGGTGTTTCTGCTGGATAGCACGCAAAGAGGGCTACGAACACGCAAAAAAAAATTGTTCAGACTTAAATGGCATGCAGGGTGTTCAGTATAATTACCGATTTGCATCAAGCTTGAAAGCACGAGCTGGTGGCCGGATTAGTTTTGCAAGATGTTGGTGCAGCACCTAAACGGCACACACTGCGTTTGTTTAAATGTGCAGCGATGGGCAGCGCTATGTAATTGCGCTGTTTTGAGTTACTTTATTTTCCCTTCCCGCTCTTCTTTTTCGTCGTGTGCGATTGCGCGGTTACGCCGCAATCGTTAATTACGTGCTCTATGCAATCCCAGGCGTGAAAAGAAAATTGAGCACGTGAACATGTGCTAGGGTAGAACAGTATGCCATAAATCAAAAGGCACCTGCGACGTTAACTGTAGTGACAAAGCTTCATGTCTCTTTATGAATGCAACCCGCCGAAGTGGCTCAGTGGTTAGAGCGCTCGGCTACTGATCCGGAGTTCACGGGTTCGAACTCGGCCGCGGCGGCAGCGTTTTTAAGGAGGCAAAACGTTAAGGCACCCGTGTGCTGTGCGATGTCAGTGCACGGTAAAGATCCCCAGGTGCTCGAAATTATTCCGGAGCCTTCCACTACGGCACCTCATCCTTCCTTTATTATTTCACTCCCTCCTTTATCACTTCTCTTAAGGCGCGTTGCAGGTGTCCGCCGATACATGAGACAGATAGTGCGCCATTTCCTTTCCCCAGAACCAATTATATATTAATGAATAGAAAAAAATTTAGACGATGTCACAAAGCATCAGAAAAAATTTGATCTGCGTCGCTGAGATTTGCGAAAAAGCACAGCGGTTATTGTAATCGTCCTTTTTCCTTTGTTTTGTTGGGAGTGGAGATCCGGATTACTCTTTACAACGCGGAGTTCTTTAACGTGCGCTGTCGCCACACAGTACGCGGGTGCCTTGGGCTTCCAATCCATCGAACCACCGCAGCTGCAGCCAAGATCAAACCAGTGTCGTCGGTTTCAGTAACCGAACGCTGCAACCACTGAGCAACTGCGGTGCAACCGTTTATCCTAACTAGGTAATGCGAAACTTTAGTACAACGGCATTCTTAAGCATAAGTGAGTAATTCTATCTATCAGCCCAACGAACACGAAGTGTGCTCACGCAATTTCGGAAAACTATTATGCGAATGTGTACATTCAAAATATAATGACCCTGTTTTAGCACGATAGCGTTAATAGCAGAAAATCCGGCTGCGTTTGCGCCGTGTTTCCATCCGGCTGATCAATGATTTCTACAATAAATTTGCAGCATGCTGAAGCGGCCATCGGGCACTTGGTATGCGGCAAGCCAAATACAGTGTTCGTTGCAAAAATGTTTCGCTGCTTCACAGCACAGTTAACAGCAGAAAGTACCATCTTGACTGCTGCATTAGAATGTGGCAAACAGCATGGCCCACAAAATCTCCTCGAGTGCAGGAAAGACAGGGGTTCAATCAATGTGCCTCATTTTTAATACTGAGCCCCAGAGTTTGTGGAAGGTTGACTGTGTTTTGTATCTATGTTTGCGTTCCTGAGTGTCCAAAATATGCAAGGACGCCTCAACAACCGCATGGGCGAAGGCTGTTGCTAAAGGGGCAATTTGATTGATTTGATGCAGTCCTGACAACAGTATAGGGTCTGAAAGCTATGATATAAAGTTGCAGCGCAAAACCAGACGATGATGGCGAAAGAGAGGACAGACACAAGCGCTCGTCTGTTTCTCGTCTCTTTCACCGTCCTCGTCTGGTTTTGCTCTTCAGGTTTAAGTCATGTCTCACCAACACGCCCAAAGAACCACTTTCCTGGAAGCTACAATTTCGCCAGAGAAGTATCCCGGAATGGCACACACTTCAGTATCAGCTTTAGATGAAGTTGAGGCAACGCACTCGAAAGAACAACCTCCGCTCATATGTGGCCGTGCAGTGTTTTGACGAGAGAAAAGGTGTTACCTGGCCTCCAAAGTACATGTCATCTAGGGACAAAAAGTTCCTTGGATTGTGCTCAACTTTGATCGCATCAATCCTCTTTGTGCGGGTTGTCGTGGGGTAGGATTCCATGTTCGTTTTGAGCGCTGATGTGGCGCTTCTTAGAATCCTGTGAAACTGCCGTTATTTGCTTGTACAAGATGTTAAACACAGGCAAGGCAACGGTAAGGAAATGCAGAAACAGCGTGTTGAGTGGACTTTGAAGTCTCGTTAGAATGGTTTATGAACCTAGGGGTCTGTCTTCACAAACAGCTGTGGCAGAATATGAGACAAGAGCATCATACTGTTTAAGCAAACGGTCTACTGACACAAGCACGGACAGCCAGCTCGTTCGGCTCGGATGGAGCAGCTTGTGTGCCTTAAGCTCAAGGAGATGCTGGAAATCCTTGAACATGTCCATCCTCTTTTGGCTGCAGTTAAAATAGTTGTCGACATTTCTGAACAGATCCCCTACTACCTGATGAAGCTTAGCACAGGCGTACGATGCGCAAAGGTGGAAAGGGTGGCGCAAGCACTCCAGGATACAGAAGCTAGGAACATCCTTCTTGAGGAAAGCCATCATGTGGTTGATCCCCATGATGACGCTCGCACCATCCGCAGCAAAGCTACCAGGTTGTTTATATAGGGCACCCCAGTTCTCTCAAACGCACTTTTGAGGGCTATGTATAGGCCGTGTGCTGCGCTATCCTCAACATGAATCAGGTTAAAGAAGGCATCAGTGACTTTATCCCTTCAAAAAACCCTGGCTACAACTCAGACGAGCTTACAATAGATATCCGTCGACTCTTCGACCACCACTGAAAACTTCTTCTGGCGGAGACGATCACAAGCACATACTTGATCTTCACACCTGTAAACACCTTGGCGATCGCCGTCGTTTTTGTTCTACCGCAAGTAATTTGTTTGGCGATCTCGGAATCTAGAGAAATTTGCTGCAGAAGTTTGGCAGGTGCTCCATGATGGTTAAAAGCAGGTTTTTCTTCATAACAAATACAGTAAACTTGATCTCAGCTTCTTTTACCTCAGTGGTTCGCGCCATTCTAGCGCTCACTGATGGCATAACTGTTAGTGGGGCCACAAAACAGAGTTTTCCTTGTTCTTTTCATGCTTCACAGTTCCCATGTGACTTTTCAACAGTGTCTTCCCAGCAATCAAATGCGTGTCGCCCGCTTTGCAATAAGCGTAGGAATTACCCTTGTTAAGAACGGCGACAGCAAGTATCAACTGTTTGCAGCCAACACATCATCCAACACATGTGTTTCTACTGGGTGGCTCCGAGAAACTCGATAAAGATCACTCCCAGGGCTACCATCAAAGACCACACGGAGAGGGCACAGGTGTAAGCTGGTTCCAATTACCGTTCCATGCTTGGTTGGAGTGTGGGAACCGAAAAAGCGGAGGTCAGAAGTTTGCGCACAACAAACCTTTTTCCGAAATTTCCGATGCCGCTGCGGCGAGCAAGCGGACGTTATCTTCCCCAATCGCCATGACTATGTCGGGGGACGAAAAGGCCTCGTTTCCGGTGGCTCTTCGGCTTGCCGAGCACCGCGGCTGGCTAACGTTCATCGTCCCCAACCTCTGTGCACAAACGACTATTTTCGTCCTCTCTTCCCGACCTTGCGTTCCGGCCTAGCGCGTCGGTTGTCATCCGATGAAGAACAGGTGTCTGCACCACGTGGGAACCTTCGGCTGGGCAGATGACATCACCTACCGCAGTCGACATTAGTAATCCTCGATGAAATCATGCCCGCTCTTGGGCTCAACATGTGACAGGGGCGTGGTCACAAGTATGGTGGTGTGAGTTTGTGCGAACAATTGAAAGTTTCAGGCCACTCGGCGAGGGGGGAGTGGCCTGATTTGATTTGAATTGAATTTAGGGGACATAAACGCTATAAAACTGGACAGCGAGTGCATTCGAGGCAGCTCACTTTTGATCTTGACGCTTGTAAACATGCAAATACATCAAGTCAAGTTTTGGCAGAATTCAACGGCGCTCCTGTCCTGGTCGGAGCGGGCGTCGTCTTGACCGCGGTTACGTCGAGCCGCGACCCCGATCCCCACCTTCAACACCTATCGCGACTGGTAATCCATTGAACGTCTACTGTGGGCAGTTTGCCCGCAATCCAGTGGGCAGGCTGTGACGACGACACAATTTCACGTGACCTAGGTGACCAATGTGCCAGAAGGAGTCTGTAGACAGACAGACCACCGCTGTTGGTGGAGTGGAAGCCCTAGGGCTAGGGCACTAATACTGCAACCACAGGAATTGATCAGTTGAGGCAAGGGGAATTAGTAATTACCATAATTCCGCCCAATTGCTGCAATTTAGGTGACTCGTATGGTTTTCAAGTGGCATGAATGTTTTATTTTAAGCGACAGCACAAGAGCCTCATTGCAGCAGAAAGCTTGCGTCGGACCTGGGAAGCCACCAAAGAAACAAAAACTTCATAGCCCGGGGAGCGGGATTCGAACCCATGGCGGCGTGAACAGAGCACTCCCGCTGGCAGCCGCTTCAGACCACTACACAATCGACGCAGCTCTTTTTTAAAACATGGCACTTATTGCAGTGACAATATATTCTATTTACTTCAACTATTTCAAAGCTTATAGCAAACACTACAAACGACATCTGAAAAAAACAGAGCAACAGAGCACTAGAATGGAAGTAAGGCTCAGCATATCACTAAAAGAGGAAGTGCCACTCCGGTTTACATTCGGTTGGTTTATAAAATTTCCTGATATGAGCTATCATTTGGCAGAAATCTTAACATCCCACCTGTTCGAACTGCCAGGCTCTCAAGCTGTTGTTTCAATGTCGCCGTCTTCGTCACCTTCTCGCATTGGTTTACATTTCGCACACTTGCCATAAAGGCATAATTTGGGCGCTCTGTATGTAAAAGAAAATACTCAAGGCGTTTTAGTGCGTGAATTAGAAAAGCCCTCTGCTCTTTTCGTTTTCAGTCAGCCACATACAGAAATCCTCCTCCCTGCTTGCATTAGTGCCATTTCCTGAGAAATTCGTGCACTTGAAGCCGTAGTCCCTGCACAAGTCCACAGGAGGCGGCGAAAATGCACCTCAAAAGCCGGTGTGGAGGATCTAGGACAGGTGGCGGGTCCTGCGTCTTCTTCAAGTCTCATGGGCATGTGACCGAATGGGTAAGGGCGACCCCAGCCCTTATCCTTCTCAGATACCTCCTCCAATCTCGATATGTTTTGAGGGAGGGGTAGAGTGCATGGGGGAATTAGGGCATGTTTACTTTGCCTTAAAGAGGATGCTAAGGTGGGGAGAGGGCAGCGGGCGTCAATAGGAAGCCTTTTCGGGGATGCATTAGTGTTTGACACTTTGTGTGTAAGGATGTCTACTTTTCTCTGCTCAGCGTTGTCAGCATCGTCTTGTGTGCAGTGTATCGGGATCGATATCTATTTTATTATTTAGTGTATGTATCTCCTGAGTTCCACATAGTGTATTCGTCACTATTTACAGTTTTATGGCTGCTAAGGACTCTACACAGATATGGGCTTCTTTTATCGACTATTTTGTTCATGGCCTTTTCATCAGGATGGTATGATACGTATTCATCATATACGTTTAGCTCCCTATGTGTCGGGCTAGCGGCTGCTGTTCTACCGCCCTTTTTTATAAACCACGCCTTCGTGTATGCAATGCATGTTCCTGGGCATACATCAACCAGAAGGCGAGTTCTCGGCTTTTCTTTACGACAAAATCTAGTCGTCCTGTTTGTCGTAATATACGTGAATTCCCATGGAGGAGGTGAGCCACTGTAGCTGTTTGCACTGCCACCGCATTGTACAAGGGTGCTATTGGCATAGCGCACCTTCGCTTTAGATTTCTTGTTGCCTCTCGCTGATCAATCAGTTCTGTCGCTCTGTTCTGTCACTGAGTGACGCCTGGGAGTGTACCGCAGCTGCTGCCGCAGGTCTATCTCCGCTCATGCAACCCGCCACTATGGCGCCATCTCTGAGCGAGTGGCGGCAGAAACTTGCACTCCTGGCAGGGGCGAGGCTTCTAGAGACACTCTCGCGGCGTACATTTGACCATAGCCACCTCCTCTGTTGTTAATGTTGTCGCCTCAAAACCAATGGCACATGCCCAACTTCCTCTGCTTTTTTCTTCCTGCTTCCTCTGAACCCTCCTCATCCTGTTTCTCCTCGTGTTTTCTGCGCGATCGCAGTTTTTCGTAGTTATCTGGTCTTTGTGTTTGCTCTCTTTCTTCTTCCGCTGTGCTCCTCGTTCACTCGGTTCTGCGGAAGAACGGCGCTCAACGCAGGACAGGGCACTTAAGGGCTGCGCTCTAAAACAAGTTTGCGTTCAACGCTTACAAGTTTCCGTGAAATACAATCTCGTAATATCGTACACCCTCTCATAATTCATGTTCGATTTAAAATATGTGGTAAAGGGTTAAGTGCTGCATTCATCAACAAACTACAGCGAAAATATAACTGCAAAAAGTAGAAACTTTTATTTCAATTTTAAGCAAGAAATTCACTTTAACATTTATTTTTGTCTGCTTCCTTAACATTAAAATAATTACTCCAGGCTCAGAAAAGACAATATCAGTCTGTCTCACTGTTTTATTTAACATTGCATGCATTGTGTCAACCCCACAAACATGGTCATTCCTAAAACTTGCTAAAAAAAAATAAAATCAGTGCCCTGTCACTGAGATCAGGGGTCTTAGCTCTTCCCACTGCACATGCTATACATGCGCTACTGTGTCATAAAGTACATTGGCAATCTGTGAATCCAAATCTGTTTTAGTAAAACCGAATTTTATGGCTTATTTTGAGCATATTTGCGGTTTTGCAGCCCCAAAAATGCGTTCAATGCAGATAAAGGTCTATATAAATGTTTTTCCGCCACCGAATTCGAACTCGCGACGTGTACACAAAAAGGCCTCCGTGAGCATATACATGTGGTGTAGCCTACCCTCAGAGATTCCCGAATAAACAACGGTATTGACGCAAGCAGTTTTATTGCGACACCGACGGGTGACATCGTCACCTCTATTTTTTTTCTACCCTTTCTAGCTCATAAAAGCTCGGTTTTTAGAGAAACTTCATATGTGTCATTAGATTCCACTATTATAAAGACACTGGCCAAGTTCCACTGTCCTCAGTGCCCTTCTACGCTTTCAGAAGCGGGTGGTAGATGCACTGAAGAAAGAATCCTTTTATATAATGCGTGTACCACTTCTTCAAGAAGGACACTTTGGGACGAATTTGGCAGTTGAGGCCATAATTCATCAAAGGGTAATCTCTTATGCTTTCAATTTTTTCTAAAAGTGGGGTGGACGATAGAGGCTTCTTTTTGAACGAACTATCGCCCGTGGAGGAAGCCACCTCATTCTAAAATGTTTTTAGCTAACTTAGTGTTTGTAACTCACCGCTGAAGGTATAAGTAGCCCAGCCGCGTTGTTTGGGACATTAGCAACTTCGTTGGTGCGTAGAAGACGATGTTTCATCAGTTTTAAGAATAAATAAAATGTCTTCCTCGAAAGCCCTGCAGCTCAAATAAATCTGGCAATTGTTCCCGCGCAATACGGGAACTCAGTGGTCGCTGTGGCCAGGAAGTCCAATGAAATCGCAACTTCCGATGGCGAAGTATTGCAATTTCTGCGAAGCCCAAGTAGTGCACTCTGCGCCATTGCAATGCGGCTTTTACCATCTTTTTCGAAAGTTTAAAGGCCTCAAGTATTTATCACTAGGTTCTCTGTGTGGTTCGTTATCCACGAACAGCGATCCACATAACTTGAAGGTAACAGGAACTCTCATCCTCCCTTCTAGAAACGTAATCACTTCCAGAAATTCTCCTTCAGCATGACTGCATGCCTTAACAGCAAAGTGCCATAGTTACTAAATTACAAAAAAAGAAGCACTTTAGTTTGCGCCCTGTCTTCCCGAAAGAAAAAAAAGTGATTGCCAACTATGTGGTCGTGATTATTAGAGCCAGGATGTAATCGGAAGTGCATGCCCCCCTGCAGCAGCGCAGGTGGCCGTAACTGGGACCCGGAGCATTTGATATACATTGTCACAAACGCAGAATTTGCACCGAACTCCCTGCTCACTTCAGGCGCTTAGTTTTAGTTTCGTACTAAAAAAAGTCACATAATTTCCTCGCACCGCCGGGCTTAAGAGAATAGCTTTCTGTTCGTTTGAGAACGGCATTTCTTTTCTAGGACTACGAACTCACTGTCAGCCGTAGGGACCAGGCTGTGTTATTTGAAGTGTAAACAGTAAAGTACAAGTACAGGCATGTAATTAGAACGACTTTCAAACAGACGACGTCAACCGCAGCTGACATCATTTCGTTGAAAATACATTCTTCTATTTCAGCCAGTGTATTTTTTTCTCTGAAACACAGTTATTCTACTCCCCTCCTAAAATAGCGTTTCGTTGGTGAGGTTGGAAGTAACCTGTTCACGCAAGCATAAACAAACAAGCTAAAGTGCATAAATAATAGTGGAAGAAAACACAAATAATTAAAGCAGTTGGAAGTCTAAGCTAACTCGGTTGGGTATAGAATATACAGGGCAATACATAAGTACGAAAATGAATATTTTGAAGCTTGAGCAGACAGTTACTAAACAGGATGGCAGACGTCACATTCTCTGCGCGAATGCGGTTCTGGTTAGGTACGAACCAAATCCCTGCTTTTTTTCTGTAGCAGCCACCGTGTTTGACAGTGGTAAGTTCTGCAAAGGCGTAATGACCGAATGTTAAGTTTTCACAAATAATTTCGTTTCCTGAACCCCCTACTAAGACGGCCCGCTCAAGCGTATGGCTATTGAGCAAGATGATAGAACTGATTCGAAACTAATTTAATTCCTGACCCTTTGTTTCCATTAAAGTCAAAGAAAACGCATGCAACCGCTTCAGGAATGTTTGGTAATAGTATTTTGAAAGTTACTGCTCTCTTGACGGCGGGAGGATTTGTTGAGGTGTCAAACAGCCTAAAATTACCTCACGCTGCTCAGCCCTTTCCTTTCTTCGCCATTTTCTGTGAAACAATGATGGTAGGCTAGAGGATTTAGCATCTGTCGCGCGCGCGCAAGGCACTGGCTACGATACCTCTCCCCCCCCCCCCCCTCCAACCGCACAGGTTATTAAATTGCAACAAGATTGGTCATAACGTGTACTTGGGCATAGCTTGGGAATACGGTTGGCCAAAAGGCTTGTGATTTGCTTATTAGCTGTGAAGTGAAGCACACACTGTGTTTATGAAGCTACGAATGTCCTTAGGGGCGAGTACCATGGTCCTTCTCACCCTGCAAAGGCTTTAGTTATTTATTTTATTTTTAGTTACAAATACTGCTATGTCATGGATTGGAACATTGCATGTGTGGTACAGAAGGTTTTGCATGAAACTAAATTATTCGGAAAGTGCATGATTACAAATGTAGGTACAAAAATTACTCAGAAAACAGCACAGTATCAGTAACAAAATAGATGAGTAGGTAATTCTCGCAAAAAGTGATGAACAGAGATCTGACGTAATGTTCCATCTAAATCCTTCCATAAAAATTCTTCGGACTTCAGGAGTTTAAATATGCCCTGCTACAAGCCTGAGGCGCACACTCTGACGCCTGAAGACCTTTCACCAAGGTTATAGGTTACGTGTATACTGATGCAAGTCATCACTGAATTTTCATTAGCAGTTCTTTGCCCTTCAGAACGGCGACTAGCTTGGAAATTATTTGTGGCATTCTTGATCCCGCATGGCACTGTTGCCCAGTAGCCAATACCAAAACGCGTAAAACGGGTTTTCAGAGGAACTTCTCTCTCGGCGTCCTTCATTCTTAACCACAAATTTTAGATATGATGATTGTAACTTGTGATCTTTTTGCTTGAACTCTTGCTGCGTGTGATGTAGGAACTCGAGGGAAAACAATTTTATTCATCTAACATTTTTGGCACTGATGTGAAACTGTCTCGGAAATGTCATCTGTAGTGTAACGTTTATTTTCCTTCCGCTCTTCCTACATATATGGTCATGAAGGCACAGTCTATACGTAAATTATATATCAAAAACAATTAAAAAGTACGCATGCTTACCGTCACAAGCGGTCAGTGACCTCTAAGCAATGCAGAAGAGGGCAACGTGCATAAACGCGTACGATCGGCAACACTGCAAACCCGAAAAAGAGCACTACTGCCGCTCAGGGGCCGCTTACGACTTTTTATCCCTGCGAGAACTAAAACTTATTAAGACAAAAAGAACAAGCCTGTCTAATATATTCCTCACTTCTTGATGAAGAATGCCTTAATCAGTTTTCGTGCCAACACGCTTCTCTGCTGCCTTTTATTGTAACCGAAATGCCTTTATTTGCAGTTCTTACAAGGGAATATTTACTCATTAGCATCCACCTAAGCGCAGCTATACGTCTACAAAATATGCTACATAACTTTCATTGAAGTTTCGTACTTGAAGAAAAATTCGTCCTGGTCCAGGATTTGAGCCCAGACCACCACCTGTCCGGGGCAGTCGATGCGCCAACTCACTTTCAAGGGCGGCTAGCACAACAACTGGTAGGGCAGGAGTCTTTTAGTCACTAACTCGTAGGGGGAACGGTGCTGGATCAATCTGATGGGAACAACCTAGCACTGCAACGGATTAATAATTAACTAGTAATGACTCATTTGAATCCACCGAAGCGCTGCCATTCGGCTATGAAGGTAAGCTTTAGAGTTTTCACAGAAACTTCTTCCAGGTGGAGGGATCGAACCCCGAACCACCGTCTGGCCAGGCAAGTTGCTTTACAAATTGAGCTAACCAGAACGGATAGCACAACAATTACTAGGCTGTGCATGAATTGATGAACAACTCGAAGTGGGAACGAACAGTGTTGGTTGAATGTTTAGGGAATCCCTCAACGTCGAACAGACTTGTACAAAAGAACTTTTCCTTTCTGTCATTTTGCGTGGCAGTAAGCTGAAATAAGTACACCGAACTGCTTACGGCCCCTGATTGCTATTGCCTTCCCGGTTTGTCACGAATGATTGGTTGTCTGCTGCCGGGCATTAATACCCGTTTGTTTTCTTTAACAAAGCTTGTTTTTAGAGCCTCTATCACGCAATTTATCTGGCAGCGTGCTATCTCAACACAATGTATTGCTTGCTGTTATTGTCCACGTTCTATTCTCGCTATCTGAACAAAACTACATTGCATTTGAATAGGCCATAACTGAGAGCTCTGGGAATTCTGATGCTGACCAGTGGTAAGTACGCAATTTGCTTTCGCCGCCGATTCTCGCGCATTCGCTATCGAAGAAATTTTGCCTAGTAAGAATTTTTCTTCTGAATTTGTTTTCCACAATCTTCCCTCTTGCCCCTGTGATAGACAGATTTTAAAGGCGCGTAAAAGTAGGATTAGGCCTGCCAGAATCAGAATTACCTGTGACTAATTTTTTCATTCACTCACGCGCCACATGCGTTGTCGAAAGGACATAATTTCAGTTGACACGATAAAACTCTTGCGTGAAAATTAAACTCAGTTAACAGGTTGAGACATGAGGTTCCGGATGATAACGAGATTAACTGCGTCTTAAGAAATCTAACGTGTCATATTTATTCTCTTCGGGAAACGGTCACATATAATGGCACATTCCAACTGCGCCACTTGCTGACCAGGCCACCCTGAGCGGGCAGACCATTCTTCTCAGTTATATCACCAAGTCGGAGTTCACTGATGGATCGTTATGATGTTTTGAAGACTCGACTTAATGCACTCTCGGTATTAATAAATTACTGCTACATGTTATAAAACATGTGTAGACGAATTATCCCCTTTCTTTTGTTTTATGTGCTTTAAGCCCGTTATACATAAGTGGCAGTGGTCGGGACACATTCTTTTAAATTATTTTGAGGAAGTCTCTCGACATCAACACACGCAATGCATACATAAGAGCTGCGCGAAGTGTCATCGTGACTATTCACGTGTGCGCAAGTAGCTATCACTGCCAGTTTCACTTCTTTCGGTGCCAACAAACAATGAAAATGTTGAGAAAACGCTACTGTAACACAAAATTTGCTATGTGTATTGTAGTTGTTCACTGGCATTCATCAAATACACACTTGGGGATGTTTTCCTGTTCCAATAGAATGAAAACACTATCCATGAGCCTACACTTATTTACTATCGCATGAGGAAGACGTGGGGTCATGGCCTATGGTGCGTTCACTGCTGTCGAAGTCCCATATCCGTCGACCGAAAACGTTCCGCAGGAAAAACATAAACGAAGGCACCAAACTGACCTCAAGGGCCCACAAGTCCAGGAACAACTCTTGAGTGTTTGTGTCTGCCCACTGCCGAACAGATTGTACCCTCATTTTTTGCTGCATCTCGCCTTCCGGACCTCGATTGGAGCACCCACGACATAACATGTGCCTGTGTCAGTCTGAAAGCTAATGGATTTCCAGACTAGCATTGTCATTTGAGGGCCTGCATTCGAGCGAAAGCCGCTACAAGAAGAAAAGGAAGCACAGAGAAAGAACGCGACAGCTCCAGTCACGTTCATGATTTTTTTGTTGTCGTTTCTGATTGTGGAGATCGTACTTTTTGTGGCGGTTCAGACAAAGGAAACGCTATTAAGAAGCTCTTTCGCCCTTTTGCTTCCGACTAACATCAAATAAAGTTTAGCAGAACTCTGCAAACTCTACTCAGCACAGACCCTTCACTTCGTCATTAGTCCCAAACTTATTTTCGACATGTTTCATGAAAAGCCAATTAAAGACTAAAACAGACATCGCGCTGGTCAGTCGCAACTACAGAAACACCTACTCTCGGTTTCCAGCTCCCGCTGATGATTATGGCGCGTTATTCAGACACAGTCAAATTTTGTCAATTGATTTTTCACTGTTGACAGGAGCAAAAAAAAAAAACAAGTCCAGATAACAGGTAATGTACTTCATTTTACAAAATATCTTTCTTTTAGTTGTATACGACACAGTCAAGTTCCACGGTAAATTTTTTTATCAGGAACGTACTTGACAAAATATGTTCGCAGCTTTAATTTATATCACCCATAGTAGCGCTCACCCGCCTCGGTGGCTACGCGGCTTTGGCATTCGGCAGCTGTTCCCAAAGTGATGGGCCCAAATATATACCGCAGCGACTACTTTTAAGTAGATTCGAAATTTAGAAACGAGGGGTGGATATGCGATGCCAGAGCACGTTAAATAACCTTTCGTTGCGAAAGCTGCACTACGCTACCTCGTAGCGATTTAGCGGTGCTTGCAGTTTTGACCGTCAATTGAGCCAGAGGTCAAACCCCTTACGGCACGGTTCGGGCGTCCACCGATATATAAGACAGTTCCTGCACCGTTCGCTTTCTTCAAAACCAAATTTAAAAACAAATCTTAAATTCGCTTCAAAATCAAAGGAAAGGCGAATAACTGGTCCCCTGAGAACGTGCACACCTCAGTCGCGCTTTAAGTACATGGCGGTAGTGACCGGTGCGCTGCATGCGTAGGCATTCACAACGTTGTAGCAGAAACGCAGCACTGAAGCTATAGACCGTTGGTGTTCATTGGCGTAATCGTTGACAGTGCTCTAGACTCCGATGAATTTGAGGAAAGGAAGGCGCTCAGCTGTCTCCCTGGGCCAGTGGACGCTTCAATCACACTTTGAGTTACGTGGCGGTGGTGGGACAGAGATCTGTGCTGCATGCATTAGCGCTGACAATGTTGTGGCAGACACGCGGCACTGCAGCAATAGGCCGCAGCGCTCATTGGGTGGCCAAACTCTCGCAATCAACCATTCATTTAACCGCCATCTGGCAGGGTCGGTGCGTTGCCGATCCAGTGTGCGGAACGCACTCAACATTAGTGGCAAAACCACGTCTACTTGCCCAATACACCACATCTTTCGCTAGAAGACTCAGGAGTATTTGAACCTGACACCACCGCTAGAGCCTTTTATTGTCTTACCGCTTAGGGACGCTAAATACCCCATATGATGATCACGTAAGGACGTTCTGGAAAAGCAATATCTTGCTATTTCTGAAGAAAGACTTGGCGTTGTCACAGCTTATGTTTTTTTTCCATAACTACATAATGTAACGAGACCCAAAGTGTCACTTTTTCGGATACGAATGTGTTGACTACGAGTGCCGGCGCATGAAAAACACGAGGACGATCCAAATAAGGTAGGTAGTCCAGGTCCTATGATCTTTTTTGTTTTTAATAAAATTTAAGTTGGGATTTACAAATGCGCTAGCAAAAAGCAATGGTTCCTGGTTTTTTACGAAACGCTGTGCTCTTCTGTAAAAAAGAAATGTATATCACAAGACGTCGAAAATGTCGATTTTGCGATTTCGCATAATTCCATGTCTGGGTCCCCGCAGAACGAAACTCGAAATTTTTTTTACTTCAAAAACTTTTTTGAGTATCCAAATGAATGCAGTCTTTGTAGAGAAGGCCTTAACACCTTTGTGACTCTTGAAATTTGGTAGTAAAAGATGAGTGACGTTATTACAAAAATTATCGGAAAGAAACAAAGTTTTCAATATATACTCGGAGGAGAATGAGAAACATGGCACTGAATCTATTCTCAGTAATTACTATTCTCTAAGCACTGTAGTATTTATCGCTACCGGGAGCTATCACAAGACATTTTTTTCCTGGTTATTACGGTGCAATTAAGACTGAAGTGTTGCATTATGCGTTTGAGTTATAAAATAAATGGGATTGAAGACTTTATTTCGTTCAATAACCACTTTTGGATATTTTCGCTTAAAACACTAAAAATCATGGATTATAGTTAAAAATAGGTGCATGCCATTGCATTTTATTTAACAGAAAGGCATTATGTGAAAATGAAAACATGCTATTTTCTTGCTAGCTTCGTTAGTGATATAACATGTGTATACCCGATTGCGCCAGCCGTGTTTCCATGGAGGAGACACGTGAAAGGACCCCGTGTTCTGCGTGATGTCAAATACAGTAAAGAAAGCCAGGTTGTCTGAATTAAAACGGCAGCCAACACTCCGACGTCCCTCATGGCCCGTGTGTCACTTCGGCAAATTAAAATCAACCACTTAGTCTTTACAACACAGGAATATGTTTGCTTCTTGGCGAGGCAACTGTAGGTGAGACTAATGCGGGTCTCAGTTTGTCCCAACGTTTATGGCATTTCAATGTAATTCGCTACGAAATCAGGTTTATAAAATGCTGACATGAAACATCCGCTGCCTATTGATCAGGCATCGGTATTCTGATCAAACTTAGACCAAAGCTGCCAGAAATTTGAGGCTTGTGCTCTTTAATCCAAGAAATAAAAACGTTCTCTGCCTGGTTTGGCAAACTACATCTTCTTGCACCCAGTCTAACTGCAAGCGTTGTTAAACAGATGTTACTTTTTTCGCAAAGAGATTTAGTTGATTAGTTAGCACGAAAAGCTGACGGCAAACTGGGAGTCGACTGGGAGGGTTAAAAATCTTTTACTGCTTTATTTTTATCAAATTCACTTTGCAGGAAAGCCAAAGAATTCCTTCCAAGAACTACACAAAACTGTCCTAGCAGGATCTACTCATAAGGAAAGGCAGTGTAATAAGATCAGATTAAATTAAATATTCTTTCCACCATGCTGACTAGAGATTTAGCAAAACAGTAAAAAAGCGGTCAGTAGGAAGTTTCACGAACCTGAAGCTCCGCATTTTGAACAGTGTTTCGGCTACAGCACTGAAAAAAATCAATAAATAAACAAGAAACAAGTGATCAGTGTAGAACAGATGTAAAACACCTTGCTCAGAGAAAGAACGCCAGGATAACGAAAATCAATTTTCTAGGGGTCTGTGAGCCTGGCTCTAAGTTTATTGTGGAAGAAATAAAGAAATTAAAACAAATTCACTGAAAAGCATTGAAACGTCACGCTAAGGGCAAACAGGTGCTTCCTTTTCCAGAGTTCAAACGTGATGAAGCAGATTTGCAATATTCTATTCTCTCGTAGCATAGTACTGAACATGGTTTTGTATATGTGCCGAAGAATCCAGGTTATGTATACTACGTCTTACTTCATATTTAACTAGCGCTAAAATGGCAGCGGTACAGTTTGTGTACCCTATTAATATGATCTCTGTGGAAAAATATGTACTTGTTGCATTATAACCAGTAGTGTACACATGTCGTAGGTATCGTTTTTGCCTATTTGCATTACAAATTTTTTTGGTTAGATAAAGTAGTTGTACACCAGACCCTGACAAGTTGTACTCCAGACCTAGCCAGGCTGAAAGCGCCGACCGGGGACTAAGGACGGATGAAGCGATGGCCATCAACCGCCATCAACAGTCTGAGAACTAAAGTAAAGTAATAAAGTACACCGGCTACTGCCCTCTGTCTAGCAGCAGTTTACTGGTCCTGATTGCCTATAGTGAAATGTCGCCTTCGGTAAAGAGTTTAACTCGCATTGCACTTTCTCAATTGCACTTGGGGGATGTTTATTGCACTTGGAAGATGTTTCGCATTGCACTTGGAGGATGTTTAGATTTTTCACGTTTGTTATGCAGCGTAGCTTTGTTGTACCTGTGACCAGCATCTCACCCAAACTACGGCCATCCCTGATTCCACTGCACGTAAATAAAGATCTTTCCTACTGAGCGAGAGGAAAGAACCGCAATGTCTGAGCAAAGGTTCTGAATAACTACCATTCAGCAAAGGCATGCACTCCTGCAGATGTGTATGAGAACAGACTCTACTGTAACTGCCTCAATTTCTTCGAAACATATATAACTGTATTGCGGAGTGAATATATGCCCACCGGAGCCGCTATTCATATTTTGACCCCTCTGTTTCAAAACAAGAATCTTTTGAGGAGAAAAAAGGCCTTGCAGACACGAGGGACGATTCGGTTCAAGAAAACCTCTTGTGTCAGATACTCAAACTTTCTCAATTCACCGCGAATCATGTCTAAACGCTCCGTATCGCCCTGGTACATGGTCTGAATGCTCGACGACAGCTCAGGTCAATCTATAAACAAATTTGAATCACAGAAATATACAACAGAACTACTAGTTATTGTGTTCACAAAGGACAAGTCTTCAACGTACCGTGCATCATGAAATTGCTTCAGCTGTTGCCTGGACTGTGACATCGGTCATTAAGCTGTGGTAGTTCTAACGCGCCAAGTATCTGTGGAATTGAACAAAATAAGTTCGCGAAATGTACGAAGGAAGCCGCATGGTGTTGCAGGTAATACTCTGCAATTTTTTAATACGTTTTCTTACGTTAGAAGAGCACTTTTTTCGGAATTGCATTGTCAGTGGTGCCGTACATCACAATACAACCCACACGTGCTAACTTGCAGGCTAGCTAATTCTTGCTGAAAACCTAACGTTTTTAGTGTTATTATTACGCTCATTAATTAATGAGAGGCGGGTAACCCACCGTACCAAACATCCATACCTGGCTTTAGAATTCCGAAAACGCGTTAGCCTCGTCGCTCTGGCACAACTAATTTTGGCAACATCGCGGCAAAACAGCGTACTTCCGAGAAGCTTGCAGGCAAAGCAATCTCTCCGGTGCATGCTATTCGTCGAAAGAGCCAAAATTTGTTGGGCGAGAGCGCCGAGCTTAACCGCGTTATTAAATTCTAAAAACTGATAAGGATATTATTTAAGGCCGTTTACATGCCTTTTAATAAATAAGAAGCGTAACGATAATAGCTGGCAAGTCAACTGTTTAATATTAACCAGCCTGCTAGTTAGCGTGTGCTAGCTGTATTCTGATCTACTACACCACCATCAATTCTATGCCGAAAAAAAACACTCTCCTAACCTAAAAAGTCTATATTTAAAAATCGTGTAAAATCTTAGCTGAAACACCCTTTATATGTGTTCAGAATCGCTCTCGCTCTCCCAGCGGTAGTCAAGCGTTGGCGCGCCAGGCTCTCAACACAGAGTTCCGCGGCTCAATTACACGCGCCGGTGCAGCTTTTTTTTTTCATGAGCTTCGTTTTTCTTTGTGGGGGTTTAACGTCCCAAAGCGACTGAGGCTATGAGGGACACCGTAGTGAAGGGCTTCGGAAATTTCTACCACCTGGATTTCTATAACGTGCACTGACATCGCACAGTATACACGGGCCTTTAGAATTTCGCCTCCAACGAAGTTCAACCGCCGAGGCCGCGATCAAACCTGCGTCTTGCGGGTCAGCAGCCGAGCGCCATAACCACTCAGGCACGGCGGCGGCTAGGAGTTTCGTAATAGAAGCAATATATCCAGCACTTCAAAGGGCGTGCGCATTGCAGGAGTGCGGCGATTCCGGAAAAAAAGTGGAATTTGGGAGCAGCGTATTCTACACCTAAAGGCTTTGACAGCACACCTTCAGTTCTAAGAGTTAAGGCAAGGGTCCCGCACCCCACCCTCTATGTTGGCTGCCATATTTAGGCCAGCGGCCCTGATGAGGCTGTTGCCTGTATGTAACTGCTCACTTATGGTGAAGCGACAAAAACGGAATAGCCATAAAGCTTTGCGATGCGCTCACCTTTGGTGCGTTGCAAGACGTTCTACTGAGAATTCTTCTACGCTTCTCATCTTCCCCCTTGCTGAAGGCCTGAAGTGGCGAGTCTAAGAAATGAATCCACCACTGCAATGTTGCTGTCGGAAAAGAAAAACATTTCTGGTAGCTGTGGTGTGCCTCTTTCCAAAACGTAGTTAGGTCGCACCGCCACCACCCGCAGTGGTGCGTTGGGTACGGTGTTCCCCAGGGTAGGGAAGATTAGACGTTGCGGCCCACGCCTGCCGTTGATGAACCTTCCGTAGTATCCCCACAGCGCAAGCTCGTATGCTCTTCTCACTGGCAGTCTTTGAAGAACTGGTGGTTCGTCGACGACCGCCGCACTTTGTTTCTGCAGAGGCTTCTTGCCGCTGGTTCATCATCGAGGCGCAGAAAGGCACATAACTCATGATCACCCGAGAGCTTCGAGCACTGAATGCCGAAAAACAAGAATGTCAATTGCCGCACGATAGGCTGCGGCTTTAACGAACGCTGACTTTTCATAGTGACTTAAATTTTCTGCTACTCTCCTTTCTCCTTTATTTTTTTTATCCTCTCATCCTTTTCCCTCCGTGTAGGGTAGCAAACAGATTATTCTTCCGGTTTACCTCCCTGCCTTTCCTCTTCTTCCTCCTCTTACTCCTTCCCCGGCGAGCGAAGTGGACGAACTGAGATTGCTGTCTCATTTTAATGCCATGACCCAGAGATGCGCTCTCAGCAGCCGCTGAATCAGGGCGAACGAAAACCCGCGTACGCCTTTCGGCTATTCAGCGTACAATTGACAAATCAGGACCGAACAGTTTGTTCAAAACCTTTTTGAGCGAGAAACCATTTGTAATTGATATTTTTTCTTATAAAGTAAGATTTCTTTGTAACAATCAATATGTCCGCAGATCAACCGACGGAAGGCTTGCATTCTTTTTCGATTAACGTTTTTGCTGTCGTCAAACCCGTTCCATATTGGTCGATGCGAACTGTTCGAAGCGATCAATTTAAACGCTCTAAAAGATATATTTTGATATAACCCAGAAGAATGAATAATTACCCTCAATATTTCTAGAACAGTATCTTAGAATTTCCTAATTTTGAAAATTTTTGTCCAAGAATGTTGGAAGTACGAATCGAACAGGTACTCAGGCAGAAGTGTTGAAATGCGGGTCAGTTGGTTCATAGTAACTTGAAAAAAAAACAGTCTCTTGTCCATTGTCTTTTGTGACTGTTTTTTTTTTTTCAAGGTACTCAGGGACCTGACTACTCGAGGCTTCGACTGGGCAATAAACATCTTCATACTGCATCGATCACTCTCTAAGTAAACAATTTCTACTTTTTTTCCTTACAAGAAAGTGGCATCCGGCACCACCGTCTTCATGCCTGAGGAGAAACTCTTCGTACATTTACCGTCCTTACCTAGGGCAAAGACGAGGCAAGGCACAGTCACACGACCAGGAAGCGACCAATCTCATTCCCGGAAACAACAAACTCTTCTGCTGAAGTATCAAGAGTAAACTTTGTCGTTTGAGCAGAAGTGATGTTGGCGTGATGGCAAACCTCTGAATCGGTGGTTGTTAAACACGGAGATTTGAGAGTGCATTCAGATGAAACTTCGCCAAAGTTGGGCAGTCAACAACTCCAATTTACTTCAAAGTTTTTCTATCATTGCGTGATGAATACATAATTGGACAACCTCTGAGCATCTCTCGAGCGGAACTTTGCAGGTGACCTGTCAAAACTGAGGAGTTTGCTATCCCCTCCACCAAAACACGATGCAAAGAACACATTTAGTCTCTGCAGACACCATAATGTGCCCGTCTTAGCCTTCGATTTCGTTAAACTGAGAATATGAGGAAGTTACAAAAAAAATAATGCTCTGAATTCTGCTCTAAGCTGCAAAATTGTAGCATATAAAGAATATTCTATTCTAAATAGAGTGCTTGTCAGGCTAGCCGGTGTGTGTTGAAGAGGTAAAGTCACAAAGCGACTGAAACTGGACCAAGAATGTAGGCAGAAACAGCGCTAAGAGTAAGCTCTGTTTTGTCTATTTCTTCACCCTGTCTCTGTTACGCAGTACCTTTATATTTTCTGTTTCCGCAGCAAGAAAATTTTAACTTTCTAGATGAAGCTACGCTGCAGGTATTAAATCTGTTCGCGAATGCACCTTCGAGTGCGCTGTAAATCAGTTGGCGATTTCGTTATTAAACTTGGCACCAGCGTACGTAAATGACAAAGGCACAGAAGAGGCATCCGGGACAATGGCTGGGCGTCAAATGGTTCTTTAGTGCAGAAAGATACTTATATACACAATTAGATAGGGGCGGAAATCATTCGTAAAACGCTACATGAATGGACGTTATCGGAAGTTAATTTCGCTGTAGGAAGAATCCAGGAAGGTAACTTCTTCGAGTGATAAGGCCAAGGAAGGAGCCCTCACGCATTTTTCCGCTTTCTTTGTAGTGCTGTAGGCTTATGTGATTTCTCTGCAAAGCTTCTTTTTTTCGTTAACTATGCGGCGTTAAACTGTGGCTCACCCGCTACGCATTTTTTGCACGTTTTGCACGTTTTACACTGTGCTGCCCGGTGACTATCTGTAGCTATAGCTTGCACTGCATGTCGGTGCTCCCTCAACCTTTCGTTTAAGCACGTACCTGTTTGGTCTATGCTTGATTTTTTGCACGGGAGAGGAATATGGTAAACCACTCCTGTAACGCACGTAGTGAAACGAGTGGCATGCCTTGTTGAGCACCCAGGCAACTTCGGTCACAGCTCGGCACATTTGTGAGAGCTTATTTGGAGCTGGGTCACATCGCTTTAAACAGATAGCCGATAAGTGTGGGGTATCCGTCGCATTTTCAGCGCCCAATAAGCTCTCTCAAATGTGCCGAGCTACGAATGAGGCCAGTGATCAGCCTGCGTGCAAAACGAAGGGTACAACTCGTTTCAGTACACGTGTTACAGAAATGGCTTACGAGATTCCTCTCCAGTGCAAGAAATCGTACACCGACCAATCAGGCAGGTGCTTAAACGAAAGTTTAGGGAGCACCGACGTGCAGTGCAAGCTATAACTACAGATAGCGACCTATCATAACACTGTAAAAGTGCAAAAAATAAACGCAAGTTAGCCACAGTTTAGCGCCACACAAAGGCAACGGAAAAAAGCCTTACAGAGAAATCATAGAAGCCTACATCATTAAAAGGAAAGTTTAAAAGTGCGTGAGCACTCCTTCCTTGGCCTTATCACGGAAAGAAGTTGCCTTCCTGGTTGCTCCCCCGAATTACATTTGCGATAGCGCCCACTTATGTTGCGTTTCACGAATTCTTTACACCTATCTCTACTTGTGTATACAAGTGGCTTTCTGCAGTAAATATCCAGATGATGTCCAGCGATTGTACCGTGTGCCTCTTCTGTGTGTTGTCTTTCACTTACGCTGGCGCCAATTTAATTAAAGAATCACTTATTGGCCCAAATTTCTGCATATTTTGTGACTTCGGTTCTATGGTATTAGAGTGATTTTCGAAAACAGTCAGAACAGAGGACAGCGCGTTTGATTAGACAGTCAGTTTTGAAATACAGTCGAGCCCTGATAAATTGAACTCGGATACTTGGAATTATTGGATATATAGAACACAAACTATCCCCTTAACAAACGTGTTTAGTAGTGCACAAAAGTTGCGCAATATATCGAACTCCAATTTCGCCATTCGTTCGACAAATCGAACGGCACACCACTTCGCAGAAATTGGTGCTCTAACTAACGGCCCTCACGCGGCCTGCCTAAGGAGGTGAACGTGAAGTGTGATGGAGGTGTGCTGTCTCTTGTACCCAATTTTCTCGCCACACTTTGTCATGCGGTGAAGCCAACTGAGCCAATGCATATCTGCGTTCTTCACTTGGCGTGTTTCATTCGCTTCGTCGCCGAAAGCGTTCTGGAAAGCAACTGTAACTTTGTTATACTGAGCGATCATTTTATTTTTTGTCAACTCTTAACAGGATTAGACATCTAACGCTAGGAAGTGGATGGTTCCAAAGCAACGTCCGCTGCGCCTTCAGTGTGAAATATGTTACGCATAGCAGCGCCTTGTGAGCGGTGCACTGTCGGCACGCCAGCGGGCGGCCCGTCACTTCTGTAAGTCGTCAGTAGCTTTTGCGGCATGTATTTTGACTTCTATTTTACAGATTAAAGATTGGGTTCTCGGTTCTCATTATTTATATATCGAAATGTTAATATACAGAGCTATTTTGCTCTCCCCATCGAGTTCAATACATCCGAGCTCGAATGTATTTCCCGCGGCGCGAGTTCACCTGCAGAAATCCTGCCAAAAAGTAAATACTTGAGAATTTCTGTTCTTTGGTTTGTGTGTTTTTTCTTCACCTTAAAAAAAATAAAAACTGTTCTTTTCCCAGAAGTCAGCACTGCTAAACTTAATCTTTCTAAGGCAGCAAATTTGATGCTAATTCATTAGGTCGCTACAAAGGAAACGTTTCTCTACCCATAATTTTTAGATCCGGACCCAAGCTTTGAGACTTTTTAACAACTACCCATTGAAGCAATGTGACCATGGGCCCGATTGCTATCAGCTCAAAGTGTGTTGTGAAATTTTATCAATCGTTCCAGGGCAGCTTACTCCGAGCAACTGGTCACTGCGCAATAGGCGACACGGAAGGCTTGTACCAGAAATGAAGCCGGATGATGTGTGTTCGATTATCGCGAGGATTACTTTACGGCGCACTTCAGTGCTGAGTCGCAGGTTTCGCATACAGACACATGAATGCTTTTCTTGGCGACGTTGAGCGCACGAGAACCCTGGTGTAAAGATAAGAAAAGAAATGGAGGTCTTCACTAAAGCTTGGTTAAGGCAAATATGGAAAGCGCTTCATGGACGGCCGTTCCACTGACCGGTTTCTGCTTGAAGAACTGCGTCGTAGTTGCGGTCGTGATTGGAAGGAGATACCTGAATATCACTACTTTAAGCAAATCGCGGAAGGAATTGCAGCTCATGGTTATATAATTATGTATCTAGGGGCGCTTTAGTGATGCAGGAACACACTTCAAAGTGTCCAGCCAACACTATTGTAAGGGCAATGTGGGTATAGAGGATGAACATATAAATATTTTCAAAGGACAAAGTCTTAAAACATTTACGCGGCAGAGTGATTTCCATGTCAAAAGACGCGCCTACACGATGACTAGGAGCCAATGCAAGGTTATAGGGACTTATGCTCTACTCAATAATATCAGGCATGCTTACAACAAGCGCAGTGACAATCCAGCATATTGTGTACCTCCTTCTGCTGCGTCGTGTGTAAGAGCTGCTTAAAAAGAAAGAAACATTGCTTCTTAGTGTTCCCACCACGTTCAACAAATAAAACACGTGTGCCGTGATGTTTTCAACATCAAAGAATGCAGCCATTCCGTAATACAACAATTCTGTGGTAGCTTTCTCTGCTAAGGGAGGAATTTTTGAGGGAGCATTCATTTTTCAGCGGCACTGGAAATATGCATCCCCGGCTCGCTATTCTTGAGACGTTTTTCGGGTTCTCGGCGATTCCTTGAGATCCTGCAATATGTGCATCGTTCTCATCATAAAACCCTTTGGTTCGGTCTATATATACGAACATTTTTTCATTTTTCATCTCGCCTAGATCACGTTCATAAAGTCTGACCGATGTTGACCGATTGCTAGCTTTTCTGTGTATCCGCGGCACTTCTTAATGCTTGCGGGAGGTGCGGGGTTCAATCCGCAGTGCCGCCAGGTACCCACCGGTGATACCATCGGTACAAGCTTTCATCTGGTCCGATGCTCGGCTTATTTAGGGTAAAATGCTTGGGAAATAGGTCTTTCACCCCACCTTGAGGGGTGGAAAATACCTTGTCCCGTGGCACTCTTTGAACATGTATGCCCTTGCGCCATTAAAGTCCATAATAATCACTACTTCTTAATGTTTTGTTTTTTTTCCTCGCTGTTTATGAAGTGTTACTGCTCTTGCCAGTAGTGTGTTTGCAGTATCGGTGCTAAGTGTGCTGAACGCTTCAAGTGAATTCACGTGTATATATCTTAGTAAAATTGCTTATTCGTGTATTATGTGTCATGTATTGATATTTTCGTTTTTTAAAGGTATATAGATATACGTTATTGTTCTTTTCGCAAAATGCGGTACCCCTTGCTTTTTCTTTCTTTTCGATCTTCTGTGATCATATTGATGTTTTCATCAGTCCCCCCCCCCCCCCCCCCCACCATGTAATGCCCTACAGGGCCCTTAGGATATCTCGAATAAATAAATAAATAAATTTTCCGATAGTTAACCAAAGCGATCGTCTCTTACGTAAAGTTAAGTGCATAAAACCGTCGGCTTAACGAAAGTGGCTAGGCACCACGTCTAGATACGGCCTTACTCCCTAGCGAAATGAACAGGGCTATGTTCTCACGTTCTATGTTCTGAAGTCCCCTAAGCAAGGGGTTGCTGAAAGTTAGGTGGGCGGATGAGATTAAGAAGTTTGCAGTGATAGGGTGGTCACAGCTGGCACAGGAGACGGTTAATTGTGGAGATATGGGAGAGGCTTTGTCATGCAGTGGGTTAGTCAGTCTGATGGTGCCCTCGGCGGCTTTACCCAGGCACACCTTGTTTATATGATCATTTGCCTGCAAGGAAACGCGGAAAATTTATAGTAGTATATCCAACACCGAAAACCCAAACTATCGACAAAAGGTGTCGTAATTCTCAGAAGTACACCGTATAGATCTTCATGTCTGGAAATAAACGCGCGGTTAAACGTATACCACTTTGCAGCTAAGCCTATAGTGTACCCCCGTCTGTGTTTAATTATGAAGGTGGGAGCATCAGAAGTTGTTTTTATCTTTTTTGCAAATTGGATTGGTGCACGCCCATCATCAAAAGAACGCGAGCACTAGAAAACTCGGTCATGTTTAGTGTCTTCCGAATAAGTTCTCAATGTTGAAATCTAAAGGCAACGGACTACAAGAGAAAACTCTTTCACGCGTGCTCCAGTTTGCCAACCATAAAAGCAGAGGAATTGGATGTGAAAATAGAACAGAAAGTTACCCACCGTTTTGGAGACCTGAAGCAAACCAAACCATGAAATTTGTGGCGCAAGCAGCGGTTACTCTGTAGTAAACCACGCAGACTGTGCAAGTTTCGGCCTACACTGCTGTTCTTATGTGCCGAAGCCATTCGTTCCCCATGTGCTCGCGAAATGGTTCCATGCAGAGGAGGGTGAAGACTTCCGAAATGGGTCACGCTGGGCAGACAGTTCAAACGCGCCTCTAGGGGACTGATGAAGGCAGTGAAAAAAGATAGCGTGAAAGGAGTGCTTGCATCACTTCTACAAGTTGAAATATTGCCTTTGTTGATTTGGGCATGAGGCCGAGGTGTCGGAACTTAAGTCACACGACTGCGCAATGCGGACGCTACCGCTTGCTTTTTGCACATGGTCTACAAGAGACCGCATATGTTAGTGAACACCTGACCAAATGACATACGGTTGCCTTGTTCTCGGCTTAGTCTGTCTCTGGCTACTTTGCATGGGCTCCTACCAAACACGATTCATTTATCGCACTTCGAATTAAACTTGTACAGCTATAGCGGTTTCTAGGCCCTAATGAAGCGCCAATCTTTCGGTCTTTTCTGCAGCGCAATCTATCAGATACTACGTACATGATGGCAGTTTGTTTTAAAGGCACAACGGCAGGTAAACAAAAAGAACACCACGGAAAATCTGTTTTGATGTGAACAAGTTGAGGTGTAAGATCCTTTCTTTCTTTCCTTCTTTCTTTCTTTCTTTCTCTCCTTCTTCCTTTCTTTATTTTCTGTTTCTTTCTTCGTTTCGCTCTCTCTCTCTCTTCCATCCTTTCTTTCTTTCTTTCCTTCTCTTTCTTTCGAATCATCATTCTTTATTTTTTACATCTTTCCTCCTTCGTTTCTTTCTTTCTGTCTTCAATAAAACGGAGAGTTGAGCTAGTTGGTACATACTGCTGGGAATAACAGCGCTGTCTATTGCTACAGCTGTTTCAGACCTGGCAACATGCGCCGATCATGCCCTTTTGCAACGCAAGATGAGGCAATTTTGTTAACTCCTTCCTTGAAGGCCGACACTTTGCCATAAGCCTCAGTGGTGAGGCCGTCGGATTAATTGTGCCTCTTCGCGGCGTTCCCCATGGATCCGTGATATCGCCAACATTATTTAATATTCCTTTTATCCCCGTTGCTTGGCGCTTACAGCATATCTCTGAGATTAAGTTCTTATCGTATGCTGATGACATAACGGTGTGGAGCACTCACAACGACCTGATGACAGCAGCAGGCCTACAATCAGCCATAGATATTACGTCGACTTTTGCTTCTACAATTGCTCTGCAGCTTTTAGTGAGAAAAACCACGTTCGTGTCAGTCGCCAACCGCTGGGGCGCCGTAAACTCGCTGCAACACCAATTCGTCTTCATCTATCCGGAATTACAATACAGGAAAGTTCTACCGCAAAAATCTTGGGCGTGACAATACACGAGTCAGGAACAGGTAGTTTTTGGCTTTCGCGGGCTAAAAAGCAAGCAATTCAGGCGTTGGGTCTGATTACACGCACTGCTCCTAAAACAGGTGGAGCCCGCTCTCATGTTGCACGACAGTTGGTGCGGGCGGTTGTGCAACCTGGCTTCGTTTACCAAGCCTAATTCCAGCATTTGACGGGGGCTCAATCGGATCGCCTAGAAGCTGTTAATCAAGAGGCAATGAGGGTCATCACTTGCCTTCCCCGCATTACCCCGATCGTGGCACTCCAAGAACAGCTGAATGCATTAGATTAGCTGGTGCAGCAACAACGCGATGCTCGCCGCCTGAAGTCCAACCTTAAACACACAACGTGTGCACTCAGGGCATATGCTTCATCGCACTCCATACTACAGCCGTCCCCGCCAGTTCTTCCTCCCTGGCGTTTTGTGCAACTAAGCGACATCAAACCAACTCATCTACGTCGGCCATCATCTGCCCGCGCGGCATCGTCGTTTCGCGACCGAATTACAGAGCAAGACGCCAATCTGTCGAATGTCTCCATCGTTATATACGTTGACGCAAGCATCCAGGCTTGCGAAGCAACAACGGCGGTTAACTGTCCTTGCAAGCATGCCCTGAACAAAACGTCAAGGTTTCGCATCTCAGAATCTCCTTCCTCCTACTGTGCGGAGATGTTTGCGGTTCAAGAGGCACTTTGCTCTGTGGCCGCCGTCCCCATGCTACCTATGGCTCGCATTGTTATTCGCACCGACGCCCTTCATGTCACACGCCTACTACGACGAGTCAGTCGCACCCCAGAAATCTGCCAAAACATCCATCGTCTAGCGGCACGCATCCCGCAGCAAATCCGTATTGAGTGGGTCCTGCGTGACATCCGGAGCGCTCAAAGCCTCCCAGATACTGCGACCCGCCTTTCGACCCCAACCTTGTCTTTGCCTCGAGTCCTCATTCTGGATGACACCACCCTCCTTTTAAAAAGAAAGGAACACCTCCGGCGCCACAAACGTGCTCTAATCCCTTCGTGTGCGGTAACCCTCCCCGTGGAAAAGAGATTGCGCTTCGGGAGATAGGGGTCGGGGTTGCCCTAACTCCAGCTGTGACACGCAAGTGGCCGCATTTCCAAGATTTATATCCCCTCCCCGGGTGTCCAGTCTGCAAGATCAGAGACTGTGAGGCGGATATCCACCACCTGTTGTGGGTTTGACCGGCGCTGAAGCCGACGAGAATTCGGCACCTTGAAGCGGTGGGTCTTTCGACGGACAATACGGATTCCTATATTGCCAGGACACAGGGTTCATATCAGCGTTCACTACTTGATGTCATTAGATCAGCCCACCTTTTTTATTTATTAAAGCATCCTCCTCATCTCTCACTTCATAACCTTTATGCCCTTAGGCAATAAGCATCGCTTGAAAAAAAAAACTGCGCTAAGACCAGGAACAAAGAAAGAAGACAACAGAACCGGCGCTGACTATTAACTGAAAGTTTATAGGAAACATCACGCAAATTATACTCCTTTCACAAACAGGACTGCGTGCGCAACACCGAAAGTCATAGTGATACACCAATCACTTGAATTAAGATACATTCTCTCTCTTGCTTCCTTCACTTCTTTCTTTGTTCTTTTTATTCTTCCTTTCCTTCTTTGTTTGTTTCTTCCTTTCTTTCTTTACTTCTATCTCTTTCTTTTGCTTTCTTTTATTGTCAATGCATGCACTACAGGAAATGCGCACACACTGCTTGTACCTGTAGCCAGCTGCTAGTGATGGCCCCAGAAGAGAAAGGTACATGAATTGCAGGCAACTATTTGTCACTGTTAGAGACGTCAGTATACGGAGCTTAACAAGAAACGCGTAAAAGTTAGTTATCACTCTAAATACTCGCAAAAGTATCACTGCATGTCCGCCTAGAAAAAGTGAAGTGTGGACCACGGGGAAAATTGTTCGTTTTTGTACATGGGGAAACAGATGAGTGCCTGGCAGCGCAGAGTTTTTTGTTTTTTTATGAAGCCAAACGTTCCAAAGCAATTCAGGATATAAAGGACGCCGCAGTGGAGAGCTCCAGATAATATCGACCACGTATGTTTCTTTAAAGTGTACGGACCTAGTACAGTACATGGGCCTCCGGCAGTTCGCGCTCATTGTTGTGCGCCTGCCGCGTGCGGGGTTGATACCAGGTTTTTCGGGTCAGCAGCCGAGCGGCGTAACCAATGAGCCAGAGCGGCGGCTAGCTGCGTTCAGTATCAGAGCCTTGATATTATGGCATTAGTGCAAAAATAAAACAGGATTTTAGAGGAAAACAGCCTATGTTTCTAATACACAGCCACTGATGATGACGACATGGAGCTTCGTCCTCTGGGCGAATTCTTCACCCGTGTTTGTTTTCTTAACCTCGACTCTACAGCCCCACCGGCCAGCCTGTGCCCGGAATTGTAGGAAGGACCCCGTGCACACTCAGAAATTGGTACTTCGTCACTCTTCTTCATGTGGATACGGCTGCAAGTGCGCCCCGCACCTTGTAGCTCTCTGCCCGGTTTGGCCGCTGCGGTTGCATGAGAGGCTTTCCCACTGTCAAATTTGTAGGCTTCGTAATTTCGCATAACAGTTAAGCCAGCGCGTTAATCTACTTGGCAGCTTAAGTATGTCACAGCTGGGACAAAGTTTGTGCCGCCAAACGGGAACGGGCTCGAAAGCGAGCCATTTTGCACATGTCACCCAGACGGGTTTGCGGATTAGCACCGTCGTAGAGAGTCGGTAATTGCATATTGCGCACGCTGTTGGTTTGTCGTGCAAGAGGAGGCGAAGTCGCCGAGATCTCTTTAATCGATCCACGTGGCCTTCGGAAGTGCGCTCGACTTCCTCAGTGGAGAAGACCTTGGCTTTGAAGTAGGTTCCACCAGCCCGGTCCCACAAATGCCTCCCCACCGCAAGCGGGAGGTAGAGGATTCAAAGCGGGCACCGCCGACGGCATAACAGACCCCAATCATTTGTTCTCATTTTAGCAGTGGACTCTCTCCCCGTTCGCCTAATTTGCAGTTCCCTGACATTAGCTTAGTTGTATGCCAACAGTCCAACCAGGGGCGCTGGTAAAAAGGAAAACACTGCTCATTTATAGTCGTGACCTTCGGTTATGGGAAATGAAGGCCTTTCCTACCAGTGGCTGCTCACTGTATCCGAAATACCCTGATAATTATCCAATTATGCTATTTATGTCGGTGGAAACAAGCCGGGAGCTTTTCGGCAGATTAAAGCTGATAAGCTTTGCATCCATTCGCAGATTCGTGCGTGTCTAGTTGGCATTGCTTTTAGTTTGTCAAGCGAGATTCCTATTAATGTCGTTTAAATTGCTTTCATGTTGTTGTACCATGTGTCTGAAATGCTCATGTGTAAGGTGTCTACCCTGGGACATAGAAAGAGAACTTGTGTAATAAACTTAAGCTAAGCAGGGTGTATTGAGGTAATAGAAATTTTATTAAACCACCATTTCCCTCAATCGCAGCCTTCGTCACTTTCGATGCGCGATGATTTTGCTCAATATTACTGAGCGCCTTCTTTTCAGTTCAGTCGCGAACAATTTGTGCAGTCTCTCCCGTAAGACATAAAAATACCGCGGAGCAAAAGAAACAAACACACTGGCCCATGTCTATTAGAGGAAGGATGATCAAAAACGAAGGCTTTGATCAAAAACCGAGACGTATCGCATAATAGGATTTGAGTAAATGACCAACCAGTGCTAGGTTATGAACTTGGGAGAACCGTTACGAGATCTGCGGGTGAAAGATGCGCTTTTGCACTGGAGGTCGAGGCAAGCATATATCTTGACACGCGGCATATTTTGTCTCTATTTTGTTTCATTAAACATTGTTTTTTGGTTTCTTTCCTTTATACGAATTCGGAACGAATTACTTGCTCTTTTCGTCTTGAGCTCATGTGGACTACTAGTCAGTCTCTCCCTGCTGTTCATTCATCGGTCTTGGAAAGCCTTGAACACGGTCAAGGCCTTCAATACAAAGGACTAAACGTACGAACGCCTAGACGCTTTGATAAGAGATAACAGCAAGTGCGATGCGCACAAGGCCGAAGCACAGTCGCCTGCTGCAGTTGACTTCGATTCCGAAATGATACGCGCTGCGGGAACGCGTAACGCAAGAAAGAGACATAATAAGTGGAAATCTAGACAACTTGGTTATAAATAACAGTACTAAATAACCAGCACTGAAGAGGGCGGAAACGCTACGGATGCATTGAATAAGAGCTGACGGATCGAATGTATTCGGAGCTAGCTGAAAGGAAGCCGAGACGGGAGTGCCTCATGGGAGAAGCAACCGCGGGGTTCATTCTCGTGCACACAGTCTCTATTGCTTTCTTGGCTATTTCATTGGCTTAGAAAGTGGAAGCTTCCTGGCGAGAATTGCGTCTGGTGTGTCATGCCAAACTTTTTTACAAATTCGTTAGCCATTCCTTCCAGTTTATCAAGTAAAAACTCAAAAGGTCCGGCATATTTATCTAACCTTTTTTTTGTTTGTTTGAAGTAAACGATGTGGCTGGTCGGTTTTCTTAGCATTGCTCTTGGTCACCAACTCTATCAAATAGGATACGTTTTTCATTCCAAAAGAAAAATAAAGCAGATAAAAGAGTAATATGGTGTTCTTTAACCACATGGTGTTCTTTAACGCGCAAAGACATCGCACAGTACACTGACCTCCAGAATTTGGCCTCCATCGAAATTATACCGCCGCGGCCGCGATCGAACCTGAGTCTTTTGGATCAACATCCGGGCGCCATAACTGCTGAGCCGCAGCGGCGGCGGTTTTAATAGGAATATTCTCATAAGATCATCTGCGTCTTGCTATTATTACTAGCTTCACTCCTCCAAAAGTAGAAAGTAAAAGCAGTGCTTAGACGCAGGAGAATATTTCCACGGGCAAGCACTTTGCTGTTGACAACAGGTCATAGTGCGGAGGTTAGCATCGGCCTGAAATTTTTCTCGAACCATACTTCTACGCTGCTCCGCCGAATAAGTGTTCGCAGCTGAGGGAATGCTAAGAGCACAAGATGGTGCATTACACAAGTGGGCTTTTCTCAGATACATGCGAGCAAACTACACAAACACTTTGGCAGTGTCCTCACGCTTGCCACTTCTGCTTCATTACGAGCGTTTTATTAAACGTATTACTAAATGACATGTACCATAAAAATAAATAGTTTATACCTCTTAATACCTTGGTTAGTGAACCAAAGTTTGGCCAGTTTGACTTGTAAAAAAAGAACAATATATTTATTGTTTAATGACGTGTACGCGGGGTTACTCAGCGCCCAGTTGGAGAAGTGTCATCATTAAATACGTATGAACATTGCAGTAGGGTATGGGTTGTTCGTCTTCCGACTAAAATCTTGTAATTCAATCTAAGTGAAGATATATGACTGGATTATCCTAGCTTAATATCCATAAGCCGTGGAGCTGTTCAGCAGAATGCCGCAAAGATAATATAAAACTGCATTCCATGTCTTTCGAGAAATGCCTGGCAGAACCGAATTACTAATTGCAGTACTCACAATGATACACAGATTATGCATAGCTTATACATAGAGCCCTTACCTGAGTGCCATACGGAATGCAGCTTCACAAAATAGGAGGAGGCTGCAGAAAGCCTGCCGCAGTTCTTAACATAAAAACTGTTTGGAGCAGCTCCACACGTGGTGGAAGCATAATCACTGCTACCAGTAGTCTTGACATTGTTGCCAATCGCTTAACAATATACAATCTCAGACAATGAATGCTATTCATGAAGCTGAGTATGACTTAACATTTGTGCTCCCCCAGCACCAAGCAGCCGCTGCCGCTAGCGGGTTCAGACCATGCAAGCGAGTAACGTAATCCAGTCCATGAATAACGTTGTAACACGCCATACATACTGCTCACCTGCGCCCAGCTATCAAATCCTTCATCCGACATCCTGGACCAACAACGCATGACACCTCTACCGAAAAGTGGCTGTGGCTTAGCTCTGGTTAAACCTGTAGTGACGCAATAGCTACAGCTGGCCGTGTAGAACTCGCTAAAGTCGAATTGCAAAGTCAGTTTTACACGAACGCGTTTCGCTGGGCGTTCGTTCATCATCGTCCCTGGTCGTGGATTCACTCTCCCCCTCTCCACTCTTCCCACACTCGGTTTCGTCGGCGCGCCGCGCCGCCGGCAGCTGCCACGGTGGCCACGGTGGCCACGGTGCCGCCAGGCTAAAGGCTCGAAATACTAGTGCTATGCAGGCGCGCGGCGCGCACACCAGCTGCGCGCTCTGACGTCACACCGGGCATGCGCACTACTGACGAGGCGGGCGGCTTCTGCTCCGCCATCGGCGCTGCGGCGAGGCGCGCGGGGCGCACACCAGCTGCGGGCTATAGGTCACTCCGCGGATGCGCACAGCTGGTTGAGCGGTGGTGCCACGGCTCAGCGCGCAGCCACGCTACCTCGCGAAGTGGCTGGCGTAGTATAGCTATCGATACAAAATATGAACCTCGAGCTACGCAGGGGTGGACGCCAGGCTTATTTATTTATTTTTTTTTATTTATTTATTAGTTACCTGCATCGCCCCGCAGGGCATTACAGCAGGGGGGTACAGACTTCATTTATAGGTATAAAGCAATTATTGCAGTGCATGGAAAAATGCTTCGTTAGATGTAATACATACAATGCTCGATGGCAAACTGTTCCAGTCCCGAACAGTTCTAACAAAAAAAGAATAACGCAAGACGTCACCCTTGCAAGAAAATTCTCTGACCTTCAAACAGTGGTCTAGTCGCTTTGATATATAATGAGGTGCCTGGATATATTGTTCGCGGTTTATGCCAGTTTTTGAATAATAAATCTCATGGAAAAATTTCAATCTGATGTACCTTCTACGGTCCTTCAACTCTTGCCAGTTAAGTTTTCGTTTGCTTTCCGTCATACTAACTTGCCAATTATAATTACCAAGAACAAATCTAACTGCCCTATTCTGAATTTTCTCTAATTTTCCTACACACTCAGATGTGTGTGGGTCCCAGCAAACACATCCATATTCAAGTATGGAGCGTACGTAACTGAAATACAGCTGTGTTTTTAAGTTACTTGGTAAATGGCTAAAATTCCGCCGTAGAAAACCCAATCGTGACGCTGCCTTATTCGCAATATAATTAATGTGCTTATTCCATCGTAAGTCCGATGTAAAAAAGACGCCTAGATATTTAAATAACTTGCTTATGTTGAGAGTAAGATCATTAATTCTATACCTATACGGATGATTAGCACGTTTTCTTGTGAAGGTGACGTGAACAGTTTTGTTTATATTTAAGGACATGTCCCAACGTACACACCAGTCTGCCACAGTATCAAAATCAGTTTGCAGGATTTGTGAATCAGAAGTGGAATTTACTACTCTGTAAACAACACAATCATCGGCAAACATCCTGAATGAAGACTGTATGCCAACTGAAATATCATTAATATACAGCAAAAACAAAAGTGGTCCCAATACTGAGCCTTGGGGAACTCCCGACGTAACTGGTGCATACTGTGAAGAAATACCGTTCAGAACAACAGCCTGCCTTCGTAACGACAGATATTCTGCAATCCACGCAATTATTTTACAATCCAGGTTATACGCTTTCAATTTGGAGAGAAGAAGACTGTGCGCGACAACATCAAATGCCTTGCGGAAATCCAAGAAAACGCAGTCCACAATTTGTTGCTTATCGATTGCCAATGCCAAATCATGAACGAACTCCACCAGCTGCGTATTGCAGGAGAATCCACGCCTGAAACCATGTTGACTAGTGCATAAGAGATTGTGTTTGGTGAGATGGGCCATAACGCAACTATATATTACATGCTCCATAATTTTACAGGTTATGCTGGTTAAGGAAACGGGTCTGTAGTTCTGAACGGAATTTCGCATACCACTCTTATGTATGGGCACGACACGCGCTACCTTCCAATCAGCAGGCAAGTCGGTTTCATTAAGAGACTTCTGGAACAGCCGGGTGAAATACAGACATAATGTATCTGCACAATTCCTTAAAATTGCGGCAGGAATGTCATCAGGGCCACAAGCCTTAGCCTGATTCATATCCTTCAATAATTTACGCACACCGTCAACACAAAAAGTAACTTCCGGCATGCAATCTATTTCAAGAGGTAATGCAAAACAGACAGAACGTGAACTAGGTGGCAAAAACACAGATGAAAAATAACGGCTAAACATTTCAACTTTAGCCTCATCATCATGGATGATTAACTCATCATTTTTCAGAGCAGGTACTGAGCTGTCATCCTTACCATTACGCTTCACATATCTCCAAAATTCTTTGGTATCTTTGACAAGTTTTTCTCCTAAATTCGAAAAATACAAGTCTTTAGCGATGTGAGACTTCTGTCTGAATTCATTTTTTATTGTTTTCAGCAAGGCCAAACACTCTGGCGATTTAGACAACTTGTATCTTCGATACATTCGTCGCTGTCTGCGAACAAGGGCACGTAACTCGGTGTTAAACCAGGGTTTATCTCGAGCTCTCTTACTTGATATAACGCTTAATGGAACAAAAGCTTCACGTAATTCGAACAATTTCTGTTTGAATGTACTCCATAGCTGTTCGATATTTAAGTTATCCGCGAGTTCATCAAAAGTTGGAAAGAACGAATCGAAAGCAGCGCTAATCGCCTCGTAGTTGGCCCTGCTGTAGACATAAATCTTTCGCCTAGGTGGTTTTGCAACCTTCACGTAGTGAACTAATAAATCTGCTAGAATAATATTGTGGTCGCTCAAACCAGGCAACACTTGTACATTGCATACAACATCAGGCACGTTACACAGCAAGAGGTCGAGTACGTGACCAGTTCCGTCCGTTCGTGATGGCTCATGCACATACTGACAAAAGGTGTTGGAATCTAAAATGTCAAAAAAAGTTGAGTATAGATTCCCTCGAGCTATATCTCTTGGTTCGTTAGCTGACCAGTCAATGTCTGGAAGGTTAAAGTCCCCCCCTAAAACAAGGCATTCAGTGTTAATGGTTTCAAGAAAATGAGATAAGCCAACTAGCGGCTTTACAGAAGGACCAGGAGGCCTATAAAATGACCCAAGAACCATTGCTTTCCCGTTCGGCAGTCGTACTTTGCAAACAACCAATTCAGTTTCACTATCAGAGAATTCCATTTGAGCGCACGGGACACTTTTATGGACCAAAATAAACACTCCTCCGCCACGTGCACAACGGTCGCGACGAAAACACTCGTACGTGTCAGGAAATATTTCAGCGCTTGAGATGGTCGGATCGAGCCACGATTCTGTTCCCAAAACAAAGGTCGGTTGCACGGTACGAAGAAGAAAGTGAAAGTCATCAACTTTATTTTTTATACTGCGGCAATTGATTGACAAAATGCTGACCGGGCACATCGCAGAATGAACAGTGGTTTGTCATTGTTCCCGTACGGTGCCGGCTTCACTGTCCCATTGGAAACGCCTACTACCCAAATGAAGCGTATCATATTTCAGAACTGCTTTTACGCCTTTTTCGCCATTTTGTTTGGCATAATCCCATAATTTCTTTCTCCTATCACGGAGAGTACGGGAAAAGTCTTCAGATATAGCAACACTGGATCCCTTGAGCTTGAATGCATTTGCAAGCACAGCCTGGCGGTCTTTAAAGGAATTGAAGCGCACAATGATAGGCCGATTTTTTCCTTGGGAGAATTTACCCAGCCTATGAGCACGTTCAATAGACACGGAAGACAATTCCAGCTTCTCAGTGCACTGACTCATGATAAGCTCCTCAGACTTGGCTGCCGTCTCACTGTCATCAGAATCAGTTAAGCCGTAAAAAATCAAGGTATTACGCCTTCCACGATTTTCCAAATCGTCTATTTTTGCAATCATGCTTGTCAGAACTTCATGATCTTTTCGTTGTTGATCTTCAACGTTGGCTAGAGCTGTTTCAATTGCGTCAATTATTCCTAACTTAGTTTCCAATACAACAAGCCGGGCTTTTACGTCAGTTACGTCCGCGGTAAGCTGCGATAACTTGGAAAGAATTGTGGTTTGACCATTCAACAGCTCTTGAAATTGTTCAGCTGTTGCTGGGCCAGGGTTCCTCTCAATATCCCCGCCACAAAGCAACAAGATTAGAAGATAAAACGCTGGGCTACGAAAAACTGAAAAATGCCTCTTAACATACAGACGATTTGACAGCACAAAACCGCGTGGCTTACAGGAAAAAGTAAGATAAAGCATTTGGGGTGGAACCGGCAAAATGTAGCGCGACGGTTTCAAAGGGTGAAAAAGACCAACCTGCGTGAGCAGTAGAAAGCTTGTAAGGGTCACCGCCATCTCGCCGGTTCCACGCCCCATCGTTACAGTGCTGCTCCGATGCTTTTGTAGCCGACACTTGGCAGCGTCGACGCCCACTTGGCAATGTTGCCAGCTCGGAATCACAAACTGTTGAAATTCGTCGCTGGCTGGGCACTGTTGCAATTCGAAGTTCTCAAACAATGCAGTCGTGCACGAAGAACCACTGTCGACCAAATCCGGGCATACGTCGTCGAACGGAAATCCGTCAGGAAGGACCGCCGCCAAAATGTTCGCCGAAAACACCTGCGTGAGCAGTAGAAAGCTTGTAAGGGTCACCGCCATCTCGCCGGTTCCTCGCCCCATCGTTACAGTGCTGCTCCGATGCTTTTGTAGCCGACACTTGGCAGCGTCGACGCCCACTTGGCAATGTTGCCAGCTCGGAATCACAAACTGTTCAAATTCGTCGCTGGCTGGGCACTGTTGCAATTCGAAGTTCTCAAACAATGCAGTCGTGCACGAAGAACCACTGTCGACCAATTCCGGGCATACGTCGTCGAACGGAAATCCGTCAGGAAGGACCGCCGCCAAAATGTTCGCCGAAAACACCTGCGTGAGCAGTAGAAAGCTTGTAAGGGTCACCGCCATCTCGCCGGTTCCACGCCCCGAACATAGGGAGGCAGACCGGACATCCTCTACGTGGACGCGGCTCAACACACAATACCAAGCTCTTATACCTCTGTCGCTCCCTAAAAGAGTGGCAGAATCAGGGCTGCGGTCATCCCTCTATGCCAACAACCCTGCGGAGGTTGAGGGCTCGGTCATCGTCTTGACGCTCATACACGTTACACAAGTTCTCAAGATCACTGAAATCTGCACAGACTGCCAAGGTATCTACCGTCAATATTAGCAAAGCATTATCATCCCAACCGCCCGACGCATTCTCGCATCAGGACACGCGATTGCCCAAGAGGTAATCCTCACCTGTGTTCCTGGGCATTCCTCGATCCCCGTAATCAGCACCTTCATGCACTGGCCGTAGAACTATCCCTCCGGGACCTGAAAGACCATACACCCGAACACACGCAGGAAGCCTCGCGGGGTTTGCTCGCATAAGACCAAGCCAGTACTTGTTAAAAAACAGCTGCTTCACGCTCCACACCCCCTCACCATACTCTAGATTCGAAATACAGTGCGGTCTTGGTTTAAACAGCAGACAAAGTACTAGATATCAGTCTACCTACTTTATCGCTACCACCCAACCTTGGCTCTCACTGCGCAACATGTGGGGCTGCCAAAGTCACCCTCCTACACTACCTGTTGGAGTGGTCCCACTGACATTTAATCTAGTTGGTACAGCATCTTTAAAAAAAATTGGAAAAGGTGACGGACGGACAGCACATGCTGGTATTGGTATGCGTGGCAGCGCTAGGGGATGTCCAGTTAAACATGTAAACCTGTCCGTCGCTTGTGAAAAAGCGATGGTCTACAAGATTCAGCGGTCCTGTGGTAGTTCGTATATCGCGCAAACTGGCTGATATTTAAATGTACGGTTGCAGGAGCATAACCTATCTTTGATAAACCACGTTCTTGAAATCTATCGAACTCACTATAGTGAATGTCGTGGGTGTGATCGTTTTCGGACCAGACCGCAATTTTTTTCGTCATTATTAAGAATTACAATATTTGTTGATTTATTTATTTATTTATTTATTTATTTATTTATTTATTTATTTATTTATTTATTTATTTATTTATTTATTTATTTATACAATTACCTGCAGCACCACAAGGGAATTATTGGAAGGGGGAAAATTGGAGGAAAACGAACATGTGACAAAAACCTAAGACAGCTAAGCACAGTTGGTAAAAGCAAGAAATTAACAAAATGCGTAACATCGATAACTCATCTCGACAGCAAACGGTCTACAGTGAACCGCGATGCAAAATTACATAGGTGTAAGAGGCCTATCTTATCTAAGAATGAATAGACATGTGTTAGAGATCCGTTAGTTTTCCTGAATTAAACGGAGTTTGCATATCTGGATGCGCCTGAATAATTTCCTCTCTTTTCCAGTTTTGTTATTACGGACTTATTGTGCGTTTTGTGAATGAACGATCAGTTGCGAGTCAGTGTTTTAGGTGTCTTAGTGTTTTAGGTGTTTTAGGTGTCCGTCCGTCGTCTTTTGTCTGGTTTTCTCCAAAAGGAATGGCCCCAAACAATGGCACTTCCCCTTCTACCCAACCTATCCACCTCCTCATGGGAGGCTGTTCTGAGAGTTGCCTAAGTATCTGACTCTGAATGGAGACCGTGATGTCCCTCTCGCCGCTCGTCGCCTTCTACCCTGTCTTTCTCTTCCTTCTCTCTCCCCGCTCTCGCGCTCTCTCTCTTTTTCAAGGATTTCATCCCTCCATTTGGCCTCCTGCTAACCGAGGATTCCTATGCCAACGCCAACGGCGAAATAATTTTGGCGGTAATAAGATTTCCAATGCTAAATGCTAACGCAATAAGAGAAAAACTGTGTAGAATAGGAAACTGTAACGACGCATATACGATATGCCAAAAAATGCTTTTCTGCATCACTTAAACATTGTCCAGGCATATTAGCTGAAACTTTGGCCCCAAAAGTCCAAAACAGAAGGCACTTAATTGTTTGTATTAAAAGCCGACAAATATACCACTATGGTTCAAGAACAACTCAAAGTCGTCAGCCTACCACATTATAATTATTTTATTACGAACTAGCGAGGCGTATTTTCGTTGCCACAATGCTGAAGCGCTTTTCTGAAATCTGGCACTATCAGCAAGAATGTCATTGTCATCAGGATTGAACAAAATTATTATTTTGTTTTTATGGACATAGCATATTTGTATGTCGAAATATCACTCTTGATCGCTCTATAACGTTTCTTTTGCTTAATCTAATTTCTAACAAATCTAATTTCATATTCAATGAAAACGAGTAATTAAAAATTTTTATAACTCATAACATGTGCATTTTTCAAATAAAGATGCGGGTTAACTTAGCGCCTAAGTTTATATTATTATAATAATTATTGTTATTATCATCGGCTCTAAAACATTGACTTTAAAAGCCAGGACTGACTCCCAGCCTTCTGGAGTCGGCCGCAATTATTTGCCATGTATCGACGTTTGTCTCTGCCCCGGAAATACAAGGGGAAGCTGTCAAGGAGCATGCGTCGTCCAGGCCGCTTCGCTTCGTCCAGCGATCAGCTGTCAGCATCCGACAGCGATAATCGCAGACCCTTCAATCGGCGGTAACAAGACTGCCGAAGCAAGATCTCCGCCCCCTCGACAAGACAGGGCGTCATAGGGGAGCTGATCGCCTCAACATCGCCTTTAGAAGCCTGGACTGACGCACAGCCTTCTGCAGTAGGCGGCAATTCTTTGCCACATATTGATGTTTGTCTCTGCCCAGGTGAGCTAAGGCTCGTAACTTCTTTACCTCCTTTCTATCTGCCGCCGATTGCTCTAGAAGGTTTTGCGTTTTGTGTATCTATTCAAGGATTTTTATGTCTCTTGTGGCTGCGCTATGGCACAATCGTCCTGTGCAGATTGTTCTGATCCTGTTTCTGATGGTGGTCTTTTTCATGTGTTGTAAGGAATCTAAAAAAAAACTTTAATTTGGGCCCATCTTGTTCTCGAATTGCCGAAACAACGTTTATCTCAATGGGTTCATCCAAACGTGAGGCATGGAAGTGTCGTAACTGGCGACAAGGAAAGACCGATCCGTCGTTCCAGAATCGTCTGTCAAAGATGAACTCGAAGGCCTACAAAGCGAAATCGTTGCTATAAATCAAAAGTTGAATTATCTTTCATCTCTCTGTATGGATATCAATTCACTTTTACCGCTTCCTAGTAAAATCGATCAACTACAGGTACCGACGCCTACAGCTGACAAGCTCCAGTCGTCAGTGAGCGAGAGAGAGAACTCTATCACATTAATGTCCGCAAAGTACGATGAATTTCTCGTTAGGATAGAGGCAAGTGAAAAAGAAGTCAAACTTGCCAACTCGGAGTATTCCTCACTCACGCTCAAACTCTAGGAGCAGGAGATTGAGATCGAAGCTTGGAAAACTGAGATGAGTAAACATAGCAGTAGTTGCCGTCCCAACCGGGGAATTCACGGCATTCCTGCTACTCCTAAGGAGGACTGGCGCACGGTCGCGGCAAACCTTGCCGAAAAACTGAACATCAAAGAATTCGACATCTCCGTTATTCTTGATATCCATCGCTTACCGAGCAAAAAAGACAGAATTCCAGTAGTTCTGGCTAAGTTTGTCTATGTATCCACGAAGGAAACTTGGATTGCTTGTCGGCATGAACTGAAGAGCCTATGTAAATCTGAGGAAGACTCGAGACTTTTTTTTCAGTAAGAACCTTACATCGGTAAAAAAAGAACTGTATAAACTTGCCACGAAAAAAGAGAAAGAAAGGAAGTATATGTATGTTTCGACCAAAGAGGGAAATATTCTCGCAATGAAGGCGAATGGTGTTTCTCTGATTAGTGTGAATTACACGAATGATCTAGTGCTCTTAACTTAACCGTTGCTGCCACCGCATATCGCTGAAAAGATATTTGTAGCGCTACATCATGCTCAGTGTGAAAGTTTGGTTGACTTTCAAGCATTTGATTGTCGTTTTTCCTTTCCGTCAGCATTTACTACTGTCCACGTTAATATCCGCAGCTTGCGAAAGCACTGCGATTCGTTTTGTACTCACGTTCACAGTATTTTAACCAAAGCAGACATTTTTATTCTTACCGAAATAAATGTATCCGCAGCTGAGAACGAGTTATTCACTCTCCCAGGATTTTTTTATTTTTGATTCACTAGAGACTCCCAAAGGGGCGGGGGAATAGCAGTTTTTGTGCAGGATACTTGGAGCGTGGAACACATAGCGGCAAATTTTTCTAGTGCGGAATCTTTGGCACTGAATATTTTAAACCAGTTTAGCCAATTATTCCTCTTGGCAATACACAGACCACCTTCAGGTAACCTGCACTCGTTTTTTAATGAGTTGGAAGCACATTTACTGATGCCCCCGTTAGTCCCTAACATATGTCTAGTATGTGACTTTAATATTGATATTCTTAATCCCACAGTATCCTCAGCTTGTGATTACTTAAATATCATTGCAAAATACGGCCTGAAAGCGTCATAGACATTCGAACTAGGGAAGAATTACTTCTTAATTATTTATTAAACTCCTGTATAGAACATTTCAACATCCGCACAGTGATTGCTTCAGTTCATGGTACAGTAATACAGGAAAAAGTTGCTGACCATTACTTTATTGTCTGTCAGTTGCGCTTCCCGTCTCATCGTCATGTTCTAGATCCATCATCTGCCGGTCTGTTACTGATACTGTTACTTTTAATAACTTTTCGCTTTGTTCGACTGGCCATATATGCATGAAACCAACGACAGGTCCGAACTATACGATAAATTTTCATTCTCGATGGAATCTATTTACAAATCTAATGAAAGGAAAGTTTGTCCGTCAACGCCGCTCGACTCAACACTGAATAAACAGTGTGAGTTTGTCCACTATTAAACAAAAAGGACACCTATGTCAACGCTGCAGACGTACGCCCAGTGATACTGCTCTGCGCGCTCCATTTAGAACTTATCGAAATAAAGTGAATGCCCTCATTCATGCGGCAAAGCCTTCGTACAGTAGAAACCGCTTCCATTAATCTCGTCATAATGCCAAAAAAATATGGTCTCTTATAAACGAGTTGAGAGGTTTACCTTCAAACTCGGCTAATAATGTTATGAACAATTTTGATTCAGATTTATTATGTCATTAACAACGTCAACCAGTTTTTCGCTAAGTTTTCTGGGGCGTCCAAGCATTCAGGTTCACTGCTAGCATAACTAATCAGGTAATTAGCCGCCGCGGTGGCTCAGTGGTCATTGTGCTCGCCAGATGACCCGAAAGACGCGGGTTCGATCCCGGCCGCGGCGTTCGAATTTCGATGGAGGCAAAATTCTAGAGGCCCGTGTATTGTACGATTTCAGTACACGTTAAAGAACTCCAGGAGGTAAACATTTCCGGAGCCCTTCACTACGGCGTCCCTCATAGCCTGAGTCGCTTTGTGACGTTAAACCCAAATAAACTAACAAACCACACTAGTCCGGAAATTGAATCCGCTTTCCTTCCATCCATCACGGAAGATCTTAACTCTTTACAGGCAGCCTCTGCAGGCATCAATCACCAGGAGTCGATAAAATCCGCATGTTTGATCGTTACAGGAATTTCGGCATTTTGAAGAAACTCATATTAAAAATCCTAAACCAAATAATTTTAAGTAGAAGCATTCCTGCACGTTTAAAGGCAGCCGTTGTGCGGCCCCTTTTTCAAGGTGGCGATGCTAAGTGTGTGCATGTAGGGTGCCTCTATGCCAGCGCCGCAGGGGTGGAGACAACTTCAGCGGCGCCGCCATATTGAATCACACGGGATCAGCGGCACTAGCGTTTGTAACGGCGTGTTCATGCTCTCAGCGTGCCTCAAAGTGCTTTAACTTTAACGACCTTTTGCAGCGAGAGCTACACTGAGCTACCAGTCGAGCATTTCGCGGTACATGGGAGAGGACAGTTGTAATTAAATATGGCGGCGTCGCTTGTCTCCACCCGGCGCTGGCATCGAGGCGCCCTATGTGCATGATTACCGCCTCATTTCCATCCTGCCTAGTTTAGCGAAAGTTTTAGAAAAACAAATAATCTTAGTAATGAAGAGCTTTATTTCCAAATCGGGGGGATGGGGGTGTTTCCGATTGTCAGTACAGTTTTCCCAAAAAAAGAGGAACTCAGGCATTATTAGAAGAAATGAGTGACCATTTGTTTTCTTCATCTGCCGTCACTCGGAAGTGGTCTCAGTAGCGAGATTGGTTTCCTCGGCCGGGTTGTCCGATATGTAAACACGAGGACATTGAAGCCGACATTCAAAACTTACTGTGGGACTGCCCAGCTCTCAAGCCTACAAGGATCCGGCACCTGAAGGCAGCGGGTCTCTCACCAAGCAACCCTGCTTCATGCATTGCCTGGACACAGGGACCATACCATCGTTCTCTACTGGACTTCATCAAGTCAGCTAGCCTTTCTTCATAGATGTAATCACTGATACATGTTTCATCACACCTTCACCCATTATTGATGCCCTGGGGCAATAAATTTTGCTTAAAAAAATTGTTTTCTTCACTGTAAAGAAATCTCGTACAACGTGGACTTTTTTTGATGTCGCAAAAGCGTTTGCCACATCATGCTATGCTATAATATTAGATAAGCTCTACAATTTAGGTTTTCGAGGTCCTTTTTTGGTTTTTGTATTAATTCCTTGCAGATCGTTCCCAGCTTGTTTCCATTTCAAACATCTGCAGCTCCCGTGTTTTTCTCAACGCTGGTGTATAGCAAGGTTTCATATTGTCTCCCTTACTTTTTAATGTATACGTTAAGGACACGTGTAGTGTCCATACAAATTATTTCGATATGCAGGTGATACTGCACTTGTAGTTATGTGAATTTTTCCAACGCATTTTCAGTGCTTCAGAACGATGTCAAAAAATTATTACACTGCTTTGATATGAATTCAATTGATATTAATCATTATTAAACAAGGTTAGTTTGCTTCCACAGCTCACTCAAGAGTGTGTCACTTTCTTACCCCCTTTATTTACATACATTACAATGTATGAACTGCTCTTGCACTCGAGTACCTTTTTCGTATTCTCTAAAGTATTTGAGACTTGGTTTGATTCCGGTCTTCTTTTTTCTATTCATTTATCCCACGTATAAGCAAAACTTCGTAAATTCGTCTGTTTGTTGTATCGTATTAAGATGTTTTTACCTATTTCGGTCAGGAAATTATTGGTTCATTCATTAGCCTACTCTGTACTAAGGTATGGAATCAACTTTTGTTCATTGTTCTGGTATCTAGTATCAACATGCACATAGAATGTTAAAATGCATGTTAAAAAGTGTGACTTACGATTTGTGTACTCCGCAAATTATGAACCTTTTTCAGGATCTAGGGATGCCGAAATTTCGATCCCTTTTTCTTCGTATAGTAACACTCAATCATTTCTGGAGCGATACATTAAATGTCCCTACTGTGCTTCCCCGGCCTTCAGTTTTCTGTTCCGCACACACGGACCAGATTTGGTAAATATACGCGAGCTTATTATGTAACAGATATTATTAATGCTACTCCCCTGAAATTAATTCACATGAGTCTATAAGCGATATTCGCATAAAACTCAAGAAATTGAATTTAAAATACTTAAATTTCTGTTCCATAGTGAAACTGTTAGGTTTCTACCTGTTTTGTGCTTGGTATTGTATTACTTGAAATCTGTTGGTTTATTTAGTGTCTTATTTCTTTTCTCTTCCCAAAAAATAGTCAAGATTGCGGCTGAGTCTTGCTGTTGACCGACAAGCTTCGCGTGAGAAGCCACAATGGTGATTTAGGCGAGCCTGATTTCTGAAATTGCATTTGTAGATTGGTGAATAAAAGTATTATTATTATTATTATTATTATTATTATTATTAATATTATTATTATTATTATTATTATTATTATTATTATTATTATTATTATTATTATTATTATTATTATTATTATTATTATTATTATTATTATTATTATTATTATTATTATTATTATTATTATTATTATTATTATTATATGCCAGCTCTATTTGTAACAATTATTACATCACACACAAGGCGAAATCAATCATCTCAAAAACCAGCATGTTAGTGTCGACTGAATTTGTCTTAGGTGAAATTTTGATATAACCGTGAAAAATGTTGAAAAAGGGATTTCGATAATGTTTTAGACCTACAAAATAATAACTTGGTCATGTAAGAAATGTGCAGTCTTCGCGCTCATTTACTCATGAAATGCTCCACATCAGTCTTCCCCGTTGCGGTACAAAAACAGCTTTGACCTCGAGTGCATTGTTGTGTAAACAATCAAGCTATTCTGCTTTGTAGCTTGATCTCATAAAAGCAGCAGCGCAGCCTTGGGAAAAACTTTGCGCCCTTATTAATATAAAAACACTAGAGCAGCACACACAGGCACAACCCGAGCACCAGCAACAATAGCAGCCAAGCAAAAAAACGCGGTCTCTGCTTCGGCTCCGCGTAAACCGTTCACGGTTCAGAGACCGTCACTGATGGCCCGATCGAGGCGGCACCAGAGCTGTTGCCTGCAATCGACGCTTGGGTGCTCTCATCAAATAGTTGCATGCAGCACTGGCATGAAAGCGGAGTTTTCTTCACATGTCAGAATATCAAATTAGAGGCTGGAGCCATCCGAATCTAAATTCAGGTGAATCAGCACGCAGACCAGTGAAAGGATTCTGAAGCGGTTGCTTTGGGAGAACTTCCGCAGCCGAGCTGCCTTTGATGTAGTATATAATGAGGGAAGCTCCCTGTCAGTGGGCAAACCGAACCCGATTTAGCTATGCTTTTTAGTGGTTTGAACGGGAGCTCGGGATTGCGGCGTTTCTTGTCGCGTTGTACACCTGGGGCTTAGATGAGGAGAATGTAGACGTGGTGTAGGGATGCGGGTGAATGTAACGGCTTAGAGGCAACCAACGCTTCCACCTAAACATGAGAGTAGAAGGCCTCCATTACCGTGCACCTTAATTTCGAACCGACGGCATAAAAAGCCAATAACAGCAAATTTTGCAATGCTCTTTCCAGGAAGGGATAATTTCAGATAGTCTTGGTCGCTAACTGAAGTACCCTCTCAAGCGCCAGTATCAACAATCCTAACCAACATACCCATAATACATTGGGCAACTGCGGTAAGAGGGTAGCCTACGAAATTTCATTTTCATGCTGAAGTGTGTACTACATGTCGTAAGTGGGTAGACACCTGTTTTTTTTTAAATGAGAAGAACATAACCATGTCTCTGAGCTCACCTTTCACTTCATTATCATTCTTCAGCTGCAATCTGATCATCTTGGACAGAGTTGTATGCAGGGTCCGACATCGAATATCAAACTAAGTTGTTGAAAGCATGCTGATTATATGAGCTAAAATCATGTACAATTTAAATGATTCGGTACTATTTTGTTGTAGAAAACTGGCACATTATGAAATGCGAGAACAAAAAGTTGCCCAATTTATACCTCTCTTTCAGCAGTGTATCCTACGTCTGTAGCAAGACCTTGTGGAGCCCTTTCGTTTTCCACTTGGCGCTACGATATAGTTCAAGTAGGAGACAAAGTTCTCTATCACTGGTTCAGCTCAATGAAGGCGCTTGATTAAAAAACAGCGATAGCGCAATTTCAGTTACCCCAGCTCTGTGAAGAAGAGTGTTGCAGTGTGTTTTGGAGTGTTGCGTTTAGGGGGGTGTCATTGAAAGGTAAACTAGTCCACTGGAGCCACACTAGTGCACATAGACCTCGACAGGAAGAGCTCGCCCTCTACTGCACAAAACTCGGCAGTAAGAGGGAGGAACAGGCCCACACTTAAACATAAACAAGTGCTTTACTCCGATCAACGACACCTCGCGCTCGACAGAGCAGCTGGGGCCGGCAGTGCACGCCACAAAAGCGTTCGCTGCCTTGCAATGTTTCGATTTATGCTTAGCACTTTCTTCTCTGTGCTCTCTCCTCGGCTCTTTCATTTCTGTCCGCTGGAAATGTCTCGAAGACAGGCAGCCAATGAGGCAAACTATGCGTGTCACTGAAGCCTCGGCGAGACATTGTTGCAGCTATTATCATCTAGGTCATCACGGCGATACGATCAGTACCTCTAGATGAGCAAGATTTGTCTCCAGCGGCGCACATCAGTGTATCTTGATTTTATTCATAACGATATCTGCTTGAGGAAATTCTTCCATTCTTTCGAGGGTGAGAGAGGAGGTGAATGGTGTAGATGAAAAGTTTTGCAGTCGAACACTTGACGCGCTCACATTTCCAAAGCAACCCGAACTCCAAGAAGCGCGTTTTTCAGGTATCAGCTTGTAGCTTCCACGCTGATGACTCCTTGTCAGAGAGGACGTCGCTCGATGAGGAGCCCTTTGCAAGATTTTGCCGTTTCCATAGAGAGCAGCTTACGTTTTGAGGCTGCTTGACAAAATAATTGAGGCCACAGCTTTAAAATCAACAATTTTAATGAACGTTGCAATCCTTACCATAAACTTATTAAACTGCTCTTATTGTGTAGAAACAATTTCCTCCGTCATCTGTCCTACCTAACCTGTTAACCTGATAAAGAAGGACGGTTTCAATGCTTCTCCGTGCCGCGGATATTCCATGCAAGAAACCAAGAAAGTAACAACTGAAGACGTCTTCAGTGCTCCGCTTTTCTGGGTCAACTTGTGAACCTCCAGGCAGCAGAATTCTCTCAAAAACGTGCTAAGAAAAGCAAAAATGGGAACTACACTTTAGCTTTGCTGGCCATGCTTATCACAACAGGGTCTTTAGACTAAACAGATCAAAGCAGATTAAGATGTAGTAGCTGGTCAGGTATGCTCGCCAGCGGCAGAGATTTAGCTAAATTTAGCAGCGACACAGATTTTGTTGACTTAGCAGCGGCACAGTTTTAGAAGTTTTAGCTGACAACCTTAACACCTTAAATATGCACACCGCGCAAGCACCGAAAGCACAGTTGAGCCATATGTGCTCATATTAGAAACAGGCCTGGCAATATAACATCGTCTAAACATTACTTATGCAATCTATAGATGATGTAAGTTAGCGGATAAGGAAACTTCGAAAGATGACTCACAGAAAGCTGTTATAACAGATGAGTTCTGTTCGGAACTCTCGTTAACTGTAACGTGTCGACCAGCATCTATGTAAAGTTTGGGGAAGAGCTCCGGTCCTGCTCAGGCTGCTTAATCTAACCTCTCGCCTCCTAAAGAGAGCAACGATCCTAACAGTAGACCACGCTTTTAATAACGTTGTGGACATGTTACTTACGGCTACACACCCTGTCAGCGCCACCTTTCCCTGGTTGGATGGTTTTCGATTTTGTTATTTTCGAGTCAAGCTTAGCGAATAAATATGATTCTTTTTTTTACTCCTGGTTTACGCATCAGTTTGAGTCTAATTGGTAAAATCGTATTCTGCCGTACTAGCTTCAGCCAAACCCCGGATTTCGTGAAGTGGTGCTTTTTGTCAAGCTAAACAGAAACTTTGGTACATTCCAGAGATGATTGGTGTGGCTCACAGTGGATGAGAAAAAAAAAAGAAATTATTATTTTCTTGAAGTTGAAGTCAACAGGTAACAAATCTACGTTAGGCATGTTTTTATCTCTATCTGTTGGTTCAGGGCCAAGCATTATTTTTTTGTTCTAATATTTATAGTCCAAAATAATTGTACAATACGCCCTTCTTACGCGGTATGTCGTGGCCTGTAATGGTGTTGTGACGAAAATTTACAACATTGGCAACTATGTTCACGGTTGTCTTGTATCTGATTTTGAGATTTTGCGGTGTGGTATTGCTTCGCACATAGAATAAAATACGTTGAATATTACAGCTTGTGTTGGCATCTTTGATGTCCTTCTCGTCGTCTTTTGAGCTGTAAATGGAAGCTCACCCTTTTTGCGGCACGGCGCCTAAGAATATGCATCGTCTTTTCAAAAAAATTTTTTTTGGGAACCTATAAAACAGTTTTCAAGAAATCGGTGATGGCGGCTACCTTTGAATTTCGTGATGGCCAGTTCGTGCCTAGAAAAAAAGATCCTTTTTTGAAAGCAAAAAATAAAGAGGGACGTCGAGAAGTTTACGGTGCGCCTAGGAATTGCTGCCCGATGTTGAAACTTTTTCTTCTCTCATACATTGGAATGTTTTACTTACTAAAAGGCACTGTAGCTAAGATTTCGCTGTGTAAAAAGTTTCGGATGATAAAGCAGACAATTATTTTTCCTAAAATGTATTCTTTTAAGAATAAGGGTCAAGTTTGGTGAGCCCGCAAGTGTGCGGTGTACGTCAGATATTTAAGTTTTAGAGCAATTCATGTCATTTTTTGTGAGATAAGATGTTACAAATACAAACGCACAAATTTTAGAATTTTCTCTATAGCAGACCACAGCTGTGTTAAAACAGGAACCTGGGTAAGTTGATACATCTTAAAGACTGAAAACCAGCGCCGTTGTGTTGTTTCTTCGTCCTGCGTTTCTGCGCTGTTTTTCCTTCTTTTCGACCATTATGCAGGTGTGAAAGGGTTATGATTCGTTCCGAGGCTTTCGTGGTAATGCATAAGAACTGAGAGCCGTGCTATATTCGTCTTTTAAAGTTGAAGCATCAAGACGGCACACTACACACGAAGAGAGGAGAGAAGTTTACAGAAATATCTAAGAGCAGAACCACATCAAGCAGTAGACACTGAAGGAGGAGACGTGGTTTCATTTTCTTTGTAACGCGCTCCATTTCATATGTGGTGTTATATACGAAATTTGCATCTAAGAGTGCACAATAAGTTCAGTCCATTGCTGTCTATCACGAGCATCATGATACCAGGTCGGGCCTATGCGGTGAGTTGTTTTGCAGGCTTGGAAGAGGTAGAGTGGAATATCTAGATTGCGGAACATTTCTTCTGACCGCAGATTTCCTGGCGAAAGGCTGCAAAGAGTGCTCGACGTTCACCATACTGTGGAAAACTGCGAAAAGATTCTATTCACTACTAAAAGGTTGACGAGAGGCATTACTTCATAAAATCACTATAATACTCGCTTTTCTAAATTGGGGCACCCCAAAACCTTAAAATACGCTACATTAAAGACGAAGTAAAGATCTTTGATTTGTGGCAATCTCAGCTTTGTAGTTCACTTTTCGCGGGCCTGCGAGAAGAGAATAGGGCAGGAGCATATCTGGAAAACTGCCATGTTTCTAGTTCAAAACCACAAGACCCCGTTCGCGGTCAAATCTGACGTCTGTCTTTCCAAGGGCGGCTGAAAGCTTGCCACCCTTCTCTCTGACATAAAATACAACAAAAGAATATTATTACCGTTGCCTCGAAGTGACGATGGTCCGCGCACAGCTTCATGTTCTATTTTGTGTGAGCACTGCATGCGCTGGTGCTGACCTTCGCTGCTTTTCTTTCGGACTACATCAATATCATTCGCTTCGGCTTTAAATCACCGGTGCATAAAATATGAAAGTATGGAGTGGTGTTGTTGCTCGACAATGTCGCAACACACTTCCTGTTTGCTCCCTTTTGCGTTCTGACGGACGAATATATAAGCGCGTGTTTGTGATTCTGTGTCTGCAGCCGTGTCCGGGTGTGCCCGCCTGAAAGCTAATGGACATCCAGGCTAGCATTTCCGCTCCGAGCCAGTGCCAAGAAATGCAGCGCTTCGTACAGTAGCACACTCGCCGTCATATCGCGGAAATATTCTACCCACTTATATACTCTGTTTCGGTGATTTTTATCTGCGCAATGTTTATATATCGTTTCTGTTGACTATGATTTTACTTCCACCACGCACAATTTGGTGAACGTGTTTCAAGGCCACACAGTAGCTCCGTGACAACTGGACATCCACGCTCGTGCACAGCCCACGTTGATTTAGTACAGCGGCGTTCCGCAATGCCTGAATAGTGCATTTTTATACAGGGCGTCAAAGCTAAAATGGTCCGTTTAAAAATGACTTGCCAACTAAAATGAGTGATTTTTGCTAGGAGTGGTGTAAATTCGGCTAGTATTATTTGCGATCTGCGTACTTAAAAATTATTTTACATTTCGTTATTAAATTTCATCCATGGATTTAAATTCTCAGGAGTCATTAAGAAAGTTGTGGAGCGCCACGAAAATGGTCCTAACCCTGGTGCTTCCGATGAAGTATCCTTAGAGTAACAATTCTTTTCATAAAAATAAAATGTCGCCAAATTTTCAAAATACAACGTAGAAGCATCCTGCGCACGCTCGAATGCTCCGCGATTACTGTGCTCTAATCTGCGACTTTATAAAGAGCTGTCGGCTTCTTGCCTTCTGCGCTGTCCACAAGAGAGCTTCGCGTTGCTCTTGATTATGAGGTGAGCGGCTGCGGATGCTGACTGCGCGCCAAAAACTCCCGCTGCGAGCAGCCGCTAGCGGTTGTCTCACAAAAAGCGCGGCGTCATTAGTCTTTCTTTGCATTTACTTTCTTACGGAAAGCTGGGAGTGCTACCCTTCATCCATTATAGAGAGACGCAGAAAATGCCGGGAAGACGAAGTTGCTTACTTGCTTTGGCTATTGTTGGTCATAAAACGTGTATTCAGCCGTAAAAATACTACTCTCCTCGAGGCATACCTCGAAGAACTGCTCTGAAAGTTTCGACACCAGCCTCACACCGGATTTTCACTCGCCATCGACCTATTCAATATGTGAGAAACGCAGTACTGAAATAACCTAATCTGCATGCACATAGAGGAGAGCACCGAGGCGCACCAGCCAAATTTCGAACCATAATGCATGTTTTTGGGCTAACCCTAGCCAAGCCAAGCATGAAACCTCGTCGTCCCGGCATTATTTCCGCGGTGGTTCAAGCGGCCTTTCAGAAACTCACATATAGACGGTGGCGCGAGCTTTACCTCTATGTAATATTTATGTCATGTTTATATTATTAGCCATTTTAATATTTCTAATATTTATAAACTGCATGATTCTTTTGAAACTGAGGGAAAGATCTTTATTCGCTCGCGGTTCAAATATATGGGGACGGAAAGAAAAAAAGTCGTTACGCTGTCATCAGCTAATCTGAGATATCTGCACTCTGATCCGATTGTGCTGGATAGATAGAGCATCGTTTATGCAAGTCACAGCTCTTTCCACGCTGAGTCGGTGAGCCGGCACTCGCGAGCAAAAGTACTTGAGTGGAGTCACATCGCATGCATATAACCGCTGTGAAGTTTCTCGTTTCCAATACATCAAACAAGCCCTACTCACGGGAGCAGAAGGCAAATATAATCCTAGGCTTAGAAGCCGCGGGTGGCGACAAAAGGAAGGCTCGCAAAGTACAGTAAATGTTGAATCGCAGAGGACGACATTGGTAAACAAATACTGACGGGTTACTTTACACTGAAAAAGCGAGCAGCCTCACAGACCCCTCTGAGAAAAGACCCAGCAGTTATTTTGGTTTTCTCTTCAATAAACTCTCAGCCTAGTGTGCTTGATGTGAGGGCTAAGGTAACCTCCTCAAAATCCTCAGTGGCGAGAATTATAAGGCTGAAATGCAGCCGCATCACCTCCAGCGGCTCCAAGTGTTGGAAGGCAGATACTTTCAACGTAGGCGTGGTTTCGCGAACTTCTCCAGAAATACCCAAATGAATATTCTTAACGCGTACTACTGCAGCGATACGAACCAACACCGGATGGCGTATTCAAAGCACCACTACCAATTCTTAATCAGTGTCTGGCGTGGAATATTTTACGCAAGATAATTGCACCCACATTTTCTCACACGTTCACTGTGCCTTGGTACATGAACGACATCTTGAGGTTCCCAGTCAAATATTTTCGTGGCGAGCTCCCTCTCGCGCTTTTACTGACCGCTTGGTTTCAGCTCGAATGAGCGCCGGTTCTCACCAGCAGCCTTTCCAGGGCTTGGCTTGCTGAAGCCTCCAAGGACTACAGAATCGGGCGCTATAGACCGGTGGCCGGGCCTGCAAGGTCCACTGAATTTACTGTTGTGTACTAATTGTGGGGCTGTGTTAACGTGAGAGTGTAGCACATGCCAGCAGCTAAGGCAGAAGCACCGAAGGCGCCAATCGCTCAGGTACGCACCGGTATCCCATTACAACAGGATGTCTAGTGCAAACATGCTTAAAAGGTGATAGTGCGACATAATTGCAAAGTATGAGTTCCAGCGTATTTTTTAGGCGGAAATCTCCAGGAAAGATTCATTGGAACAAATGTTTGTTACAGACACATGTAACGAAGAGAAGAGATCCGCCGTTGGTTTTGCTAGCCGAAATGTTTCAGAAGGGCCGGAAATTATAAAAACAAATAAGTAGAGTTTTGCTCCTTTACTTCAGATTACATAAGATATATTGATGCTAGGTATTCGAAAATTGATTTAGTAAATGTATGGGTGTTTTAATTTCTGCTCAGTTGCTTTCCCCGGCATGTAAGGTACAGATTTTGTTTAAATTTGTAAGTGTCCATCAAAGGAACGTTTTTTCAGTCTACTTTACCGGTCTTTATCTCGCAAAAGGCTAGTGGCAGAACGACAGTAATTATGCGCTACGATCCAGGTGAGCTGATCTACCAACTGCTGAAGTTCGTTTTACATTGTTTTTTTTTTCTAAAAAGAAGTACGATTGCGCTAACTTCAAGAAAGCACCGAATAGTTTAAGCTTCGAGCGACTGTAAAGAAACTCAATTTCGACATTTTCAAGCTTTGTCCATATATTGCCCCATAATCAGCTTCCGCAGTCGTTAAAAACATATGACATAATTTCTGTGTCTGTGGTAATTACGGCCCGACCGGTGAGACTCTTGTCAGAGATTTACAATTATGTAGATGTCGCTTCTTGCATAGAACATCTATAAAATGCAGGCAGGATTGGATCTAACCTTCTAGGAAAAGAACTGGACCGGCGAAAAGAAGTTGGGGGCACCAAGAACCTCAATTGCGAGGCAGTTTGGACACCGCGGCGGCTATGAGCTAAGGGTTACCGAGCAGGCGCGCACACCCCAGAAGCTCGTTTTAAGAGACAACGCGTTGAGAGTTCGCTTTCGCGTCCGCAGAAAAGCACGCTGGGCAGAGGAATCCGCCGGAAACTATTCCTTTATCTCCAGACGCGGTGGCGAGGGATGGAGATAATGCATTCCCGCTCGCCGCCGCGGGCCTCGGCACGCCGAAGCACTAACTGAAGCTAGGCCTTTTGCGCTCTATGTTCATTGCGACCTTCTTTTCTGTTCGTGAGGGTCATACTGTGACGCTATCCAGCACGTTGATTGGAGCCAGATAACACACGGGTGGTTCATTAAGGCACCTTTTGAGAGCAATCTTCGTCCACTAGATAGAGGGTGCACTGGCAAGGTTGTTTTGGCTGCCTCGAGAGGAGACTTGCTGCCGCCGTGGCTACTCCAGACGAGAGTACGCTTTCTAATCTACCTAGGCTGGAGGGGAGCCCGGGCACAACACTTCCTAGCCGTTGTAGCCGGTACAATTCCGTCGCTGAAGAGCGAGAGATGTTGTTGCGTTTTCTCTTACTCCACTGTCTACGTCCGCTTCATGCCGACAAAATGTAGCTATGAGCGAGTGTTTCCTCGCTATAGTGTTAAAGACCCCGTTACCCAGAAAAAAGGGCGTTCGCGTTGTAAGCAAAACATTGCGAGCATGACTGGCCGCTGGTGCCCAGAAAGCTACCTAGGAGTCAGGTGGGCCACCTAGACCATGCCACCTTGCATCGTGATCACAACCTGCCCAAAGGATATTGAACAAACTGCCCACCGTTCAGGTGGAAGTGAAATTAATGACTGGTCTTTCGGGAAGAGCACCCTAGGTCGCACAAAGCCCACAAGCGGGAGCATCTGCAACAGGAGGACAGTGGCGCATCGCTTAACCACTGTACCACTTCGCCAGAAGAGGTGTTACGACTCCGAAGGTTCTATGAATGTAAAATAGGAAATTATTTTCTGCATATATACGAATTAACCGCTTACCCTATCCCGCCCTACCTTTCAGGCGGAGCCTACATGTCATCTCGAGAGATGAGCGCGACCCAGTGTGTGCGTAGTCTCTTCTAACCCAGACCGCTCCAAGCAATTTATTGCATTAAGAGATCATCATCCCCTATTCGCACCCTCGCTCTCCTATTTCCTTCCATTTCCCCTTCCCCGTGTGGGGTAGCAGGCCAGCGTCATTATACCGCTGCATGGCTGACCTCTCCACCTTTAATTTAGTTAAATTATTTTTTCTATTTCTCTCTTCAGTGTCTCCTCTAATTTTCTCCAGATTATCATTCTTAGCACAAAATGATCATTGCAGAGAAGCAAAAGTTTAGCAGACATCGACGTATTGAAGCAACTTCTAATATCCGAAACATACGCGAATGCCAGTGATACGGACTACTTGTGCTGCCTGTGCTTTCGCTCTTCCGCAATAAAACATCCTCACTGAATCCGCAGTTTAGTGACGACATTTTTATAAACCCTGAAGAAGAAATTGGCGTCATAAACAGGAACACTGGGTCTTCCGACGTGTAAAGCCGCCAGGAGCAGTGAGAAGTCGGGACATGCCTGCTTATATGAGGAGGGAACAAAGTGAGTTGCAGAATCCCGTAACCGGAAAGGTTAACTGTGTAAGACTGGCCTTCGGCTATGGAATCATCAGCGGCTGGCGCTTAACGAAGAAGACGATGAGAAGCGCCAAACGCTCCGAAGCTCGAGCGCCGAACGCTCCGTCCCTCGCGCGTGCTCTGGACTGACGGCTGCCTCTGGTCTGTGCCTGGACTGTACCGCTGGTTGTTCGTGACTGTGTGCCTTGCAAGACGTTCCTTATTACAGCTGCAAGATATGCTGGGCGTGCAGCCAAGGTGACGCATCGGCAAATTAGACCAAATAGAGGTGATCTTTGTGTGCGCAGTGGACCGAAAGCTTTAGGCAAGCCTATGCGGCATCTAAGACACCCAGGGAATGTCGTAATCTTCTCGCTGTCCAGCCATCAACATTGGCAAAATGAGATTAAAAGGCTTATTTCTGTATCATCGATGTATCTAACCAGCAAGTCCACGAAATTAAAAAATTCACGGCGTGTGGTACCGACCGGATCTGCTCGCAAGCCTTAAGGTGTGCCCCTAAAGAGGGCGTATGCGCACTACGCGACCAACAAGGCGGAATATTCAAGGAGAGGTGCCAACAAAAAGCATGTCCTTTTGGTTAATAATGATGAAGGAAAAATATTAGTGACAAAGACTTTCATGAGAACACCCATTAGAGGGGCATTACGCATATACAAATGTGACTATCCTGATCCTGCTGTTGGCTTATCAAAATTCTACACCCTCCGACTGTTATGGGTACAATGTCATCCCAGCATGATGTGTGCGGTTGTTTCATTTGTTCCGACTATAAGCCTTGTCTGTCCGCAGTTGAAAACTTTGCTGGCCACAGAATCGATGCTTATGACATTCACCCACCATTCACTTGCTATCCGTCATCAACACAGTACCTGATAGGCGAATGTGATCACTCTCTAAAACGCAGGTCTCTGACACTGGGAGAAGTTCCAATTCAGAAGCTTTAGGAATATTGTTAGTGACGTCGGTACCAGGCAGCCTTGTGAAAAAGGATTTAGATGCTGACAACTTTTTTTCAATCATCTTCGGGCGTACGTAGTAACATGGATCATGCAGAACCACATTCGGAAGGCACAAGGTGAAGGCATCTACGAGGAAAAGCAATCCACATGGCGTCAGAGCATTGTATGTCGCTTTGAGTTTGCCGAAAACTAGACCGTCGTGCTTCCTCGCGAGGTTCTGGCATATCACTCGCAAAAAAAAAATTTGACACGTGTGCTCACAATTAAAAATATATACGGGGAATTGTGCCATTGTTAGTGTCGTCTTGAGCGACGACTGCGCTCACCCTGCTTGGCTGTAAAGAGAGTGGTAGTATGGGTAGACTTCAACCTGCCAGTGCACTCCAAAATGACATATTGTAGTGATGAAGCCGCCACTCATTTCAGAAACGGATATCGGCTTTTTGAGTTTGAAAAAAGCGATTGTCCCAATATCCTATAGATATTCTCAGCGAGTCGTGGGGGAAAACACATGCGACGGAGTTGGAGGACTCGTCGAGCCCCAAGAAATCCTCAAGAACTTGAGAACAAGGCCTGAAAGCGAAATTTGGGCAGGCACACTCTTTGTAACTGTTTTATCGGAGAACATGAAAGGTGTGCATCTAATACATCTGCAAGAAAAGGAATTGTTGCCTTTCGAGAGTTAAAAAAGGAAGATCGGATCACAGTGCCTGCCTTCCATGGCATTCTGCCTTGCATGCGGGCCAGCTGTCCTGGTCATCAACAAAACTATCTTCAGTATTGTATGTTTGCTGCACAGGTGGGTCTGCATGAAAGAAAAAAATTCCCAGGAATGAAGGTATTGTGCGTTGTCGAATCATTTGAATAAACGATTGCAGCCAAGAATCAAATTGTTTTTAAAGAAGCCGCACTCTACCATCTTCTCAATTTGTCCATTCCGCTACGAATGATTTGAGGTATGCTGCTTGTTTAGTTCATTTTAACCTCTTTTTTGTACTCTAAGTTGAGCATTGAATGTTGACTGCTTTTAGGTGGAAGCGAAATGCAAAAGCGGCTTTGTCTTGTGTGATGCCAAAGCGCATCAAGGAACCCGAGGCGCACAAACCTTCACTACGGCGTCTCTCATAGCTGATCTGCCGCGTCGGGACATACGTAAAAGAATACACTGAATATCGTACAAAAATTTAATAAATCACGCGACTCACAGATGTCATAGAAACTTCACACATGTATGGCGTCCTCAGCCCTGCTCAAGTGTCTCATTGTAGAGGCCAGAAGTAATAAAGTAACAGAATGGTTCAACGTGTCTTTTGCGTCTGTGGAAGATGATATCTAGTAGAGTGTGAAACAAACGTTTATAGAATATCAAAAATTGCTATTACTGTCGTCAGAAGTTTCAAATCTCCTGTGATTTCTTGACGCTAGTGCTATAATATCCGTACATAGAAATGTCGCAGAAATATGAAGTTCAGCAATTTGATAGATAAAGTTGCATTTATATAGCGTATATTACTGCCGCTCTGCCACAATTCGTTTTTCATTAAAGACATACAAAGTAGACGAAAAAACTTTCAATAGGCCAAATATGAGAAATTTTATAACGAAATATATATGTTCCAAAGCGAGAAAAATAACTGAGAACAAATGAAAACACCATATATTTACTCGAATGATTGTCATTTACCTAACGTTAATATTTTTTTATGTAATTCATAACCAAATTTGGCCATAACTGCAAAATGCGTAAGCGCGGAACTCCAACTCTTTTTTATTATTAAATTCCGCTGCTTCGAAAAACTTTAAGGTGCCAAACCTGTTGCTGATCTCGTCTTATCAGTGATAAAGCAACATTATATAAAATTTCAAATCAATTTAAGAGGTGAAGCAGCCACCTGTTCTTCAAACTTACGTAGCACAACACAGGAGACACAGAAATCCTTTTCTCTTGCTGCATTTGGCGTGTGTGTCTCTTGCCTTTTACAGCTGCATAAAAGAGAGGCACAGTACATACGAAAACCTCTAACGCAAAATATTTTAAAAGGACATACCATGTTTCTGTATTTTTCACTGCAATTTCTCATAATTACCTCAATTTAGTTTGCCGTTTTCAAAAGTTAACGCTATCTCTATGCGCTCTCCGCCCCAGAGGAAACCTTAAACTTGGGCGCTGTTTTTTTTTCTCTCTGAGACTTATCATTATAGAGCAGCGAACGACTGCGGCATTAGAAAACGTGGGTAAAGACTCGAAGCTGCTATATATGTCATTTTCAATGGTGCTCCTACCATATTGAGTAGTGCTGCTATTCATGATGATATATATTTGAGAGAGACAGTTATTCTGGAACGGCGAGAGCTCTTGGCCTTGAGACACGGCCATATGGCTTATTCGCAAATTCAGAGAAAGCTGCATGTGTTGCAACACTGCTCGACAAAAACGATGGTCACTCTACCCCGTTCCACAGCAGCACGTTTTCTTGGTTTAGTGCCTCAATATACGGGTTTTGCTGTGGAATCATGGCGCTTTGAGAAAGGCGACTGCATTATAGCGGTCAACCCTTCTGCCTAGTCAGATTGGAGAAGAACGCCGATCACCGCGCAAAAATCGAAGCCCTGCGCAACTCCGCCTAGAGAAGTCAGCTTCGCAGCGTGAGCCGCACTTGACAGCATAAAAAATAAGTTGCCTCTTCAGACACCGCGACATGTTGGGACGCCAGTGCTCACGCACTACCAGCTTTTCTGAAATGTGCTAATCTCAGTGATTTTCAATTGATCACAAGAGCCACACCGAACCATACTGAGAGACATTGCACATTGTCGTCTACTGAGAACGCCACACAGAACTTCGTGAGCGGGGCGCGGATGCTGTTGAAAACCCGCTAGGTCTACGTATGGCATGTGGACTGCCTGAAAAGCAGAGTACCGCTATGCTGCTCAGCAGACATGTAGAGGAAGAAGAGTGGCACCTTATGATATACGGTCATAAGGAGTTGAGTGATTTAAAACGACTAAAGCAAAAGAAAATGTTATACTTTTTGAGCTTTTATTACACGAAAATTGGTTTGCGTAAAATTTCTACGTTTTTGTTTTTATTAGAGATCTTTGCAAGTAGGTATAATGGGAGAGACAGTTGGAAGAAGGAGTGTAAACAAGCCTCGCTTAAAAAGTGGCAAAGGTTCTGGATAAAATGATTATCAAGAGTCCACTTGCGATAGTCGTCTTAAACGTCCCATCGCAGGCTTACCTTCCTTATGAAGCGACGTCTCACGGAGTATGTAGCCGGGCAAGTCCGCAGCAAGTGTTTTGTGTCGCACAGTTCAAGCGCAGCACCAAAATGGGGACAGTTTTCAGTCAGTTCTTAGCGTTTGTCACGCCAACTATGACGCACAGAGGGAGTCAGAGCCGCTCCTGCCCGAATCCGGTGCACAGATACGTCCTGCCCACGAGTGAAACTACGGGGGAGGGGGTACGAACACGGAAAATTAGGAGCGCGTGTTCGCTGGCGCAAAGCTTGTTTCTCCAATAAATCAGACAGTAACGGATCCGGAGGAAGTGGGAATGGTAGCGGGACTTCTGATGTGTCAAGGTGTGCCATTGTATTCGCATGAATATTATGCAGGTCGTGAGCATGGCCGCGAATCCTGTGTATACGCACAGGACAGGGGTATTTTTTGGAGATTTGGTGAATGGATTGTATAATTTAGAATGTCCTCCGGACAACCTTAAGCTTTTTAAGGGGGGCAAGGGAGTCAGTCTAAATATGAACAATATCGAAAGTGGGCACGAGTGGAAGGGAAGCAATGGCATTGTGTATCGCTTGAAGCTGCAAGGCAAGGGGGTGCCAGTATCCGCGCTATATGTAGCGCGAGAAGTAACGTGGGAGGCAACTTTGCCCGAACCAGAAGGAAAGACAACATTCCGCTATTTGGAAACTAATGCCGAGCTTTCGCTTTGGCTTGCAGCGCACTGTCAACATATGTATGAGAGCGGCTGGAATCGCCTTACTATTTTGGAATGCAATGTCTGTTGCATAGTTAGTAATTGCTATCCTTGTTTGCTCAGTAACACTTCTTAACGGCTGACAGGCGCAGGTACGCAGCACGTAGTATTGTATCATCTTCTATTCAATGCGTGCACTCTGTGATGATTGCAGCACTCTTTAATTTCAACTATTTATTTTGCCATAATTTACAATAAAATAATAGTCTTAATCGCTATTTCATTGGCTTCACTTGTATAGAGCTCTCACAAAGAAGCTTTTAAACTGCTCCGCCATCTTGTCATAGTGGCTTTTGCATTCGACTGCTGAACGCATGGCGGCGCATCAAGTCCTGTCGGGCAGCTCCCCACGCAGGCGAGATGCAAGAACGCCCGCGTGGTCTACGTTGTGGTCTAGGTGTACTTTTAAAAAACACCAGATGTTCAAATTTGACACGTTACTCTATTCTACAGCATCCTGCATAGCTTACTGCACCTCCAGAACGATACAAAGGAACTCAAAAGTTTATTCTCTGGAAGACAGTATTTACAAGCGTGCTTTCTTGGAACTCATTATTCCCACAATGTTCTGACGCCATACCCAACAGTGAATTTTTCCTCATTCACATGCAGTCAATCTTTCATGTTTGCCTTAATATGGGGTTCTTTTAAACTGATGAAACCCACGTCTTGCTCTCAAGTAATGCTACCACTCTCTTCTGCGCCAAAGTTGTTTCAACATTAAAGAACACCTTATAATCGAAAAGACACTTTGATTGAAGAAAAAACAAGTGTAATTCTTACCAGGTCCTTCGACGCCAGTTAGTAATATGTAGTTCATTAATTATTATATTTTGCTGGAAATTACAGCTGATGTCCAGTTTGTGTGGTTTTCTTCGACTTTTCCAAAGCAGTTCACAATATCGGCGTTGAGAATAGCTAACAAAAATATTCTCATTTAAGCAAACAACACACTTATTGGAGATACACAGACACGCTTAAGCATTGGCGCAAAGTGATATTTTTATTATCATCTCTGACGGACTTCGACCGATGCCAGGTGTAAATTAGAGGGCTTTTTTGGGATTTGTCCTATTCGTACATTCTGTCAATATTATTGTCACTCCCCTAAAATATTATCGCCGAGTGCAGCTGCTTAGGGCCGGTTTTCTCATTTTAAAGCGATGTACCAAAAATAGTACATCCTTACTGAAGTAGTTTCATCCTTCCTCGTCTGTTGTATTGGAAAGCAACGAGGCGTCGCTCCTACGGATAGACAGGAAGGATGCTGTGTGGGGCCTTATCACGACCGAAAGTCTTGCTAAGGTGTCAAACTGTCGTGCTGTTAGCCTTCCAATTAGTTCGCCTGCGTGCTTCCAAGCTCGACTTTCAAGACCGCCAGCTGGCTCCGCTTGCTTTGTACACCTTGTTTTTTTTTTTTGTGATTTGAAGCACTCAGGAAGTTAGGCTCACTCCACATCATTGCAGTTGTAGTGGCCGCTGTCTTGTCTAAATTGCACCTAAAAGCTTTTCAATACGAGGGCTCTCCCAGTTGCCTCTTTTTTAGATGACCAGCGTATCCTAGAAGCGCTTGTTCCCTTTCCGGCGGCTGAGGCAATTTTGGAACCAGGACTTTTCTAAACATTTTTTAAATGTATATTAAATGAGAATTTATGTTTCGCACTCCTTGAAAAACGCCAAAGAAGAAAAAACTAAATACAACCCGCAACTTGCTCCTACTCCTGTCATGGAGCAACATAACAAACTTGCCTGCCCGTTCACTGTGTGTGCGCATTCCACAGAATGTGCTTGTTTCTGAGGCTGAAAAAACTCATTTGCTTTGAAACGAAATTACAAGCCAGATTAGAAGATATCATTTGTGCTCCACAACTTCACTTATTTATTAAAGGTATTGCGTGTCGTCTTAATAACAGCCTTCAGAAGCGCCATTTCTATTTAACTTCATTATTCTGGTGTGAGGCGACACGAACACCAGAATTTAGGAGTTGAGCGGAATATAGCCGCCTACCAAACATCTCATCTTAATTAGAACGGAAGGAGTCAGGCACAGCACAGGTCTGAGTTAAATTGCATGAACACCATGTGTCACAAAGGCATTATATTAGCCTTTTTTATGTTTCGGATATTAGCTGTAGAAAACTTTAAATGCCTTAAAAGGAAATCAACTACCTTTCGATAGAGATTGTTATAGGTCCGTGTACTGTGTGATGTCAGTGCACCTTAAAGAGCCCTAGATGGTAGAAATTATCCGGAGCCCGCCACTACGACGTCCCTCATAGCCAGAAATGATTTGGGAGTTTAAACACCACAAGCCTAAATCTTATCCCGAATGAAGTGAAGGGTTAATCTTCCTATATTGCCAGCTGGAGCACGCCAAAGACCGCACCACATCACAAGAATCAATAAACATGTGCTCAGTTGGCTGTTGTTTCAGACACACAAGCAGTGAACTACCTGCGGTATAAACCATCCCCTCTTCTTCTCAATCTATGTTTTTTTACAAGCAACATTCCTGTGCGCAACTTGAAGGAAAAAAGTTTTTTCATACCCACTAGCACAACAATTTTCCTTACTCTTTTTACAACATTTTATCCCGCGGCTTCATTACATAAGGGTTGGAACATTGGCTCGGGACAAAGACATTCAAATAAATGTTTCAGCAGTTGCTTACGCTGACAATTGAAGCATATTCTGAACTGAAGTGAAAAATTAAATACCAAAGAGCAAATATCGCGTCATTTAAACATTCACTTGCCTTCACTAACTGCCGATCTGAACCGGTCTACTGTGGATACAACAAACTTCGGAGACCAGAAAAAAATTGCAGGACGCTTAAGCTTCAACTTCAAGAGTGCGAAGAGGACGATTTTTCGCTCACGGCCAGCGCCGCCGACGCCGGCTTTTCTGCTACACGAGCTCCATAACGCTGCCGCGTTAAAAGCCTCACTTTCATAAACGCTCTCTGGAAAGTGGCGCATTGACCCCGAGGAAACATGAACCTCTCAGTGACGCCACATGCCTGAGGTGCAAGAGCGGCAAGGTAAGACTCCCTGTTTTCAAACATAAAAAAAGGTTATCAGACTTACTTCTCTTCTTTGAGGACCCCCAAACAAAAACTGCTAAGAGACGATTAAACTTTTGAATGCTACGTCGAGTGCACGAAAGGCCTGCCACAAATTGCACACATTTGAAGCCCCGAATGTACTGGACATGGCTTCGCGAAGAAAAATAGACAGCTCCGTTCTCGGAGCTTTCTTCTTTCCAAAAGCCGTCGTGATCTCAACGGCATTCTAGAGGAACACCTAGGTATTCGGAAGGGACATGTAACCGTTTTACAGGAGCATTAAGCTTAAGCACTGGTGTTCAATTGCCATGCGAAAGGCCCGCTTATTTGCCCAGATTTCCAGGGCTTTTGTTTACATCGCCGAAAATGCGAATATCCAGCATCGCATGTTCTATGGTGTTTTGGTATCTACAACAAACGTGCACATTAACACTTTACCAATAATTTATTTCGCAGACTGCAAGTTCATGTTCGCGAATACTGCTGCTATTTATTACATTCTGGCAAAGTGCCTCAATGTACGTAGCGAAGAATAACTATAACAATGGCCAGCCCTGCCGCACAGACGCCCTAAAGGCAATTCTATCTGTAAGCTCCCGGTGAAATGGGGCATTTCCTATACACGATGTTCTCATCCTAACCTGCGATAACACGTTTTGGAAGAGGCTCAGCCGCCTTAGTGGCATGAACTGGTCGTACTGGCAGTACCGACATGTCCCGCAGTCTTCTGCTGCATCTGCAGCAATAGACCGCAAGCCCAGCTTTGACAGCGACCTTCACCGGTGCAGATCTTTCGCCAGCAGCTCTCACGCCACTTACTCCTGCTCTTACGACGCCCTTCAATGCTCTCACGGTGGACAGCAGGCAATCCACGCTATAAGCGCTGTGGCATTCGAGTTCATTTTGTTTGCACTGTTCTGGAGGTGTGATACCAGGACGTTAAGATTGTTTGTTCAAATTCATTGAAAAATAACGACTATTCATCTTTTTGGAATCAGAAGATGGTTTTTCTTTGATACGAGTCCTCTTTATCGTTCGATCACGATTTCGAAGGCTTGCTCATACGTGCGCCTGCCGGCGATCGCATGTGCTTGTAGTCTGCGAGTTTCTTCTGTTCATGTACGATAGTTTTTGTGCGTTTGGTGGTCTCTTTGTATTCAATAAACGCGTGTGTTTGTGCGAACGCTGGCGTATTCGTACCCTTATTCCCACCGAACGGCCTCTCCTGTAAAGGTGACCCTAATGGAAAAGACATCATCGACACAAAAAACAAGTTCCGCTGCCGAGATGCCCGGGACAGGAGAAGGTGTTAAGCAGACATCGCGTGAGCGCTCTTTACCGCGGTTTCCGCTTGAGTGCTCATTACTACTGACTAGATTAGGAAGATTGCAGGCATATGGCGGGCGCAGCTGCCAAAGAACCGGGTTAATTGGAGAGGCATGGGAGAGGCCTTAGCCCTGCAGTGGGTGTAGTCAGGCTTATGATGATGATGATGATGATGATGACTACTGACCCAACAACACTAATGCATTACGATTAGTTAGGTTCGCCATCTTAGTCGCAGTACTGGCCATGTAGGCCTCACAAAAAGCGACACAGCACGATGCCTTCCCGCACCATGGGTTAATGCGAAGGCTTTACGCCAAGTGAATGGAGATATATAGCCCGCAATGCCCTATTTTTGGATACTTTTTCGGTGTCCGGATGTAACTCATTTGCAGCCTGAAGGGAAAAATGAAAGTCTGCTTGTCTCATAACATCATGATGGAAATAAGCGCTGCTAAAATGGACCGCATGGTGTACTGTGAAGATATAGGAGTATAATGACGTTTCTTGAGCCCCAATTTGCGCACGCTTTCTGTCTGTCTTAAACATCGCTAGCTCACACAAGGAAAGTGCGATAGTGGAGGTACACAGATGTTTAATGCTATAAACGGCATACTCAAAAGTGCGCGAGCCTTAGCATCGCATGTGCTACCTAGCAGTTCGAGCATCCGCCTTGCATGTGGCAGCTTCGTGTTTCGATCCCCACTGCAGCCGGGTACTCGGCATCACCGGCGATGCAATGGGTAAGAGCTTTCCAGTCTCACAAGGCTCGGCTTCCCATGGGTCAAATGCCTGTGAACGGGTCTTTGACCGGCCCTTGAGTAACGAATCTAGCTTGTGTCATGGCGCTCCTTGAACAAATGGGCTCTTACGGCATTAAAATTGAAAACCATCACCATCCTGTTCGAGTTTTCTCGTCTTGCGCGTCCACATAGTATACTGACCCAGTGAACCTTTTGCTTTTCGGCTGCCTCTACGAGTGTAGCGTTTTGGAATTTTTATGGCAATGGGGCGTAGACAAACTATTCACGAGTAACCTGAGCGTAACATACTGGCCAAGCAAAGTACTGACTCGAGATGCAGCTCCTTTCTTCTATTGATGATTCGCTCTAAAGCTTGGTGATACTACCCAACTTCATTTTCGAAGCTGCTGTCCGCTGTCCATTTCTTTATGTCACGTGGAGTGTCTGCCCTGCAAACCCTGCTGCATAAATAAGCAATTCGATGAGACCGTTACAACTCTAAAGAACACAGAAAGTGCGCCTGAAACGAGGGACTGTAAAGAATGTTATCTGGGTTGTTAAAGAATGTTATCTGGAAAATCTCATTAGAAATTTGTGGCATCAGCATACTCATAAAAACTGCTGCAAAAGAGTCCAAAACGAAAAAATTGTACTACGTAAGTTCCTTCGCGAAGAAGCTTATCTTGTTTTTCTTGACCATATTCCGCTGTGTTGGCTGCTTAATGTTTGAGGCCTGCCTCGGTAACTAACTCTGCAAGCACAAGAATCAGCAATATTTTGTTCCCGTCCTCCCCGCAGCACCGCAGCGGTGGCCTAGTCGTTTGAGCATCCGCCTCGCATGCGGGAGGTGCGGGGTTTGACTCCCAGTGCAGGCCGGGCACCCACCGGTGATAATGCTATGAGTACAAGCTTTGTCCTGGTCTGGTTCTCGGCTTCTTTAGGGTGAATTGCTTGGGAATTGGGTGTTTGAGCCCACCTTCTGCAATGAAAAACTAACTTGTGCCAAAGCGCTCTTTAGACAAGGCTGCCCTTCGCCATAAAAATTCATCATCACCATCACCATCGTGTCCTCCCCCGCTACAAACAGTAACAAAAAGGAAGGCGACACAAATGTTTTGGATGAAAAATGAGCTCGATAAGGAAACCTTATCACATAAATCGATAAAGAGCGGAGACACGATGCCCTGCACAGAAGGGCCGGTAAATTACCGATAGATGGGATTAAGAATAAAGCCTATAGAAGACTGCCAAATAAACACAACTACTTCAAAACATAACACACATTATTTCTGCTAGTAAACTGCAATTTACCTCAATAAAAGTAAATTAACCATTTACACGTTACCTGGACACTCCGATTAGTGGTTGGATTTAAATATTGATTTCTCAGACGCATTCCCACTTGGATGAATATTATCTTTTTCTCACAGTATCTAAAATGAATCCTTGAAGGTATTGGTGAGCGCTACCAAAATACGGAAAGGGACGAACACACAAGACAAGCGCTTTCTAACAACTGTTTATTATCTGAAGGAGCATGCCTATATACACATATTTACGTCAAGTCATACACAGAAGAGGGAAGAGCACACGACGCTGACAAGAGCGATATGAAGGAAACATATATAATAATAAAATATCAACACGTGCCTTTACAACAGCCGAAGATTGCTATTCCTGAGGTAGTTTAATTCGGTTCTTCCTAGCATCACCGAAGGGGAGCTGATGCATTGGTTATCTGGAGCAACGTGCATAGCGAAAGCTTCGATAATTTCGCGTTCCCGTCTGTTTCTGGCCCTACCTATTACCTTGGTGTTGTTTAGCATCGGGGTGCATTTGCAGTGTGCGCAATGTGGTGCCAGGTTTCCCGGTTTCGCTACTTGCTCGCATAATCTTTCGTGCTCTCTAAGCCTCTTGTTCAGGCATCTACCCGTTTGCCCCACGTAGGTTCGTTGACAGCTAAGTGGAATGCTGTAAATGACGTTTTCTTCACACTCTCGATAGGTGATGTCGTGTTTGACGTTGCACCCAGGTTTCTTTTTGTGGTCTTCATTCTCGTTCACCTTTTCGCACATTCCAATGAGCTTATTGGGAGCTGAAAAAACCACCTCAACTCCGTACTTGTTCGCTGTCTTCCTTATTCTGTGGGAGATGTTGTGAATGTATGGCATCACAACGGGGCGTCCTTCATAGCTCGGTTTTTTATTCTTATCGGACCCAGTAACTTCCCTTAGTAAGCATTCTGCAATGCCGCCAAGTAACTGCTCAGGATAGCCACAAGCCCTCAATCGGGAAACCTGTTCAACAATCCTGTGACTAATCGAGTGGGGGCATGATTTTTTTATAGCTAGTTTTAGGCAAGAAGTTGCTACAGCTCGTTTAACAATTTTAGAATGACCGGAATCAAATCGCAACAGTGGTTTTTCTGCCCTGGGCTTATAAGCCCAGCAAGTGTGGTTGTCGCTGCAAGTCACCAGCAGGTCTAGGAATCTAATCTGGCTGCCCTGTGGGGTTTCAGATGTGAACTCAAGGCCAGGAAAAACACTCTTCCATTCATTAAGAATACCTTCCACGTTTATGGAGTCGGTTAGGCTGTTGGGAAGGCAAAGCAGGTAATCATCAACGTACCTAAAGCAAGCTAAAATATTGTGCACATTTAGTATGCTCGATATCTTCCGATTGCCCTGTGCCAAAAAAATGTCGGACAGCACAGGTGCCAAACAAGATCCAATACTTATGCCTCCTTTTTGCAGAAACAATTCGCCTTCAAATTCCACGTACAAGGAGCACAGGTAGCATTCAACCAATTCAAGAAAGCAGTTAACATTCATTCCACACTGGTTTTGAAACCTAAGAGTTCCGAAGTGTTCAATGCATTCTTCTACAGCTTTCAAGGCGGCGCTCCGTGGAATGCTATAATACATGTCAACCACGTCAATTGAAAGGCACACCACCGGGGGGCTTGATCTTGATCTTGTGTGTTCGTCCCTTTCCGTATTTTGGTAGCGCTCACCAATACCTTCAAGGATGCATTTCCAACTAGCCCCAGTTGTAGCTCTTTTGACTTTAATTTCCAGTACATCGGGCCTGAATGTTCCTCATCTTCCTCCCCTACTAAAAGTGCACTATTTCGTCAGAATCATCGCATAAGAAAGGTTCCACACTCGCGCTCTCTCATACGCCCTCAGCCATGGAATTTCCTACCTAGTTCTGACAGCGATGCTTGGAAGTATGGCCCCTGCAGAAAAGACATCCAGACGGCTCTGCAAGATTCTTCGAGCAGAAAGCTGGAGAAAAATACGGCTCTACAGGATGCACATCAACGTGATATGTGCGACTTTCCTGGATGAAGCAGCCTCGCGACAGATGACAAGGTATTTCATCCAACACGCCGAAGCATGCGGCGAACAGCTATGGAAAGCCAACTTTGCTAGCCTTCCAAAAAGACCAAAGAAATTTCTGTCTAATGATCACGGAGCAATCAACCTTTCGGGGCGCACACTGCCTCAACAGGTCAGCAACATCCTAGACAAGGGACCAAAATTTGCACTTCAACCGAAGCCCGGGCCGGCTGAGAACCTCGCGAGGATTCACGAAATAGCAGACAGATTGCCCGACAAGGAAAGAACCGCATGCATTATTGAAGCAGTGCGAACCATCAGACAGGTTAACCAGCTGAAGCCTCGAGAAAACACGACAAAGGATACTATCACCTTTCTGACAGAAAACAGCCTCTGCCTGATGACATCGGACAAGACAGGTCGGTTCGTGGTCATTGACAGAGGCGTGTATCGAAGTAAGGCTTTGGAAGGACTAAGAAAGAACTTCGATCCCGCCAAAATCAGCAAAAGGAATTTCGCCAAACTTCGTAGCAATGTCGCTTTGAAATGCGGCTCCACCGGAAATTAAAAGCTGCAGAAGCAGATCACAGAGTGCAAGGCGACCTGTCTCAAGCCTTTCTTCACAATCAAGACGCACAAAGAAGGAATGCCTTTCAGGGTCATCGTTGAAGACCGAGGGACCTGGCAACGCTGCCTGTCACAATTTTTAAGAACCCACCTTTCGATCCTTCCGATTCGGGACCCATTCATGATTAAAGGGTCTGAGGAAATCGTAAATTTTTTAAGATCAAGCCCCCCGGTGGTGTGCCTTTCAATTGACGTGGTTGACATGTATTATAGCATTCCACGGAGCGCCGCCTTGAAAGCTGTAGAAGAATGCATTGGAACTCTTAGGTTTCAAAACCAGTGTGGAATGAATGTTAACTGCTTTCTTGACTTGGTTGAATGCTACCTGTGCTCCTTGTACGTGGAATTTGAAGGCGAATTGTTTCTGCAAAAAGGAGGCATAAGTATTGGATCTTGTTTGGCACCTGTGCTGTCTGACATTTTTTTGGCACAGGGCAATCGGAAGATATCGAGCATACTAAATGTGCACAATATTTTAGCTTGCTTTAGGTACGTTGATGATTACCTGCTTTGCCTTCCCAACAGCCTAACCGACTCCATAAACGTGGAAGGTATTCTTAATGAATGGAAGAGTGTTTTTCCTGGCCTTGAGTTCACATCTGAAACCCCACAGGGCAGCCAGATTAGATTCCTAGACCTGCTGGTGACTTGCAGCGACAACCACACTTGCTGGGCTTATAAGCCCAGGGCAGAAAAACCACGGTTGCGATTTGATTCCGGTCATTCTAAAATTGTTAAACGAGCTGTAGCAACTTCTTGCCTAAAACTAGCTATAAAAATATCATGCCCCCACTCGATTAGTCACAGCATTGTTGAACAGGTTTCCCGATTGAGGGCTTGTGGCTATCCTGAGCAGTTACTTGGCGGCATTGCAGAATGCTTACTAAGGGAAGTTACTGGGTCCGATAAGAATAAAAAACCGAGCTATGAAGGACGCCCCGTTGTGATGCCATACATTCACAACATCTCCCACAGAATAAGGAAGACAGCGAACAAGTACGGAGTTGAGGTGGTTTTTTCAGCTCCCAATAAGCTCATTGGAATGTGCAAAAAGGTGAACGAGAATGAAGACCACAAAAAGAAACCTGGGTGCAACGTCAAACACGACATCACCTATCGATAGTGTGAAGAAAACGTCATTTACAGCATTCCACTTAGCTGTCAACGAACCTACGTGGGGCAAACGGGTAGATGCCTGAACAAGAGGCTTAGAGAGCACGAAAGATTATGCGAGCAAGTAGCGAAATCGGGAAACCTGGCACCACATTGCGCACACTGCAAATGCACCCCGATGCTAAACAACACCAAGGTAATAGGTAGGGCCAGAAACAGACGGGAACGCGAAATTATCGAAGCTTTCGCTATGCACGTTGCTCCAGATAACCAATGCATCAGCTCCCCTTCGGTGATGCTAGGAAGAACCGAATTAAACTACCTCAGGAATAGCAATCTTCGGCTGTTGTAAAGGCACGTGTTGATATTTTATTATTATATATGTTTCCTTCATATCGCTCTTGTCAGCGTCGTGTGCTCTTCCCTCTTCTGTGTATGACTTGACGTAAATATGTGTATATAGGCATGCTCCTTCAGATAATAAACAGTTGTTAGAAAGCGCTTGTCTTGTGTGTTCGTCCCTTTCCGTATTTTGGTAGCGCTCACCAATACCTTCAAGGATGCATTTCCAACTAGCCCCAGTTGTAGCTCTTTTGATCTAAAATGAAATCCCAGAGCAGAACAGACCTAATGTGATTTCGATTCTACTTCCTCAGACACAAACCTAGTGACGTAAAGAAACTGTCCAGGGGCGCTTTCAAGGACACGTGCAGTGTAACAATATTGGCGTCAACCGGCTCGACCGCTACAGCTAGCACCAGAGTTTAATCTCGCAAGACCCAAAAGTCACCAAGTTTAAAATTCTTAAACAGAAACTAGTGGCATCTCTCCTGTCCGCCTCTACTCCTGCGCCGGACGCCGAGATGAGACATTTTTGTTTGTATCTTTTTCTTTTGCAACTGCCGACGGCTGGAAACGTGTCCCCAGTTCTTGTACTTCGAAATGCGGCGGTCGAAGAGGGCAAGCATGTGAGAAAATGACTTCCTGTAGATTCTGCCCTGTGGTGGGTCGCCGTCCTGTTTGGACAGAACAAACTTTGTATGCGTGGGGCAAATGGGTTTGGCATGCTGGCCCCGGAAACATGGCTTGAAGCAGAAGCGAAACGCCGGCTACAGGAAAGCGAGTCGCTCTGAAAATGAGATATGCTATCGTGCCGCCATTCATGATGCGTTCTGCTGGGTTGGCGACAAAAGTAAGTCCATGCAATGGTCTTCATATTTGTGGAACTGGCGGGTGCCTCTCGCCTTCGTTGCGCGGAGCATCGTAGACAGCGTCTTCGGCCAAGATCCCGTTGGCTGAGGAGGAATAGGAGAGAATGAAGACCTCATGAAGAGGAATATACGCAATGAGGAGAATGGACAAGGGTGCCATGGTGAGAGGCACCAACTTGATTAGGAAGCTGTTATCGCCGCCGTTGTGCATGGTTAAAGTTCTTTTATAATCTGTAGTCGAGTTATGCGGCCCGGCCTAATCAAGAGGAATGGAACTGAAAGGCAACAAGACCGTATAGACCCTGATAATTAACGGCGATGTGGTTTTTTTTTTTTCGTTAGGCGACAGCTGTCAATCGCACGTTGCGAAAAATGATGGCGTCGCACGCGGATACTCCGCTCATGGGCGCTCTGTTGTTCCATAAGGCGAATATACAGCCTGGCAATTACAGAGAGCCGGAACTCTGCGTGGCGATGGACGTACGTGACCGTGCTTCATGTTACCCTGTTCCCCAAACGCCAAGCAGCGTGACCCGTTACTACAGCCGGCGACCTGAACAGTCCCAGAAAAACAGATTCACTGGACCTTTCCTGCGGCAACAATGTGAATACAGCGGCTTATGGTGACTTCCAACACTCTCACCCAAAGCTACCCCGCTGAAAAAACATTTAATATGTGATAACTTTTTAAACCCTTCTTCATACAAATGCTACAACAATTTATACGATATTGTTAATGTGTTGCTGAAAAGACAGGGACCCGGCAAGAGAGGGCTCAGTAGCGCGGCCTTCAGGAGGGGAGACGGCGAACTTCAACGTCCTTCAATCTGACCACCACCAGCGTCAACGTCATTTTGCCTCAGCGCCACCTGGCATCGCGCGCAGAAGAGCGCGCGAACACAAGAACACTGAAGCACACAGAAAGGTTCGAAGTATCTTGGGGGTCACCGTACAAAGTACGGCTTCATGCGTAAAACATGGACGATCTCTGGACGGGGTAGACGACGGCTTCTCTGCTGTAAAAATGCCGCGTCCGGTAGTACCTTGTAATTTAGGTCGCTGACGCGGCGCAAAACTTTAAAGGACCGAAATAGCGACTAATGAGTTTTTCGGGTAAGCCTCGCCGTCGAACAGGTATGCATACCCAAACCTGGTGTCCGGGATCGTAGAAGACTTGATTGTGCCGGAGGTGGTATCGGCGCGAGTCTCTATCTTGTTGTGTCAGATGCGAATTCGTGCTAGCTGACGAGCCTGCTCGGCTCCGTGGACAAACTTCTCAGCGTCAGCAGAAAGTTGGTCATCGGTTACGCAACAGAGTATTGCGTCGAGCATCGTCTGAACCTCCCTGCCGTAGAGGAGGCAGAAACGTGTGAAACGAGTCTTCTCTTGAACAGCTGTGTTACAGGCAAATGTCACGTACGGTATGATCATGTCCCAAGTCCTTTTGTTGGGCATCGACGTACATCGCCAGCGTGCCCTCAATTATCTTAAGCCGGTCTGGCAGCCCATTTGCCTGCGGGTGGTAAGCAGTAGTTATACGGCGGGTCGTACCGTTTAGCTTAAAAATTTCGGCCATCATCTGAGAACTAAAGGCGGTCCCACTGTCGTTAATTACGTAGGTCGGGGGCTGTGCCGAAGTAAGATATGACTCATGAAGAAATCCGCAACCTCGGACGCTGTGCCACGAGGTAAGGCTTTGGCCTCTGCGTATCGAGTGCGGCGGTCTGTGGCATTGATGATGCCTTGCATTGCTGATGCTTTCCCTTTGTCCTCGGGTTGCCACCCTAGGACAGAGGGAAAGGGACGAGAAGGTCCATGCCGACCTGATCGAACGGGGCACGTGGTGGTGCAATAGGTTGGAGGAGCCCCGGAAGCTTGGTGGCCGTGGTCTTACGACGCTGATATTGCCGATAGCTTTGCACATAGCGTTTAACAACAGTGGCAAGTTTGGGTCAATAGAACAGCTGGCGTATTCAGGAAAGCGTTCGAGAGTATCCCAAATGGCCAGAGGTTGCCTCGTCGTGGCACGCAGAAAGTATTTCCTCTTGAAGCGTTGTCGGCTCGACGAGAAGGTACGCTCGCGAACTGGAAACAGGGATCTTCTTATAGAGCACGCCTCGTTGCAGGGAAAGCGACGAGACGTGTCGAGAAAAACATTTAGGAACGGTGGCTGGTTCACCTTCTAAATAATCGATGAGCGGTCGTAACACTGGATTGGCGTGCTGCTGGGCTGATAAATCAGAAGAAAGGGTAGCCCCAAGGAAACTGATGTAGTCGTCCGTGTCGGGGGTTGCGAGTTCGACAGGCGCACGAAAGAGTCTGTCGCCGTCTTCATGCTTGTGTCCGGACTCATAGACGATGGTGAGGTCAAACTCCTGCAGGCGAAGGCTCCATCGCGCCAATCGTCCAGACGGGTCACGCAGGTTGGCCAATCAACACAAGGAGTGGTGGTCAGCTACCGCTTTGAAATGGCGACCATAAAGATAGGGGCGAAATTTCGCAGTAGCCCAAATATTGACCAGGAATTCTTTTTCTGTCATGGAATAGTTCATCTGTGCGCGCGACAGAGCGCGGCTTGCATAAGCGATGACTCGTTCAACGCCATCCTAAAGTTGCGCGACAACCGCACCGAGGCCGATGTTCCTGGCGTGGGTGTGTATTTCAGTGTCACCCTGCTCATCAAAATGGGTAAGAACGGGAGGCGTTCGAAGACGCAGGCGGAGCTCGGCGAAAGCCACGTCTTGCTCGTGGGACCAAACAAAACATGTGGCGTCACGGTTGAGGCGAGTCAGTGGTTCTACCAGGTCAGCGAAATTTTGAATAAAACGCCGATAGTAACTGCAGAGCCCTGGAAAGCGCCTAACAGCTTTCTTGTCACGTGGAAGTGGAAATTCCGCAACCGCTGCAAGCTTGTCGGGGTCAGTCTACACGCCGGCGGCGCAGACGACATGGCTGAGACATTTCAGCTAGTGGTAACCGAAGAGGCATTTTTGGGGCTTCAATGTCTACTTAGCTCAACGAAGGCCCTCGAGGACCGTCCGCAGGCGTTCAAGGTGTTGACTAAACGATTCGGCGAAAATCACCATGTTGTCGAGATAGACTAGGCAACGCTGCCCTTTAAGACCGGCGAGGACAGTGTCCATCGTACGCTGAAAGGCGGCAGCCGCAGAACAAAGACCGAAAGGTAGAACTTTAAATTCATAAAATGCCGTCTTCTCATGGTCCCGTTCATGAACCTCAATTTGCCAGTAGACACTTTTCAGGTCGATGGACGAAAAATACCGAGCGCGCCAAAGGCGGTCGAGATTCTCGTCAATAGGTGGCAATGGGTAAACGTCCTTCGTGATAGCGTTCACCTTCCGGTAATCGAAGCAAAAACGCCGAGTGCCGTCTTTCTTTTTGGCGAGAACCATGAGCTGTTGGAAGGCTGGATAACGACATCTTTGAGCACCTCCTTAACTTGGGACTTAATGACTTCGGGCTCTGTAGACGGTAGGCGATAGGGGGGGTTGACGGATTGGGTGCACGTCATTGAACGTCACGATGTGGTGCTTGGTTATGGTAGTTTGAAGCACTTTCGAAGAGGAGGCGAAACACTCTGAATTCGAGCAATAGTGCACACAGTTGTTCCCGTTGGCTGGTTGAAAGCGGCGAGTTGACGTCGAGGTTTTAGAGGGAGAAAGGAGGCTGCAGTGGTTCTGGGGAGAAGTACTCGGAAACATCGGAGATGCGTTCGACAAAGGCTACGGAAGTGCCGCGAAAAAGATGCCGATGCTCGTGCGTAAAATTGGTAGCAAGTACCTGTGACTGGCCACTGTTAAGATGGATCAGGCTGAGAGACATGCACACGCCTTGGGTCAGCAGTAATGAAAGGTTGGTTTCGACGATGGCGTCACCGTCCTGGAATGATTCGCACTCGACCGTAATGAAGGCGCTGGTTCGAGGCGGCAGGGTGACAATGTTCGTAGAAACTCGAAGCGTCTGGCTTGGTCGCGGCGCATTGCTGAGGGCGACAGCGTTCTCATTTGAACACGTAACCTTGTTATCGCGAAGGTCAATAAAAGCCCAATATTCACGCAGAAAATCGACATCTAAGATTAGGTTGCGCGAAGAGTTATTCAGAACAAGACAGCCGATGACAAAGGAGGACTCCGGGATTTCAACTCGGGTGGTGCACATGCGAGAGGTGCCACAGATGACCGCCCGCCGTGCGAACGTGTGTGCCAGCCCATGGCGTGAGAACCTTTTTGAGAATGGCGGTGAGCTGGCTGCTTAGAATCTAATAATCAGCACCAGTATCTAATAACGCGCGAATGTAGCGACCATTGAGTATCACAGCTATGTCTAAAGAAAGCCGCTCACGAGTTGGAGGCTCCGGAGCGGATGATCGGGCCCAGGCGTCGTTGTCTGCAGACTTTGCAACCGGTAATTCAGGGGCGTGGCAAGTGCTTTCTAGTGGTGTCAGTGCGTCGGAGGGATCGAAGAGCGCGGGCGTCGTAATCGTCGATGCTCCATTATGTGGCAGCGTCGATGTGTCGGAGCGAGTGGGTGCTGAGAACCTCGTAGCGTCGTTGTCGCTGAGTCGGAGTGAACGGTGACCGCAGACTTCGGAACCGCCGAGCCGTCGGCATTTCGTGTCCGCGTCGATGGGGGCCCCACGCACAATGATGTCCAGCGAGCCCACCCCCTAAGGTCGCTGGCTGCAGTTAGCCCGCCGTGGGCTGGGCGACCGGCCTTGCGCCGCCCGGGAAAAACTCGCGGTAGATGGTGAAGGACGACCCTGGGGGATGGAGATCGAGCCTGCTGGCGAGGAGACTAAAGCCAACGTTGGTCTTTAAGGAAATCCGCGATGGCCCGGGGTCGTTCTCCATACCGAGGTCGAGAAGAATTGACGGGAAACCCTTCGAGGCTCCGACGATGGTAGGGCAGTGCCGATACAGGTGACCTGGTTCGCCGCAGTGAAACCATTGTGGGCGTCGGTCGGATATGTGCCACACGTCTTCTTTGCGCGTGGATGGTCGGGGAGTTTCCACGTACTGCAGCACGGGTGCAGGCGGCCCCGGCGCTTCAGCAGCAGCCGGAACGAAAGACGCCGAAGCCGGAGCAGGGCACCGCAAGGCTTTAGCGTAGGTGAGACGACGGTCAGGCGAGACAGGAAGAGGGTATGGACGAGGCTCACCGGCAGGCAAGGACGGTCGGAGCGCTTGCTGCACCTCCTCACGGACAAAGGTCACTATGGAGCTGGGAGCCGTGGGAGGTGCCCTGTACAGCTGCCGGAGTTTGTTGCGCACAATTGAAAGGATGAGATCGCGTAGCAGACAGGCGTCGGTGCCATTGAATGGTAACTCGCCGGAAACGGAGGCGGCGGACATGGGTCGATCGTAGGCTGAAGAACCTTTTTAACCGTGAAAGACTCAGTGAGGAACCTGGCAACCGTCTTCGGAGGGCTGCGGACAAGGCCAGCAAAAATTTTTTTCCTTGACACCACGCGTGAGATGGCGCAGCTTTATGTCCTCCGACATTGCAGGGTCCACGCGCCTGAAGAGGCGCGTCATGTTCTCTACTGACGCTGCAACGTTCTCATTTAGAAGCTGAACGCCAGACTGCAGAGCGCGTTCTCCCCGTTCGCGACAATCCGAGCGGCCGCATGTTTCTAGGAGACGAAGCCTGAACTAACTCCAAGAGGACAACTGGTCTTCGCGGGTTTCGAACCATGTCGTAGCGCCGTCGTCTAGGCTGAAGTAGACGTTCCTGAGCTGGGCGGCATCATCCCACTGGTTCAACGCGGGCACTCGCTCGTAGTGCTGCAACCAGTCTTCCACGTAATTAAAGATGGCGCCGTGGAAGGGCTTCGGGATGCGAGGGTTCTGGAGCGTGAAGTAGGGTGTTGTCGAGTCGACCCAGGCATTGGGGTGGTCGCGCCAGGCATTGGGGTGATCGCGTCTGGCATTGAGGCGGCGCCGAGTTCTGCCCTGGACATACCCGATGGTGCAGGCTCTGGTGGTAAGCCTCGAATCTGGCGGCTAGCACGGTGAGCGGGCATCTCGACGGGCATAGTACTTAAGCTCCGGCTAACCGTTGGAGTACGGGACATGAGATCGATCACACCTCCACCAGATTTGCCACGCGGTTGGTGACAAGACAAGGACGCGGCAAGAGAGGGCTCGGCAGCACGTCCTTCAGGAGGGCAGACGGCGAACATCAAAGTCCTTCAATCTGAACGCCCTCAGCGTCAATGTCTTTTTGCCTCAGCGCCACTTGGCATTATTGTATGACATTTGTATGACAAATATATCATTTCGCTAAAATGAACGACAGTTGTATGACAATTGTTTGATAATTCTATTGCAGTTGTTTTACTAACCGAATGAGGTTATTGCATCATCAGCGTTTTCACTAAGGTAAGAACTTTCAGACTGGCAACACTCGGTATTTCGCACAACCTCGATTGTTATTTCCGCAAGGCTGTAAATCAAAAGAATCTTTTTTGTGTGTGATTGCGTGCGCTGGCGCAGTGACTCTGAAGCTACTCGCAACTCAAATGTCGTGAAACCGGCTCACCTTACCTTGCTGCCCAGCGAAATAGCGTCGTGCTTCCCAGGTAGTCACATCTTATATGCGCGTTGTGTTTAGATGCAGAACGGTTCGCTGTCATAAAGCAAGAAGATGCCGGGTATGCTGCCCAATTTTCTTGGAAGCGAAGTCATAGGGCAGCGGTTGAATGTTTATACAGGCGATCCTTGAAAAAACGTATTTACAATAATTTTATGGTAAAGACAAGGCAGCTGGATGTCTTGACGTTCACAAAAATGAACAAAGAAGAGGACAGTTTCCGGGTACTTGCCTTTCTAAGGTTCCGACATGTGGAAACCTGTTCCCCCCTCCATTTCGACGCGGCCGACCATCTCCATCGGTGTGCGTCGCGACAGCACCGGCTGGGCGAAGAGGGAAGTCTCCCTCATGAAGGAAAGGGAACGGCGACGGGAGCGCGACCTCGTAGGTTACGCGGAATTCTGCGGGACCGGACAGGTCTCTTCGGGATCCGGCCAGTCACGAGCGGTTGCAGCCGCACGCTATCGTCACCTTCCGCGGCAGGCGAATGAGGATCCGTTGTGCCTTGCCGCTGGACTTCTGGTTCCAGGCAGCGAAGTGGGCGCCGCAAGCGCGCGCTCTCGGCACCTTCCCCGGCAAATGCTCGGGGATTGGCCTTGCCCCAAGAATGCGGCGCGCACTGGAAATTCCGGCCGCCATTATCGGCGCATACAAACCTTCGCCGCCGATACCTCTGAAGTCGCGCCCCTTCCCCAGCCGGTAAGTCGGATGTCCTTCTTACGTTGCCTTCTACTTCCGAGGAGTGCTTCGTTTATGTTTTGTAGCTAGCAGGCCCGCTCTGTGAATTAATTGCAACTGCAATAAATAGCTTATGAGTGTTAACGCTGTGTAGTCCTTCTTTTAGCGGAACCAGAGACGCTAACGCAGTTCAAGTGAGCGTAACACCTCCATGCCGGAAAGCGAACCGCGGATGTGCTGCGACCGAAGAGAGGCAGCTACCCGCAAATGAACCGAGCGGTTGGGCGGTGCCGGATAGAATTATTTGGCACTCGCATTTCTCTGAATTTTGCCAAATGGTGAGTTTGCGCGGTTTACACTGCTTTTTATTCAAACTTTTGAAGATCATAGGAGAGATATGCAGAGTTAGAGTTGAAGAGAAGCTGCCCCGGCCTGCTGTCTATTGTATGGGTCCCTGCCTGCTGCCTTGCGGCCGTGAGTCATCGAGCTGCGGAGTCTCCGGCGGGCAGTTTGCAGCGGCTACGAGAGCGGGGGAGGGGGGGGGGGGGGGGGGAGGGCAGCCCTCCTACCTTCCAACAAAGGCGCGTCGGCGCGAACAACACCCTCTCGGAACGCTAATTTTGGATGCCTGCTGCGGGACAAGGACGGATGCCCGGTGACCTTGCTGCCCATCAGATGACCCCGGCACCCTGCCTGTACGAGCTGTCTTGCAGTCATCAACGCAACGCTCGTGGACACTGCTTCGTTGGCATCGATAGATGAGTTTAACCGTGGGCCAGCATTTAAGGAGGAAGGGATGCCGAAACCTTCTCCCCCCTCCATTTCGACATGGCCGACCATCTCCATCGGTGTGCGTCGGGAGTCGGCTCGGGACAGCACCGGCTGGCGAGGAGGGACGTCTCCCTCACGGGGAAAAGGGAACGTTGACGGGACCGCGACCTCGTAGGTTACGCGAAATTCTGCGGAACCGGACAGGGTCTCCTCGGGATCCGGCCAGCGTCACGAGCGGTTTCAGCCGCACGTTCTCGTCACCTTCCGCGGCAGGCGCACGGAGATCCGTTGTGCCTTGCCGCTGAATTTCAGGTTCCAGCAGCGAAGCGAGCGTAGCAAACGCGCGCTCTGGTCGCCTTCCCCAGCAAATGCTATGGAATGGCACTGCTCCAAGAATGCGGCGCGGACGGGAAAACCCATCTGCCATTGTCGGCGCATACAAACATTCGCCGCCGATACCTCCGAAGTCGCGCCCCTGCCCCAGCCGTTAAGTCGGAACTCCATCTTACGTTGCCTTCTACTTCCGAGGAATGGCTCGTTGATGTTTTGTAGCTAGCTGGCCCGCTCTGTGTATAAATTGCAACTGTAATAAATAGCGTACGAGTGTTAACGCTTTGTCGTCCGCACCCTTTGTTTGCCTCGAGCACGAACCCCTTCGCGGTTAGCGAGCGGGAACGCTGCATCCGCGGAGTGGGAGTGCGGGGGGCGGAAGGCTGGTCCCCCCCGTATTTCCACAGACAAGAGGACTTGTCTTTGTCTATGTGAAGCGTTCATCATTTGCGGGGTTTAATTAGGGCCTTCGCTCCTAGGAGGAAGCCCCGATGAGAGGGAAGAGGGCTTGAAGTGGGAAGGGTGTTAGGATGGGGAGCGTGAATCTTATGCAGGCATGATGGCTGCTAAAGAGGATTAACGTGTTGACCTGTAAAACTGTGTGGGTTAAGCCGCCTATCTCAGCCTGAAGGCCATTCACAGTGCTCAAACTTGATGATGGCGGTGTTCACCGCATCGTCGGGAAAATTTCAATGAGAGAGGAAATTGAATTGATTTGTTCCGTCCTCGTATTTTCCCGCGCTGTTTTACCATGGATAGTAGTAACCAACTTGCCCAGTTTTCCGTACCTCTAAATTGAATCAAGCTCCGGATTTTATTACCCCCAATGTCTTGTTTGTACGGTTTTAGTGTTCTATCATTATAAGTCTCATCACGGGAAAAACCCGGCGCTGCTGGCCACAAAACCACAGCCTGGCTAGTCCCAAAAATCATTGCCTTGCCGAGGTAGTGATCACATCACAGGGTTACATGACCTGGAAAGCGCTGACTGGTCGAGAGGGAGTCTGGTGTTATCATACCACGTGACATGACCAATGTGGCACATGCGCTGAAAAAAGGCATGGCTAATTAATCCTCTTTTTGGTCGTGACAGTTAGGAGTCAAAGGGTCACAGGATGTGATTGTAAGCTGATTGGAAGCTGCGGTGTGCGCCGTCATGAGACCACTTGAGCGCACAAGGGAAAGATAATCAGGGGCTCGTTATGACATATATATGACGCAAGCCAATAGTTTCCGAAACCAAGTAGCACGGGGCAATGTTTTCTCTTATTTTATCATTTTCGGGCCTAGTCAATAGCATAATAATAGTGTAATTATTTGCCACTTAGTGTTTATGGCGCTCGGCTACAGACCCGAAACACGCGGGTTCAGTCCATGACCGCGGCGGTTGAATTTCGACGAAAGCGAAATTCTAGAGGCCCGTGTAGAATGCGATGTCAGTGCAGGGTAAAGAGCCTCATGTGGTCGAAATTTCTGGAACTCTCCACAATGGCGTTCCTCCTAGCCTCAGTCGCTTTGGGACGTTGAAACTCCCACAAACCACCATAAAACTCAAAAACCAAAGATAACTGATTGGAAAGTTTAAGAAAAGAGTACCACATGCTGCCGGTGTGGTCCGAACCCACAACCCCCAAATTTCGCGTCCGGAGCACTACCAAATTTCTACGGCGGCCGCTATGGACGAGGGTTGCGCTTGGTGAACTCTCTCAAGGTTTGGTTACAGGCAAGGTAAATGCCCCGGAGGGCTCAAGATTGGACAGCCGCCGCTTTAGGTCAGTTGGTGTAGCACCGCCTCTTAGTTCACAGGTCGTGAATTCGCTTCCCACCGGCGGCATGTGGTTTTTACTTATTCTGCTTTCTAACCAGCTATGTTTGAGCGATAAATTATTACCCTGTTATTATCCCATTCTTTAAGCCCACAGATTATGAAACAAGAGAAAACATTCTCCTATAACGTATTCGGTGTCGTTGAGTGTCGCCATGAGGCCACGTGACATGGCCTAGTTTCCAGGCGCGCTGGTCCCGTGAGAAACCCAAGCGTGGTGGTATACTCCGCGGCAGTGGGCAACTACGTTTGGTTGAGTGCAAACGCGTCTAGACAGCTATGCCTATCAGGTAGGAATAAAGCACGTCTACCACATTGGATATTTCCTGCAAGCGGAAATATTAAAGAAAACGCAGCACAACTTTTATACAGACACAAGAAAAGACGGACACCACAGTTAAGAGCGCTGTGGTGTCCGTCCGTTTTTTAGCTATCATGAATTACCAACTAGCCCCATCAGCCACGCTTGAAGGAAATGGTTACCCGGAATTAAGGCGCTGAACACGCTAAGCGCGCAGCAATGATGGTAGAAAAGGAGGCCGAGCGAATTTCACATTTCAATGTTTTATGTTTTTATTTATCTATTAGGTCCTCATAGGCCCCACTTAAGGGGTATTACATGAGGTGTGGGCAGGGTTTACGGCAGTTATGACAAAAAATGGTTTTCGATGGTAATCTTGATTTTTTAAGCGATGTGGCCGGGAATGTCGTTCCAGTCCAGGGCAGTACAGAGAAGAAATGATTTTTGGAATGTTGTGGTATGGGCGCACTTGGGATAGATGGCTTTAGAATGGCTATGACTGGAAAAATGATGGGCTGGATGAATGCACACGTTGCCAGGTGCCAAGCTGTGAAAACAATTGTGGTAAAGAGAATTGCGAGCTAGATTGCGGCGAGATGCTACAGTATGAAGTTTAAGTTGGGATTTAAATTGGGTTAGACTGGTGCGATAAGAGTATTTGGAAAGAATAAATCGTGAAGCACGGTTAAAAATAGATTCTAGTGAATTGGACAGGTTTGTTTGGTGAGGATCGAGTATAGATTTTGCGTGCCCTAGTTTAGGTCCGACAAGAGATGCATAAGCGATTCCGCATTCTCAACACATAATGTATTTAGGTCTCCCTTAAAAATTAAATATATGTCAGAAAAAAAGGCAAAAAACCTCCATTATTATACAGAAAAAAGGAAAGGAAAATGAGCATGAAAATGATTCCTGGGGGTCATTCATTGGTGGCGAAATAAGAATGAAAACTAAAAATAAAGAGACGGAGGTTCCATTGACGGGAAAGGCAGAGAGTTTTGCAGGAAAAATTATCGGCCCTGCTAGTTTGCACTGGGGAAGGGGAGAAAAAAATTGGCAATGGCTTAGCTCCGCTATGCCAGTATATACGTAGCAGGAGGTACTTTTCCCTGGCTGAGCTTGTTGTTGGCACTGTATGGTTAGCAATGAGAGACATGTCCGCTTGAAATGTCCGGGTCACAGATGCACTTTCAGAAACTCGAATGGTGTGATCAGTCACACGACGGGCCTTAACATCCTCTTCGGTTGGTTGCCGTTGACTGGCGCCTTCCATAGACTCCCTCTCGGCAGCTATGCGGGGTCTATCACGCTCGGCAGTCTGGCGTCTCCGTTTGGCAAGGCGTTCCTCTCTCTGTTCGGGCGTCTCCGCTGCTCTCTTCGCCTTCTGACGCTCATTTTCTCTTTGCTGAGTAGCCAACTGCCAGACGACAACCTCAGGATCGGAAGAGTCAGTGTTCTTTTTCTATACTGCCGTTTAGCAGCGGCTGGACTTTCCTTCTGTCCATCCATACCAAGCATTTCGATACAGCCGCCGATTACATCTCCGCTTTTTATACGCAACGCTGCGCATGCGACGACGCGCGGTTCGGATGATGAACGCGGTGTGACGTCATACCAAACGGCGGCCGCGGCGAGCCGTGCGGTGTGACGCCATGCCAGATGGCGCCGCGAGCGCGCAAAGCAAAGTAACCGTCTCACATATCTCGGTGGACACCCGAACCGCGCCGTAAAGGAAAAGATAAAGGAGGGAGGGAAACAACAAAGCGCGCGTCGCACCCACATCTCCTCCCCGGTTGCCATGGTAACGGCGCATGCGCACACCTGGCCTCCCGCACGTACCATGGTAGCGCATGCGCACAACTGGCGTCTCGCCCGTACCGCGAAATGCTCGACTGCTAGCCTAGCGTAGCTCCCGCTACAAAAAATGGCAGCGGTTTAGCTCTGGCTAAACCTGCAGTGACGTGATAGCTACATCTGGCCAAGTGGAACTCGCTCAATCAAATTGCAAAGTCAGTCTTTCGTCGCTCCGTTTCGCTGGGCGTTCCTTCTTCATCGTCGTCCCACTTGACACGGCGCATGCGCACAGCTGTTGCAGCTGCTGCGCACCGCACCACCGCAGTAGATGCTGCTCTGCACCACGTGACCAACCCATGTCAACAACGGCCGCACCACGTGATCAACCAATGTGACCAACGGCGCCGCCACGGAGCTCAAGTGGTGCCACGCTGAAAAGCCGAAGAGGTAGCGTAGTGTAGCTATCGCTACAAAAGAGGGTCACGATGGGGGACGATGATGATGGGAGAAGGCAGATCAAAAAAGACCAGGCACATTTTCTAACATTACAAACGCGAGTCAAGGCCCGTGTCGCTTAAAAAGCGTGAGAGCGCGCGCGTTACCGGTACAGTTTTCGAACACGCTGGCCAAGCGCCTAGGATCAAATCATCCGAAAAGCGCCTGGTGTCCAAAGACTTGAAAGTAGATGCTAACAATAGTCTTTCTCGCGCATATGCTGGGCGTGCCACTAAACCACTACCGTCTCGAGCACGCCACATGTGGAACAGTCCAGGGATTCAGCTTGTCTGATTAAATGCAAGTACTTGCGCGTGAAAGCGACGTTTAAACGTAACCCATGTATTAATCGTGCAATAGTGCCTAGTATTCCGCGAGGAACTGAAAAGGCCACCGCCGGATCTAGCCATTTTAGGCGGACGTGTCGGGTGACTGGCAGGGCCCAGTATCTAGCCGTCGCGCCCCTCATAGATCCCGAAAGGAGACAAGTAGTGTCCGGTCTAGAGAACGACACAGCTGTGCGCAGGCCACTGCTGAGTAATAATTAATAAGAGCTAATAAGAAATGCCGTTGCGTGGGTAAAGAATCACTTTTAAGCCTGAAAAGTCGGTTTGAAAAGACACACATTGGAAACAGCGAACGATTTTGCACCGAGGCTAAGGCCCCCCGCTATGTTAAACTTGAAATAAATTGAGATTCGGTGGCTTAATAGCGGTGACTATATACTTCGTAAGAGTGCGAGTATCTCTTTTTAAAACCCGCCTTATGCTACATTCACGAAAAATGCCGTACGGAAAAGTGCGCAGCCTGAAGCACCTCGTCTCGAGTAAACGATGCCCTGTCCCCAAAGCGAAGCTGCTGTCGAAAGAAAAGGAACTGTGGAGGAAGGGCCAGAAAAAAACGAAACCCAAGACAGACAACGTGGAAGGGTTGAAATGCCGGCCAGTTGGTTCATACTAACTTGAAAAAAACCAGTCACAAAAGACAAGGGACAAGAGAACGAACGCCAGTCGTTGTGGCGTGAACACTCCTTCTCTTGTCCCTTGTCTTTTGTGACTGGTTTTTTTCAAGACAACGTGGCTGGAGGTACCCCACAAAGGGGAGATGAAGAAAGCGCGACCGCAGGGAGTAACAGAGGGAGACAGAAAGGAAAGAACTCTTAGGATTCGGCGACAACCCGAGGGTGGCCACTGTTTCCGTAATCCATCTTTTTTTTTCAAATAAATGCTGTTAAAATTAACCGAAAACCGGAATTTGTATTTCTTTCCGCACAACGTTTATCCGATCCAGCAGGCTTTTCAACACTTCAGAATTTGGATACTGTAGGTCCACCCGAACGCAAGCAGTGCACCGTCCATCCCCATTCATGCCTGTCACTAGCCATGGATCATCTTCAACGGCTACGACGATCGAAGATGGCAGTGGACAGAGCGCAGGCGGCGGGATCCAAGATGACGCGAGACGAGGCGGATCCGACTACGCGCTGGCAAGCGGCACCATACGGATACTGCAGTCAACGTTTAGTGTGGCAGAAACCCTGCAGGCCAGTGATGTGACTGCAGTTAGAGAGGCCATCACTGCGCTGCTCCAGACGCAGCAGGCAGCAGCTGCACCCGTCATTGACTCGGGAAGACAGCCTGGTCGGGGCCTTCGTTTGACTCGATATAGTCAAGCTTTCCGACAGTCGATGCATGAATTCGAAGTGTGGACGATCCGCTGGAATGACCTACTGACGCCTTGCAACCAACTGACGAGGTTAGAAGGACCAGCGAAAACCTGATATGACTCCGTGCCATCCGTCAACTAAACTTTCTCTTAATGGTGAGAACAACTCAAGCGTCCCTTTTCCATGACAGCGGGAATAAAACGGCTCCAGTGAGAAATGAAGAAACGGCAACACAAGCCAGCTGAGGCCATTGAATGTTACTATTACCACAAGCTCTAGAAAGGCCTCTGTTGAAAAATGAGCGCCTCCTAACGAGCCTTAATGACGAATATGCAGTGAGGGATATCAGCGTACGCATATACGTGTCGCCGGAAGGTCAATAATAGTTCACTGCTTCAAATATGTGTTGAAAAGCCCTTTGGAAACACTGGTCGTAATTAGTGGAAACCTGGTCATAAGCGAAGGAAAAAGAGCGGCCATAGAGATAAGCCCGTAATTTGGCAAGAGCCCAAGCGATGGCCAAACTCTGTTTCTTTACTTAGAGAGTAATTGGATTCAGCCTACGTGAGCGTGAGGCCTGCATAAGCAACGACGTATTAATCGAAGCCAGAGACGCACTGGGAGAGTACGGCGTCCACTGGCGTCCGTGTGGACCTCGGTAGGAGCGGTCGAGTCAAAATGGCACCGTATGTGCGGCGCTGTGAGGAGGCGGCGCAAGGTGTTGTAGGCATCGTCGCACGCCGGAGACCATAGCGATAAATCGGAACTGCCGGAAAGAAGGTGTGTTAAGGGTGCAGTACCAGAAGCAAAGTTGCGAATAAACCGTTGAAAGTAAGAACACAGACCTAGGATGCTGCGCAGGTCTTTGATTTGAGGTAGGTTTTAGAAAGGCAGCCGCAGCACGAAGTTCCGCCGGGTCGAGAGAAACGCCTTCCTTGGAGACCACGTGGCCCAAAATGGTGAGTTGATTTTATACAAAACTAAATTCAAAACGAAATTTTTTCATGTTGAGCTGCAGGCCGGCATCAAGAAGTGCTTGACGCGGGAGAGATGGGTGTCAAAGACGGGGGAAAAAAAACAATGCCATTGAGGTAGCACAGGCAGATCTTCCAGTTTAGTCCACGCAAAATTGCATCCATCATCTTTTCGAAGGTCGAAATAGCATTAAAAGAGCCGAAAGGCTTCACAGTAAATTCATACAAGCCATCGGGGGCCACAATACCTGTTTTGGGGCGATAGGCAGCTTCGATGAGAACCTGCCAGTACCCAGAACGTAAATCGCGGGAAGAAAATAGCTCTGCCCGTTCCAGACAGTCGAGATCGTCATATATGCGTGGGAAGGAATAGAAGTCCTTGAGCATGATCTCATTTAGGAGGCGACAATCTGCACGGAAACGTTTGGAGCCATCTTTCATTTTCATAAGGACTACAGGTGATGCTCAAGGGCTTGTTGAGGGCTAAGTGACGCCGTTTTGATGGGTTTGGTTGCCCCGCTCTTCAGTAGTCCGGCGCTCGGTTGCAGACACGCTATGGGCTGCGGCCGCAGCGGAACGTGGGCAGCAGTGTCGAGGCGATGGGCGACAGTGGAAGTTCGACACAAGCAACTTTGTTGAGAGTCGAACGAAGAGAGGAACTCTTGAAAAACGATGAGATGAGAAGCTGTGTCCCCTGCGGCAAAAGAAGATCGGCGTTGATGGCGCGAAGAAGAACTTCGGCAGAAGAGGGATCGGGCGCAGAAGGAGGCGGGCTATGCGTGTTCTTCGCGAGGTGCGGTGCATCGTCAGTCTCCTCGCGGATGAGCGGAGTCGCGACGGACTGTACACTCCCGAGACATTCACCAAGGCGCAAAGCGGTAGGGGAGGAAAATGGGTTAAGAGACAAAAAGGGCTGATAGCCCAGCGGAGGCAGGAAGTTCAGCGTATGGCTGAGGAAGACACTTGTGGTTTACAAAAGTGTGGACCGATGAGAAGAGGTCGGTGTCGCCTCTAAGAGACTCGCAAGAGAGGGGGACAAGGACGGAAGAGCGTGGAGGGAGGTAGATGTCTTCGGCGGTGAGGGCTTTAAAACAGGAAACAGCAGGAGCAGCGTCTGTCAAAGGATTCGGCCGAGAAGAGAAGCCGACTTCAGTTCGAGCACGTTCGATGACAGTGTTATGGCGCGACAGAAAATTCCAACCCAGAATAATAAGAAAATAACAAGAAGACGCCATGACGAAATCGATCGTGTAGGGCAATTCCTGTGTCACAACTCGAGCGGTACACAGTGCGAACGGTTTTATGTGAGGAGCGCTGGCTGTGCACAGCGATAGTCCTGCTATTGGCGTTTTTACCTTTGTTAACAAGGCGCAAAGCCTTTCCGTTATTACTAAAGTCGTCGCACCGCTTTTCACAAGAGCCATGACACAAACGACCTCAACAAATATTTCAATAAGATTACAAGGTGATATAGGAAGCCTATGAAAGTTCGACGGGGGCGCAGTCGGAAACTTCGGCGCCTAGTATTCCTGTTGAATAGCGTTCGGGTGACGCCGCTTAAGAGAGGTGGAGCGGAGCCATGGCGAAGGTGTAAGGCGCCTAGAGAGGGCGGAACGGCCAGAGGAAACGTACGAGTTGATAGCGGCTCAGCAGGCCCGGAGTATTGAGTAGAAGGCCAGTATCAGGTAGCAGAGAGCAGCCGTGCCACAGCCTGAAAATTCGTTAATGTAGCAAATAGGCCGATTGACGGTAGTACGTCAGGGATTGCTCACGCGTGGAGCCTGTCGAAAGTAAGGTACCAGCGCTCGCAGAGGTACTCGAGGCGAAGGATAGGTCGGCAGCCGAGGTCTGGCGACGACTTCGGCGTGTGTGCGCGGAGCGGGGTCTGGTGGTGGCGGATGGGTGACGACGCCGGCGTAAGTCAGTGGAGCGGCAACATGTGGTAGTGGATGGGTGGTCTGAAGAGCCTCCAGTACCTGCTCTTGGATGGCATTTCGTGGAGCCGTATTGAAATATGGTGGTTACTCTGAAGGGCAGGGCAGATGAGAGAGCTGGCACGCCACTTCTTCGCGAACAAGGCCCTCGATTTGTTTCAGCAGAGAGGCGCCAGGTGTAGGCGTCCACTCAGCAAGCGCCTCAACCTGCCAGGGGTGCTGACAAATCAGTGTCCTCTGCTTGCGCAACTCCGCGAAGCTTTGGCTTGGGGTCACGACTTCAGCAAAGGTGCGCAAGGCGCTTCCTATAAGCATCTGAAAGGTGTCGTCGTCGATGCCCTTCAAAATGTGTTTAATCTTGTAAGATTCCGAAATGTGGAGGTTTACACGGTCGCATAAGCCAATGACATCTTCGATGTAGCTTGTGACACTTTCGCTGACCTGCTGGGACCGTTCGCGCGAGCGTTGCTTGGCACGCAGCTTCCTGACAGCCGGACGACCAAACACTTCGGAGGACTTCGTCTTGAAGGCAGGCCAAGTTCGGGCGTGCACCTCGTGGTTCTGATAGCACAGGTTAGCAACTCCGGTGAGATAATATATCACATTGTGCAGTTTTCTCGCATCATCCCATTTGTTGCACAGGCTCAACAGCTCGTAAGACGTGAGCCAATCAGCGACATCCTGCCCATCGGTCCTACTGAAGATGACCTGGTCCAGTTTGCGAAGGGAGCCGACACAGATAACAGCTGGGTCCACTTGCACGGCCTGACGTTACATGACGTCTGGCATTGCAGGATTCGGTAGAGTACGGCTGCAGAGTTCCAGGGCTGCACCTGGCACCTCCACCTAATCTATGGCGGTGGTTTATTTAAAGAAAGTGGGACGACGGCAGCAGCGGCGAAAGCAGTCCGAGAAAATACAGCTCAAGCACCGACATACATGGCGATAGCGATGCTGCTGAAGCGCATGTTCGTCTTCGTCTTTGCAACGCATGGTCGTCATCCTCTGTAGAACTGGAGGAGAGAGAATCCGTAGTGGGGGAAGGCCTCCATAATAATTTTGACCACCTGGCGATGTTTAACGTGCACTGACATTGCACAAAACGCGGCCGCCTTTTTCGTTTCGTCTGCATCAAATCGCTACCGCCGCGGTGAGGTTCAAGGCTAGAAAATAACATTGAAAGAGTGTTTCCCATAAAAACAACTGTTGATCGATTTTGCATAAAATACTTTAACCAACTGAACGAAACGCACTTGTTACGTACGAAACGTGAGAAATGAAGTTTCCGGAAGAACGGCGTTTGAATAATGTCGGTGAAAGTGAAAGCATTGGCATTGAGCAGGATTTCATTGAGAAGTCTGTCCTTTCGTTCTGTTTTAAATGTTTCCTCTAAAAGTGCAAGATTCTCCTTCCAGCACTATTTGTAAAACCCTTTCTTTTGCCTGATTCTGAAGTTCTAAATTTCGATTCCTATTTAGGCCACTCTTGACTTCCTTATGTTGCTTGCCAGCCACTTTCATCTTGCGCAGTCAGGTTGCTCACAAGGAAACATGGCTTCAGAAGAAAGCACTTGGAGATTGCTGCGGCAGTTGGTTTCTAATACAAACTAAATATGACTAACGAACAAAACAGTTATAATAAAGGCATAATAAGATTTTCTAACCTGATGAGCTTGACCTATGCATATGCGTTCACGATGCGCAAAACATCAGAGGCAACGCAAAGATGATGGCTGGCTTTAATGAACTCAGATGAATAAAATTCGCTGGAGCTCAATAAAATCATTCGACGGCTTTCGTATAATAATAAAGTGACTTACAGGAATTAGTGGTCAACTTTATTTGCACTGCCGCGCTAATAATTGTTTGCTTCCGATAGCTGCTCACACAACGGAAGTTTACCGCCTGAAACTTTCGGGCCTCTAGTCCATTCCACGCGCACTTTTATCTTCAAGTCTCTGTTTTGTTGCTCTACAAAAAAAGTTACGAATGATTATGTACGCATTGATGGAAGGACACGGATATATTATTTAGTTTACCTAGAGTCTCTTGTTGGCTGAGGGTTACCAAATGAGTAATTAAATGAGAACTGCGTGATGAAAAAATAGCGTCATGTAAGCAAAAGGAATCTGGTGCTTTACTGTGTTCCGCTAGAATGTGTTTATGTCCACTAAGTATTCAGTCTGGCCTTGAGCTTATGCTTTTCAGCTATTGTATTTCTGTTGATCTCTTCAAATCGAAAGACATCTTTATATCTAGTGACTATATGCGGACAACGTTTGGTACGTGGGCGATACTCATTGTGAAAGTAGGTTCCAAACGTCAGGAAGAACCTTTCAGTTTTTACATTTTCACTATTTCAGGCATTTCACATTAGCGCAGAAAACGCAGCTGGCTCCGATGAAGCTCTAAAGAGAAACTATTTCACAATCTTTGCTTTTTGGGAGCACACCGCGTCTGTGAATGAAATCTCTGAGCCAACCGTATTTGTCATCTTTTCCGGTGGGTGGCGTAATACGTGAATCCATATAGAAAAGCGCCGCACAAAGTTCCCATTAGACACACGAGACAACCTCAAGTCCTTCTGGCATAGAGAAAAATTGAAGAATTTGATCTAAGGGAAACACTTTGTTGTAGAAACGGGCTTTTAATTTCTTCTTCCGTTCAATAATAAGGCTGAACCACCCACTGGTATCACTAACCACGGCTGTTACTGCGCCGAATGCAATTCGTGACTATATCTTGTAATGAAGCGTGAGAGCGTCACGGGACTTTCTGGTGATGACTGCCTTTGTTGAGGGCGCCAAAAGAATCATTGAAATGTTTTATTTTTACCTCCCCGATAAGTTTTATGATAATCATCTCGCCGCAAGAAATGTGCATATTTTAGCTGTGCGCGTGCTATTAAGCATTTCTTGAAGAATAACTTCTCCGGTGAGATCACGGCGAAGGCATCAATACTTTACGTAGATTCTATTCAAAATCAAGAGTAAGAAATGGGCTTGGGCAAGGCATGTAATGCGAAGGCAAGATAACCTATGTTCCCTAAGGATAACAGATTGGATTCCAGGGAAATGGAAGCGTAGCGGGGGGCGCACAGGTTAAAGGAGTATGGACATCTAACTTCTGGGTGCGTGTTTTCTTGTTTTAAATGGTGCGTAAGCCATCAATATACATGGATGGCCACCTGGTATCTGCTACCACCGCTAAATATTTCACAATCGCATTTCTTTGTGGTGCTGTTTTGGTTTCGTTTTCAACAGCCGAATGATAACTTGGCGTCAACGTCTGCTTATAGGTCACGTGTGACAACAAAAACTGTAATATAATTTCCGCTTCCACATTCGTTGCATTTCGGCTCTTGAAGACGGCTGGCTTCAGCACTCCAGTAAAGTAAAACGATGAAGCAGCGACAATATGGACGTTTCTCTATGCCTCACGTGACACAAAAGCGCTCTTTGACGTCAAAGTCATCGTCCGGCTGTTGAAACCGAAACTGGACATAACAGAAAAAAATTGGATTATAAATTATTCAGCGATTGTAGGTGAACATAACACGTAGATTCGTGCGCAATAGTGTCTTCCGCATCATTGTAGAGAATAAATCATCCCACCAAATTAAGAAAATAAGGTGCCCATACTTTAATTGGAGGCGTATGAGAGAGGTTTTGGTCTTGCAGAGGGAGCAGTCAGACTGATGATTATGATGATGATCACCGTACACGAAGGGAGTCTAGTAATTTACGTTAGTGTCAGTAAAAAAACTCGTTATTGCTTGTTACATGTTTTTTGCGGTATGATCTAATGCCGTCCTAAACTGTAAATATCACAGTTATTTCAAGCGGCTGCAAGCATCACATTGCAAAGCAAAGCGGCGACAACTCGATTTACGAAAATGTTTTCTCCTTGTTTTTTCCTGTCTTTATTGTCACTCAGTCTGCCGCAGATTACTATCATCCCGTTTAGTTCATATCTTTTTGCTGGCATTGCGCTTCATGCAATAGTGTACCCTTCCATTTCTGTGTTGTAATTTTGCACCTCGGTACACTGAAGACCATTTGCCATCGAGATGACTTATTGATGTTACGCATTTTGTTACTTTCTTGCCTTTACCAACTGTGCTTAGGTGTTTGTCATCTATTCATTTTCTTCTAATTGTCCCCCCTTAGGGTGATGCAGGTACTTGAATAAAGAAATAAAATAAATACATTATTAAGGTGAAAAATTTTCCCTGTATTGAGAACTTGGGAAGTGACATAGTAAGCTTTTTTCACGGACAATAAATTTGCTGCTGAAGGGGCTGACCCATGGAATACTCAGAAACTCAGAATAGAGGCGTGAAATTATAAAACAGAAAATGACTACTTGCCGAACAAAAACAAGCGCCTCCAGGAATGTTTTAAAAAAAACAAATTGAAATGGCACTGCTAACGAATAACACGTCTAGGTATTTGGCTGTGTCTTGTAACTGTAAAAGATCAGTGCCGAATGCCCGCATTTTTCAAGCTTCAAAAGCTCCCTCTTTTTTATGCACTCCATATTTAACGAGATATTCAGTATATCTACCAAGAGCCTTTCATGCTCACAGCAAAAAAAAAAAAAAAAGTTCGAGATCACTGCGGTAACCCGCAATGGAGAAATGCGAAAGCATTGACGCCTCCTCGTTTCTCTTTTGCTCTCTTTCCTTCGCTAGTCGCTTTTTTTCGTCACTTTACCCTTCTCTTCACATTTACTCGCGTAACCACTGATGTAAATTAATCCAATTTTCCAATTACCCAATTAATTGTCTCATTTACTCTATTTCTATCAATTGCACATTTTGAGGTTTCAGACTTGGCGCCAAGCTTCGTTTTCAAATTTGTCGCCACTCGTTGCCCTGGCTTCGCCCACTTTTGGGGCATTTTTCACTATATTTTACTAATCACTCTATCGAAATCATTTTTTTTGCGCAGCATCCTCATATCATCCTGTTTCGATTAGAACCATTCGTTTGGCGCTACCTCTTCTAAGTTCCTGACAACTGCGGCGGACACGTTATGCGGACAGGAACTTGTCGACACAGCCTAGTAAAGCTTTCTACTTTAATAACATCGTGGTAAGCCCCCAAGGTTATCGTGAACGCGATCTTGCACGGGAGTGTGAATCTCGCTGGTTAACGGCTGGGTTCACAATGTTTACGGTCTTGACAGTCATGCGCATGAGCAGCCACCTTTTTTGACCCACAAAATGCTCTGCAGGTTCGCTGACTTGCAACAATGCAACGCTTGTTTGCTCTGACGCCCTGTGCACGCTGCGCTCTTATCGCCGCAGATTTTGCGTGTTTCACACTTTTTCCACCTTGTTGACGTCTTTACCCGCAGTGGCGGGTTGAGACATTACCATAAAAATTTATTAAAAATTCTCCTACTTGGTTAAACTCTACGAAGAGGCCAATATATCATTGCATTCAGCACCAACGCATCCGCAAGTAGTTTTTAATTACATCTGTCACATTTCTATACACCTTGTTTATGTTGCGAGGATGTTTAAACCATCAAGACGTTACAGTACTTCCTAGCTATTCATCTTAATAATTTTACACACAAAATACGACAACCAACAGCAATAACTGCTTTTTATTTCGGTGCACGCTGCGAGCAGGCAGTAGCTAAGCAACAGAAACTTTAAATTTTGCATGCAATGAAGGTACCGCTACTGCTTGCGCGAACTGCGAGCTCTGCATATTTGACGTGTTCTTTATTGCACGGTTAAACATGTTGCTGTGAAATTTCGCTGGAAGCTGCAGACGGCCTACTTCAGTGCCTCAATTTCGTATTCATAAAGGCTTGTTCTTCGTGGAATTGGGAGATGGTGCGTAGTAAGCATGGTCATACGTTTCGAAGCAGCGTTTCGTTTATGAGGGCGTCGTAATGAAGGGTTACAAAATAATTTACTCGACGTGGAGTTTTAAAGCGCAGCGCCAGGGCGTTTTAATGCGCGAGTGTTAGTACCCTCATGTCGGAAAAAATTGTCCGGCGTCGGTATTGGGGACCGCCTGAAGCCTCGCAGCGGGACCGACTGGAGCAACCACAGCTCCGCCAACGTAGCTGAGCCACCTGGGTCACGTGACCTTGGGCACCCCGCAAAGCACATCGTAGCAGCGTTTCTCTTGTGGCCATTCTAAGTAACAGAACTAGAGCATTCCTGCTTCCCAGCTGCAACCCCAAGTGCTGTCAAGCTTAATCCGGTTCCGCTCAGCTCAACCTACTCGCACCTTCCCCCCCTCTCAGGCACTGAAATGACTAACAGTCGAGAGGAAGTAATGGCAGCTCGACCCCTTTAACTGGATCTAAGTTTACGAAACTTTAAGAATTGAAATTGTTGTGTGGTTTTTTTTCTTTACTTGCTTTCATGCAATGGCTGCACGCCAACACTCACGATTCCCAGTTCCGCCCCTGTGATCTTTCAAAGGCGGCTTTCTGATCGCACTTTCTCGTAACCCAGCACCGGGAAAATATCCCCCTGCTGAAAATCGGGCATACTAACACAATATTGTGGAGATGCGTTCGATAAATTTAGCGGCAAGTACCCTTGGAGCATTCATGCACCCCAAAAGAACGTACCATTACTCAAATTCCTAAATACTTCTGCAATTTTAAACTCGACAGTAAACGTCTGATTTTAATAAATAAAGCTCTCGTTTGCACGCCGATGCAAATGTAAGATCATGTGACGTTTGACGCCTTTTAACGCATATTGATCTGACGTTAATGTTTTATTAGGTTTATGGAGGCTTAACATTCTCAAATCGCCTCTGGATACGAGGGACGCCATATTGAAGGGCTCCGGAAATTTCGACCGCCTGGGGTTCTTTAACGTGCACTGACACCGCAGAGTACACGGGCCTCTAGAATATTGCCACCATCGAAATTCGACCGCCGCTGCCGGCATAACTACTGAGGCACCACTGCGGCTTCATTAACGTTTTAAAAATATTTAGAAGCTGTTATTCACGTTTTCCGGCATGGACAGCATCGGCGCCAGAGCGGAGAAAACGATCAAAGGCGTCAGAAACAATGACGATTTCAAAGCAATTTTATTTCGCAGCCCATCGGTTTACCTATCGAAGGAGGATCGTGCCGAAGGAAGTAAAGATGAATGTCCTCGCTGTAATCGTTGCCATTTTTTATGCCCAATCCTTTTGTAGTTTCCTTGCGTTGTCTTCCAGGAAAGAATTCTAGAAGCAATGCTGCAAAAGTTGACATTCCTGCCATATCGCTTGTATTTCATTTTTCTTACCAAAACAAACATTGATAGCGTATCCAGCGGACGTACTTAGCCGCTTCTCATTCAAGGCTGCCGTCAGTGATCGCGAGTAAGTTTTAATTTTAAATGTATGATCGTTCTGAAAAAGATCTCAAACTAAATTTTGCTTGCCTTTGTTTTTATTGCATGCACCTGCGTAAAAGGTCTTCATTATGAATTTCAACCGAATTAAGCACAAGTTTTCCTAACACTGATCTCCACTCTAATCCGTCCCTTGGCAGCTGAGGCCAACCTTATTTTGACAAACTTTTGATATCATTGCCTCACTCTTTCCCATTATTTCCAAAGTTTAGGCACTCTTGGAATCGCCATACGTAACCCAAATGGACCATCGACTCCCTGCTCATCCCTCGTACCAAGTTTCGATTGGTGTCCCCGACAATAACAACATTACCTCATGCTTGTTCCCTAACCCAGACCGCTCTCTTCTTCTGTTTTAACTTGACATCTTTAATTTACTTTTGCAGAGCTCGCCGCGCCGTCCTCAAATAAACTTCAAGCCTTTTGTTAGCCTCCAAGTTTACGCCGCATATGCGACTACTGACAAGATACAACCATTATATCATATCCCCAAATGATTAAAGTTTGTTTTAAGGCATAACTGCAGAGTGACTCTGAAATGAAGTGCCCGCATTCGTATTCCCCTAAACTGTTAATGTTAGGGGTCCTATTCTGTGGCCACGGCTTTCTCGAGGACGTCAAGCTTCGATACATCATTGCCTGTCGCAAACTGCTGTTCCCTGCTCAGGCAATTGAACGTTGGTTTTCACGGTATTATACTTGTATCCAACATTCCTCTTTGAGCGCTTTTGCTTACTTTTTAAAGAAGAACAAATACAAATTGAGCTCGTAGATGTCTGACCAACTAAACGAAATGTACTTCTTGGGAACGTTTAAAAAACACTTTAACAAATTAAGCCGCCGCGGTCAGGTTCGAACCCGGGAACTCCGGATCTGTAGTCGAGCGCCCTAACCACTGAGCCACCGCGGCGGGGCACACAATTGGTTTTCCGAAATTATCTGTAGGGCTTGTGTCTTGTTTGAACCGGATTTGGTTCAAACGACGCACAACAAAGTGAAGAAATCAAGATGTTCAAGAAATAAAAATACCCACTACTGTGTGTTTGTGTCAGTATGGCAATCAATGGAAACCGCCAGTCGCTCGACCACAAATGTAGCAAGAGAGATGCAGCTCTTCGCTTTCAGCCAATGTTAACCACAGCTAAACCACCAGCAATTTTTGATTTGCGCAATGAGCCCGTAAACCTAACAACTTCAGAGTCCATTGAGATGGTTGAACATCTTTTTAATGCTTTTAAAACTACTTTTAAGAAAGCAAATGAAATTACTTCTCACAACATCAGAAGATGTATTCAAACACTACCTATGCTTAAAAGAAGGTATAGTTATGAGAAAAAGAATTTTTTTCGTTTTTTGCATATCAAAAATATTCCAGAGTAGCGTTTTCTAATGCAGTAAAAGTCGGCCATTGAATAAAAAGTTATCACTGTGCTCGTGCGTTGCAACTCAAAGCACTTGACGCTGAGCTCCACCATCATTTCCGAATGTGTGTCAGGGGTAGGCACATGTATGTCTGGTCCTGTCGGAGTCAAGGTGCGCCTTCAGCAAAACGTGTCCACCTATCTTCCAAGGCAACGTTTGGGAGGTCGTGGTCGCACTCCCTTTAAGGGCCGGCATGATCGCCAAAACAAGCAATATGAAGCTACAAACTACGTGTTCATGGCCGCCCGACACAGCAGAAAGTGTCCTCAACGCATATTGCGGGACATTTAAGAAGCACTCGACAACTTCCTCTGTTCGGAAACGTTCACATCAATTAGTGGCCTCCAGTCGACGGCAGTCTTTACAAAAAAGGAGCCTAAATGGGCCGCTGATCGCGCATATGGCAGATAAACGGCCATGGTGTGCGTGATGCGGCTGGAGGTCCGATGAACTGGCATGATGGCGTTAGTGCTAGGTGATAAGGCATGATAGAATTTATACCTACATAACAAAACGCTCAAGACCATTATTGGGCTCATATGTGCCCCTCAGCAATGTTCTTGGCAACGGAACACCAGGAAGCAAATTTGCTTGTTATATTTGAGGCCAGTCCAGCTAATCACCAGCAAAAATTTACTGACTAGATAAAAGAGCCTTTTCGAACCCGGATATATTCACATTCCAAAAAGTGCCCCTACAAGCACGCGTAAAATGAAAGTTTTATGGGGAGTCATCGACGATATGAAATTGAAGTAAAATTTGGTTATGCTTTAGCTCCGCTATACCAGCGAAAACTGAGAAGCCAGACCAATGTTTTGGGATTCTCACACACGGCCCGGCGCCACCAATACAGAGTCACAGCCATGGTTAAATTTGTAAAATGATTTGCGAATGCGAAATGAAATGAAGAGCGTTGGTTAAGTTATTTTCACCTATGCTTTCGACAAATTCGGAGGCCAACGTGTACCTGGCAAAATGACGTTTCGCTTCGTACCACCCGCATCCCTCTGCGGCCACTGGCTCGGCCACCAAAGCCCTTCGAAGGTCGCTCCCCATTACGGCTTCGAGGACCAAAGGTCGTCTGTACGAATCCCTCGCACAAACCAGGCTTCAACTCGATTAACAACTTGGAGCGCCGAATCGATCCAATTTGTTTCACACGGCTCCGAACCCTCTGCGCCAAATGGGTTGGCCACAACTGACGCCAATGGCGACACCAAGTCGCACCTGTCTCAACACACGCTTAGGCGGTGCATGTATAGCGAAACGCCAGCATGTACCGTCGAACGCCACCGTAGGCCATGACTGACCATGATCTCTGATACCTCATTTAATATCTTCTGCGGGTACTTAGACCCAAGATATTAAACTTACTTTTGGAATATTTCGGAGTGATTGGCTTCAAGCACTCTGGCACGGGTTGGCCCGGTATTGCATTGCCTCCGGGATCGACCTGGGTCAAAATAGCGCGCGTCTTTTCTTTCACTCTTTGCTCTCCTGTCTTTCAAGTCTCCTTTCTGCACGTGGCAGCTATTATGGCTCCGCTTGAGCCAGTGGGCAGGTGCGTGTTCTTTCCTTTTCATTCTTCCTGTCAGCAGCAGCAGCATAAAGGGTAAACTGACCACTGCCGGGAGGCTCCGCCGTTGGGCGGCTCGGCGGTGCGGCTGCTCCGACTCCCGGCGCAGCTGTGTGATGTCACGTGTTTCTGACGTGACGCTCCAGCTGTTGCAAGGCCGGTTTATCGGAGCCGAGTTTCCTCGCTCCTGCTAGGCCATTAATGCCTTCAAAAAACATAAACATCCCACAAAATAAAGTTAGTGCATTAAGGTTAGAATTTTTCGGCTGGTATTTGCGATACTTGGAAACAGTGCGCTAAATGTGGGGCTTATTAATGTCGAACGTAGGCCTTAAAGAGCCAAGAGATTATTGTACGCATCCAAAGTGTGTGGTCAATTTTTCTCTTTGTGCTAATTGAAATGAAACTAAATGCACATACTTCGAAGAAGTGTAATTGATCATCCTTACTCTCTTAGCAGACATTATTTAGTACTGGTAACTGAAGGAAAGAGTCTGCATTAGGCATTTCATTTTTTGTTCAAATTTATAAGACAACACGTTTTTGTTTCGCTAGAGTTAGTAGACATTACGGTGTTCAAGGCAAGTTTTAAAAAAAATTGTCGAAAAGGCTTTTGCGAAATACGAATCAAAGTTGGTCATTCTCCCACTTTGGAATTCCAGAAACGTTCAGTACATATCAAACGCAACGCATGGCCATTTAGAAGTATGAATTTTCTCTGTCTGCAATTGAATGTCAAGCAGTATTGAGGAAAAGTTTCACGTTCAAATTCCGTCCGATCTTGTCTCAATATCATCCAGAAATGCTGCGTTGGTGGCTCAGTGGTTAAGGCACTCGGCTGCTGACACGGAAGATGGGGGTACGATGCCGGCCGCTGCGGTCAAATTTCGATGGAGGCGAAATTCTAGAGGCCCGTATAGTGTGCAATGTCAGTGCACAAAAGAACCCCAAGTGATTGAAATTATCTGGAATCTTGCACTACGGCGCTCATTATAGATTGATTCGATTTGGGACGTTACACTCCCATAAACCAATCCTGAAAGGTGCCATCTTTTGAATGTATTACTTCTTGAACAAAGCCTTCGATTTATATTCTTGGAATTTGTCGTTGTGGTGCTGCCTTTGAGATATGCTGATGGACGGAACGTTCCGCTGGTTATTTTGCGCGATGCGTGAGATGTGAGCCAAAGAATATTTTGCACTGATTTCGACAGAAGAGCTTCTATATTCTTACTGGAAAGAGTTAAGATTCAGTAAAATTTTATTTCTTGTTCTCCGGAGTTCCACTGAAATATATGTTTTTTCAAGCAGGGTTTTTCGTTTTTCCGTTTCTTAATACTCGCTTGTTCCTTTCAGGCACTGTAAATACCCAGTAATTATGATATCAACCAAATATGCGCTTCGGGGTCTTTATTCGGTTAGAGGTATCCTAGTCTATATCGTTGATTCCTCCAGTTTTGTTTTTTGTTGTTTAGGACATAAGTGTAACTTTATTCGTTATTTACAAAAACATTAAGCGTAAGAACAATTGCAGCGACTGCAAAATAATGATAGACCACCTCTTGATAACTCTCGATAATGTCTCCAGAGAAGCTATTCGTGCAATTATATAGTCAGTGCATGAGTGCGTTTGGTCCGTTCCGATCCTCTTTTTCCTCATAGAATTCAAACTTTGCTGTTTCAGTCCACATTCTGGATTAATATTTAGGTAATCCCTAACACAAACTTCATCGACAATAAATGCACCAATCTTGAATATCCGGTATTTATAAATTCTCTTACTTATTTTAGCCACTCCAAATTTCCTCGTGTTTCACAAAGGAAAAGCTTTTATTTTCTCAAGGGGTTGGTACACTACACAAATTAAAAACAACTGTCCAAATCATTTCGGCTTCCTTAATTGACATTCATTTTCCTCCATAGATCAATTTGCAGTTCACGTAAGCCTAAATACCTAACTCATTTTGTTTCACGGCCTAAACAGTATTTGTGGAAACTGATTTTTATATATATTTTCGTAGTACTGCTAACATTCCCTTCCATTCAAATAATATTGTCCTGCTGCAACATATAGTTCCTGATATAATCGAAGAGTATCCCGTTATTTTATAGACTTGTTTGGTTGCGGGTACTAAAAATTTTACGACCATTCTTTGTTTTTTAATAATGAAATCATCTCTGTGTTCCACCCATTATCCTATTGGGAATAGCTTGTCAATACTATCTAAGGCTGGTTAAGTTATCTGCGGTCTCAATTCAATTGCTCCTTCTTTCCTAACAAAACCTTTACCATTTCGAGCCCATACCAGTTTGCAGTCGCTCTCTTAGGGCCAGCTTCTTTGCCATCCAGAATAGCTTTTTTTATATGAGGTGCAAAATTTTCATTCATGTATACCTTCTCGATTCTGAGGGCCTGTCTTTTCTAGTTTCATTTGTCGACAATTTGTAATCTCGAAAATGTAGCATTTATCGGAGGCACATGACCCTTCAATGCATTTCAATCTGTGTCGCGTTTTTGTGCGCTCCATGACCAGCACTGCCAGGCCATAGCCGCCAGTCACTGCCAGGTTGTGTTTGCCAGATACTGGCAGGCCATAGAGATTGTATCATATCGTTAAAATTTCCGTATCTTTTTGCAGCGAGAACTACACTGGACTACCAGCCGAGCATTCTGCGGTGCATGGGAGGGGAAAGTTGTGCGCATGCGCTGTTACCATGGCAATTGGAGAATAGCAGCAGGTGCGGCGTGCGCTTCGCCGTTGTCGCGGTCGCGCGCTTCGTCACCGCCTTGCGTATAAAAGGCGTATAAAAAGCGTATTGCGTATAAAAGGTGAAGATATAATGGGCGGCTGTATCACAACCTTTGAAGTGGATACAAGGAAGGAGAGTCCAGCCGCTGCTAAACGGCAGTATAGACAAGAGAACATTAACTCTTCTGATCCTGAGCTCGTCGCCTGGCACTTGGCTACACAACAAATCGAGAATGAGCGTAACAAGGCGAAGAGAGCAGCGGAGACGCCCGAACAGAGAGAGGAACGGGTCGCCAAATGGAGATGACAGACTGCCGAGCGTAATAGACGGCGCATAGCCGCCGAGATGGAGCCATATATATCTCATTGTTAAACATACAGTGACCACAACAAGCTCAGACAGGGAAACGTACCCGTCGCTACGTATGTCCTGGCCTAGCCGAGCTAAGCCACTGCCAATTTTTCTTTTAGATATTCGATGCACCTAAACATTTGCTCTTCTAGAGTAGTTCTGCTCGCATATCACCGGTGATTTTATTTGGAAGATTTCAGACCGTCGCAAATCGCAGGCTGTTTGAAGAGACTCAGATTTCTGCTTTACTAGCACCAGGTCCGTTTTCTAGATTTCGACAAGATCTAAACCTGTAACGTACGGTTTAGATGCTTGTTCTACTAATATCTTTATTTCATCATTTTTTTTTTGCTCCTCTTCTAACTTTGAAATGATTTCATCATGTCTGAGGAGCACTGAATTCGTCTTTCTCTCTCGTTTGCCCACACTGCTAATTGCATCTGCAACGTTAGCCGATATCGCTTTGATGCTTTCCATGACAGCTTTTACTGAGAGTTCCTTTAACTCTTCCTTATGTTTACTGCAAGAATAGCCGCAACTCTGTGACCTCAGTGACTTAGCCGTGCCAGCTGCACACGTTGGGCCAATCCAAGATTACACTGCAAACACAACTTTACTACGTAAATGCAATGGCCTTCATGCATGCGAACAGACCACAGTGTCACCTATTTCATATACGCCAGTGGCAGTAAGGCGAAGTCCAGAGAACGCTGAAAAACATTAACTCTGATCCTTCTCATTACATGAGAACAAAGGCTAGAGGTCGTGTACGTGTAGTGTTTCCACACTGAAGAAAGGCAGTCCTGCGGCGGTTGCTCGTTGTTCTTATCGCTTACAAGTGTCAGTTGTCACATCCAGATTTGCTGTCATGTTTTGAAGTCGCCCACTGTGCTCTGTTGCTTACGTGGTGGTCACGAAGCGTAAGTTACAGTGATTAGATCTGTGGTTGGAAACAGCTGCCCGTCGGCTCCTGTATTAACTGAGAAGAAGAAGCAAAACACGTGTAGGCGTCTTGCCCTTATTCCGCCGGAGTGCCTGTTTTTGTACATGGTTGTACACATTTCATTATGAGAGGTACTGTATTTTCCAATAGCATTCAGAAGACGGGGTTTGATTCCCAGCCATTGAGTAGAGCAGACGTGTCACTCCCTCCGTTTTAAGTGTGATTCAAGTAATTAGAAACCTTGGAATCACCTTTTGGTCGTTACACTGTGCCGTAAGGATTCGGCAATATGGCTGGAAGAAACCTTCCTTGCCTTGTTTCTTTTGACGCGAACTTTACAGCTGTCCAATTTTTTATGAATATAACGGGAGCGTCGACCGGACGGTCTCTGTGTGCCCTTTACGAAATGAACCAGAGTCGCGAAATGAACCCGGGCACAGTACGCGCAGTCGCACAGAACGCTTACCGGTTGTAGTATCTCCTCCCGCTAGTAGGCTGCTCACAATGACGACGAAAGCGCGCATTTCCACGTAAAAGTAACATGCACCGAAAATTTTCAAAACACTTTGGTGAAAGAAATATTAAGTGTGTTGCAGTTTCATCTCCGAGTGTCGCTGCATTTTCAGAATTTCTCTTTTGAGTCAGTGTCATGCAAATGATTCCTCGTGTCCCGAAAGCAAAAAGCCTGTGCATAGCTAGGATGTCACTGGCCGCATGCCTCAGTCGAATATAGCGAGCAGTGGAAACTGCACAAGCCACTGTGGATGAGATTGTCCAATCTTTCCCGATTTAAGGGTGGATTGTGACGCACCTCGCTAATACCATCGCCTGAGAACTGAAGAAGAGGACAGGTGTCTGGTTCCTGTTGCGCCTTAAAATCCTTTCATGGTAGTAGCCAAGAAAATTAATCCACTCTCACAATTAGTCTACTGCAGAGGCTAAAAAAAAGCGGCCGGAAGAACAGAACGGAGAACGAAAGCCTTTTATTTCTCCGGTGGCGAAGGCGAAAAGGCTTGCATTTGAAAGAGGGCACGCTTAGTGAGTGGCAATGACTCGCGAAATATCCTCTTCACGGACGAGTGTAGCATCTACTTGCAGTGGTAGCAGAATCAGAAAGTGTACCGGTCATATTTCTAAGTTTCTCACTTTATTCACTTTGTGTTTTTGTAATAAGCTTTGATCGCGGTAGGGCTAGGGGTTCATGTGTCTGCGTGCATGTTTGAGGTGAGAATGATGTTGTGACCTTTCATCTAAACGTATTTTTGGTGTCATGACTCGAACTTCTTAAAAGATGCTAAGTCGTTAGCCAATGCTGTCTTGGACCAATTTACCCAATTACCGGACTCTCATATGCCGAATACTTGATGGCAATCATTGAGGAAGAACTCATTCCGCACCTGCTGGCTGGTCATTTTGAAGAGGATGAATTCTTTCTCCAGCAAGACTGGTAACTAGTGCACACAGCAGGTGTCGTGAAAAGTCCCACAGGCAATCTCAGTGCGATGACAATCGGCTGCACACCAAAACCTGTCAATTTTACTGTAAAATGAAGAGCGTGAAGAATACTGAAGGTGAACCTTACAAAAAAGGGTCTCTAGAACGGATCCTCCGATGAACTTGGACCGCAGTTCAGTTACAATTGGAAAGACTGCAGGCAGATCAAAAGAAGCTTACGGCTGGCCTCTACAATTCTTCCTTGTCACGTTACTGGTGCAGTAACGGATGGTGTAGCATTTAAAGGTAACTGAACGAGCTTTTTCGCAACAGCCGTTCTTTCATCGAAAAAGTCCTGCGTAGCATGCTTACTGTGTTTTAGACAAACACCGACCTGTGAAGTAAGCAAGATGCGTTGCCACTACTGTAGCCAGCTGGGTAGTAGAGGTAAAACTTGGGGGGAAAAAGTAAGCTTAGCGTGCACAGGAATGCATGGAAGCAAAAGTTTTCGAAGCAGCTTTCTGATTTCACAATGCACCTATGATGTCCCTTCGTGAACAACAACTACGTTCATCCTAGAACAGATTCTGAAAATGTGAACCGTTACTTCAAAGGCTATGTATTTAAAAAAAAAATTGCATTACGCGCACGTAGAGGTGAATCCCTGCGGCGGGTAATGGAACAGCAGCGCAGTCCATTCAAAACACAAGCAAGCAAACCTTTATGAAGTATTTTTTTCGTTTCACAGAGTGCCCATAGAGGCGGCTGTTTGTTAATAGTTCACGAGTGCTTTGAAGCAGTAGAGTGTTGACAAAGTATGCTACGTCACTGCGAAGCTATCTTTTTGAAACGCTACGACAAAGGGGCGTTGTGAAACCGGACATATCCCCAAAGGGAGGTCTATTCGCTATGCGAATCACGCAAGCTTCTAGTCTAGTCCTACATGCTGCCCCGCGCGCTGTATTTGCTCACTTGTAGAGTCGTTCAAACTGGACAACTTGGACAGCATTACCTGAAAAAGCACTTCTCAAACGCGATGGTAAGGTCAGGAAAGAGAAGCACGCACTGGAACTGACGGCGCCGCATATGATACCCCCGGGTTGCCTCCTGCTCCGGCAGGCTCCGGCGTCCGCCAGCGCCGGAGCCTGTAAATCTAGCTATCTTTTTAACGACAGTATTTGCGAGGTTATGCAGTTTGCGAGGTAGAAATGTCAGACTAGACGAGAAGCTTGTGTGACTCAGTAAAACATCCAGGGGATAGAGCGGCTTTTGGAGGAATGTCCGGATTCACGACATTTGTTGCGGCGATTTAAAAAGATGGCTTCTCAGTGATGCAGCATACTCTCTCACTCTCTTCTTCAAAAAGCTCGCAATCATCTGCCTACATGGGTACTCTCTGAAAACAGAACACAACCTCAATATTTTACTTACATATGTTCCTAAGGGACGCGCGACCGCCCCGTACTTCGAGCCCAAAATCATCGCCATGTGCACGTAACTCGGTGCTTTAAGAATACATCGCCTTCTAAATAATGCTTCATACTGTTAGAACCTTTGCCAAGAAAAATTTGGTTGTTCATCACGAAGGCACGACATCATAAATACAAAGCAAAATCAGAAAGCTGCTATGAAATCGTTTGCTTTCAGGTATTCCTCTGGGCGCTAAGACTTTCCCTTCCGAGCCGGATACACTTCCCGCGAGCTCCGCGCTTTATTTGTAAACATGGTGTTGGTCTGTAAACGAGAAATTTTATGAAACCCATAAAATTACTGCCCATAATTTTTTTTCTGTTGTAGAAGAGGTATGTTTCACACACTACACACGATACCACAGTGTTTGATACACCTACTCCTAGCCACAAAGTCACACGCACAAATCCCGACCTGAGCGGCGACAATTAGGTCGAGGAGAAATGCAAAACATTTGATTTTATTTGATTTGACGGGGTTTAACGTCTCAAAGCGGCTAAGTCTATGAAGGACGCCGTAGTGGAGAACTCCGATTAACTTCGACCACCTGGGGTTCTTTAGCGTGCGCTGACTTCTCACAGCACACGGGCCTCTTTCATTTCACCTCCATCGAAATGCGACCGTCACGACCGGGATCGAAACCACGTCTTTTCTGTCAGCAGCCGAAAACCACAACCAATGAGCCACCGCGGCTGCCGAGAAATGTAAAATAACTTTCTGTGCAATGTCCGTGCGCGTTAATGAAATCTAGTGGTTGGAATTCATGTCAAGGTCGCGGTGCCGGATGAGCGTTGGCACGCGCGGACACGCCGTGTCTGCACGGCGAGCAGACAACCAGCACGAGCAGGCGACGCTCCTACTGGCAAGCAGTCTGCGCGCATGCGCGTACTCCGGCTCATTTCGCAACTGCAGTCCTGCATCTGACACGGTGCGGCCGTCTAGTTGACGGCCCCGTAATACTGAAAAAAATGAATATTTGCACATCTAGTGAGTATATTAATAATGATTGAATTGCTAGCCTGATTGCTACCCTTCCACCACCCTTCAAGCCACAATTCGGACTTCGGGAGGCCAGAAAATGCGCAAATTATTTTTGTGAAAGCCTAAATACTGAGAATATTCTACCTTGATGGTGCAGAATGCTGTGCTCTTGTTTGATGCTCAGCATTGTTTCGACAGAGAAAGGAATTTTAATGAGAAGAAAGGAGGATAGGTCGGCCGGTGGTTACATGACCCTGGCCTGCTACTTCCCACTGAGGAAATGGGAAGGAGAGGAAAGGGAAAGGGCGAATGAAGGTTGATGATGGCACGATGCGATGAGTTTCATGGGTGATCTCCACACAAACATACACACACACTGGCTGGCACTCGCATCGTGGTGAGTAGACGCACGTGAAATTCATGTCTTGAACACACACATCGACGCATGTCATTAACGCGTACTGATGTAGGGGCTCCATGAATACACAAATGTGCACTCTCACGCATGATGTCAGACCGTAACCGTGTAAACCGTGTAAACTCTGTAAACAGTATAGGCAGTGCACAGGCGGTCACAGACGGGTATCCAGGCCGGTTTCACATAAAAACTTGAGCACGGCCCTCGTCACACACCATGTGGCTTATGGGCTGCTTCTCGAGCACGGACGCGTGCATGCTGGGGTTCCGTCTCACTGGGGAATGCGCACGTTCCAGCCGCGCCACTAACTCGCTCTCGGCGCTGTGGAATGCTCTTCTTGTACTTGGCCGGAGGCGCGTTTTCGGCCTTACGCCGCTCGTTTACGAGCACTGTCTCAAGCGAGGACTTAAGTGCGCGGCGTCAGGGCGCCTCCACTTTTGGTACGTATGGTTCGCCGATGGTTCCTAGCAGCGCTGCAATTCAGCCACGTCGACGCTTTCACGAGCATTCGTGTACCTAGCCGCATAGGTCATGTGAACTACTAAGTATGCCACGACAACACTACCTGTTGCTCCGCCTCTACATCTTCGCAACTGTCGTCTTCCCCTCGCACTCTCATTCTGCTCCTCCTCCCGTGCTTCGAAAGTATAATAATTATCACATGATAGGGAACGGAAAAGGCGAAAACGACGTCGCGTAATCCGAGGATCCCGAATTTAACAGCTGGCGCTGTCAGTGTTGTGTATGGTTCATTTTTCTGTACATGTCTCCTGTGCATATTTATTTTCTGGAATGCCGCACACTTCTGTGGTAACCCTAGTACACCAGCCGTGTACACTCCCAGTCTCTTTCCTGCTTTCAGATAACGTTCATGTGTGGTAGCTGCATAGATAGCCTCGTTGTGCTCCGCAGCTTACTGTGCTTCACGGTACATTGCGAAATTTTTTCCCTTTCCCATAAAATTTCTTATCCGTTCTTCCTTTTAATCATGGTGTCTCAGTAGCGTAGAAACCACTCTTAGCATCCGCTCTGTTGTTTAAGCACAAACGGCTGTGCGGATTCTTTCAACGTGTGGTTCACGGTGGGCGCTTGTTGCGCTCTTCTTCGTCCGCGACATGACAACAGGCCATTAAACATGCACGTGTGTGATGTCGCAAGCTTGCATGCAAAGCAGCTTGCAACAACAATGGCGTTGAAGGTAACATGACAACAAGTGAGTGCCGTTAAACTCATTATCTTTTTGGCGCGGAAGAGATCTGTACTACAGCCGCAAAGCACCTGCAAACGCTCCGTTCGTGCTATCAGCTTTTGCGCTTCGGAGAGCCTGCATTATTTCGTAAGGAGTACAGCGCGGTGAGGAACAAAGTTATGAGGGAAGAAAAACGCTCCAACTTTCCCTGATTTCCCCTGTTTTTCCCTGTTTCGAAAGATTATGTGTAAGAAAAATAAGCCGTCGGCAAACCAGCGCGCCAATGGTGCCTAAGTGCAACAATGCAGTCGGTGATGACTTGCGTAACGTTTTTTCACGTGTAAACCAAGGACGGGTGCGTCAGTAACAGTATAATGCAACGTTGCGAAAATATCACGAGGAAAGTAAAACTATTTTTTTCCGAACACATGGTGTGCAGGGAGAAGACAGCGATAATAGAAAGACGGGGGAGTTTGTCGTGTTAACTCCGATGCATTTTTTCAGCGCCAAATAGAGTGAACATAGGAAAGAGACACAGGCAGGAAGAATTCTGCTTCCACGACTGTGTTTACAGAGTAAATTAACATAGCTAATTCAGCCCAAGTATGTGGTTGCGTTCTTTTATTTCATAGGACTGCACAATGCACTACAGCGCCCAGAAAAGAGATTTAGCGCAGATTTAGTGGATGCGTATCCTCCGAACACTACACACAAAAACATCGCGATGAAACTGTCGTTTCATTTCTATTTCGAAACCTTATATTTTGCTCTTATGTTCTGCTTGCAAATGAACATAAGGTTAATGCTTAACCCTGAGTGTAAGAAGCACGGCTAGATTGTGTCTTCTCCAAATCCGTACGTTGTAATTAAAATAAAACATTTTTTTATTTATTTATAGATACTGCGATCTAGTGCAGATCATAGCAGTGTGGGAAAAAACAAACAAAATACAACCATATAACACTCAAACTCATAACATTTGCAGGCACTTTTCAAACACCTATAAAGAATTATGATTAACAGTCTCGCTATTAAGTTTATTCCATTCAGTAATTGTCCTCGGAAGAAAAGAATATTTAAAGCAGTTATTTCGTGCGTTCAAAGGGGTTATTGTTAGTGCATGCCTTTGTCTCGTGTTATAACCTGAGGAGTAAGCAAAATATTTAGAATTATTACCTTTATAATAACCTTCTCCCATTAATGGCTTAACATCATATTTACTACATGCTAATCTAGGAGCAGTCAATCTAGCCGTATGTGCCAATGAGGGAAGTAATAATAATGGCTTAGTAGTACCAGTTCTCATCTGGTATAATTTCGAGAGATTGCAGGCCAGTCAATATCTTATTGCCGCTAATGACATCAACACTCTAATTCACAGGTATATTGATGGCTACTGTCTGTTTACAGCCCAAAATCTGAGATTTGAATAATGTGGCTTTCAGAGATTTAATCTGATATCGACGCAAGTGTCATTTGTCCATCATCATGTCACCTGTCTAGTTACCGCTTGCAATACCAATTGTTGATGCTGCAACACCTGTGTGAGACAAATTAGGTGGTGCTTGTGGTGTTGTTGCTACTTCAAGCTGTCTCACACGGCGCGACGACAGTAGCCTTACTACGAGGGTACTCCGGTCTCCCAAGCTGCCTACAAAGGCTTCGCAGCAACAAGGCTACAGATATGCTTCCGCACCCAGCGTGTTTACAAAGAGAAATCAGTAAGTGCGAATGTGACTACAGTGTACTGCAGACGTGACCGCTTTTTGAGACATGTGGAACACGAGTGGCCATAGAACGCCGCGTTATATTTATGTTTGCTTCAGAAAGACGAAGTCATTTACCGCGGCCGGTCGATGTGAGGATCACGCACTGTGGCAATGGTGAGGACGTATCAGTTTCCTTCTTAATCGGTGCTCCCACCATAGTTCGTGTGTACGGGGGCTTAAGCTTAAGCGTAGTTAGCCGAAGTATTAGAGGTGTGGGTGGTGTGGATGGCAAGTGCGTGTGCTTCTGTTTATTGTTTGGTTTTCGCTCTCCTGATTGCGTGCCATGTCCTAGAGTACGGTTTAAACGAGAGACCAAAGTCCCCACCGGGTCAATGCGCTCCGGGGGTGTTTATTCTGCTCAGCCACTTTTGGGTAGCCCATCCCTCCGATGCTGTCCCAGCGTAGGTGCCCTCAGCAGCTAAGTGTCATATTCACAATCAGAACAGCGGAGTATCTCTAGTGGTTGGAAACCTGGCCACTTTACATTATTTAGCGTTTATTTATTTCATTTGTTTGTAAATGCGCCCCTATGAAAAGACGAAGGAGAGAGATCACATAATTACAAAAAAAGAGTAGCATCTCAAATACTACTCTACATACAGCATCGCTTGCACTAGAATATAAATTATACAAAGTAGAATGCATGCGTCAGTACATAGCTCGCCATGGCTAAAAAGATGCGGGTCTAAAGAGCACGAAAGGAAACCAGGAAATAAACTAAATAACGTACATAAGAAACCGGTGTATCATTTATATATTTCATTAAACGAACTTAACTAGAGATCGCGGCAATTATATATAGAATCACATATCACTATGAGCATGTTCGAAATAACTCACTAAGGCATGTTAAAAAGAGGCACGTAAAGCCTTCCAGTCGCCACAATGGGCCACAGACCGTGGAAAGCAGGAGCGCGTCCAAAAACATGTAAGCGATTTCTTAAGCGAGTTGGTGGAATAGTGAGATAAAACTATGCGCTCAGGTTATTGTTTAGTTCCTAAGCGCATAGTGAAGACAAGGTTTAATGTAGTTATTCTTTGGCGTGCTTCAATAGAGAAGATATCTTCATTAGCGATGATTTCTGACATATATGCGGTAGAGTAGTATTTGTGATCAAAATTTTTGTCTCTTCTGTGTACTGAGGAACTAAATATTAATCCACAAGCATACTTTCAACCCTTTTCACCGCATACACTTACACACCGTCACAGCCATAACATGTAGCCTTCTCAGTTGCTCGTATAAATTTTAATAAACACGCTATTTTCACGGAGTGTTTCAAGTTTGATGATTTTACAGAATAAAGGTTCCCACACAAGAGATGCTTACTCTAATTAAGCTAGAATATACGCGGTTATTTTTTTAAACTGCACAAATTTTTCTCTTAAACCTGTGAGAGGTATGATGTCGCTGTCTTTTGATCCCGATTGTGCACGCTGGCGGACATTATGTATTTCATTTGCGTCAATACTTACACTAGTAATTAATCTATATTAACCATTAAAACCTATTATTAGGGAAGATGCTCGTATGAAGAACTGTCTCCGAATGGTATGTCGTAACCAAAACCTTTTCCCCACCTCAGCAACGACTCGGTCCCTCAGCTCAACTTGACCCTAAGGGAACCGATGGACGAGGAATGGGCAATGTCAAGGTTCTAGAACCTCACAGAATGCGGTTCTAGCATCTTCCCTTCATGTGGTCTTTGTTGCACGAAATCGTTTTAGTGGCTCTATAAAAAGTTCTCTTTCGTGCTACGTAAATAGGTAAATCAATAAAATATGTCAAAAACGACCCTGTTTGTATTCCAGTGTCTATCTGGAATAGTTACACAACCGAGTAAAGATCTTCGTTACGGCTGTAACCTCAGTGGGGAGCCGCGTTCAATGCAGCGTTCTTGAGAGGACTCTCTTCCACGTTATGCGTGAATAAATTTGGGCTTGTTGATATACAGGGTGTTTTTACCTAAGACTGCACAATTTTTAAAAGTAGTTTTCTTGAGTTAGAGAAGCGCTTTTTTCAGCATGGCGTTGTTAGCACTGCAGTACATCTGAATAGAGCAGAGATGTGCCAACTAGCAAGCTGGTTAAATAATATTGAAAAGTTAATTTTCTAACTTTAACCTTTAGGTTCCTTCATTGCTATGACGCGTATAGCCCAGAGTAATTAATATATATGTAACAACCTTTAGAACTTCGAAATTGCTGTTACCCTCGGCGTTGTGGGCCAACAATTTTTTAGCTACTTCGACGAGTTGCGTGCATGCGCGCAATTCGTCAATATTAGTTAACCGCCGCCGCTGTGGTTAAGTGATTATGGCGCTCGGTTACTGACCCAAAATACTCTCGTTCGATCCTGGCCGGAGCTGTCAAATTTCAATGGAGGCAAAATTCTAGAGAACCGTGTACTCTGCGATGCCAGTGCACGTTAAAGAACCCCAGTTGGTCGAATTTTCCGGAACCCTTCACTACGGTATCCCTGATAGCCTTAGTCGCTTTCGGGCGTTAAACTCCCGCAAAAAATAGTAGTTAACCAGCCTGCTTAATTGGGACGCATTAGTTGTATCTAGATACATTACACTGCTGATAATGCAATGCTGGAAAAAGCGGTCGTTTAAGTCAAAAAGCCTATTTTTAAAAATTCTGCGAAGACCTAGGTGAGACACCCTGTATATTGACAATTCAAACGGCGCAAGAAACAAGGACAGCAGGAGACGTAGACAAGGGAGCTCGTGTCTTTTCTTCTCCGCCATGTCCAGGTTTTCTGCGGTGTTGTGACTACTGATTCTCTTCCACATTGCCTATGGTTTAAGTGCCTTGTAGCACTGTTCTGCGGGCACGTCCATCCTTATGTTCGGCCTACCGTCCTCACAGCACGTATTTGCGACATTATACTGACCAATCCTTCAGCATTTCTTAAAAGTAAATTACAACAACTCTGTGTCCCAGTCTTCACGTAGAAGGGGTATCTTGTGAGCTACAAAATAAAAGCCCACGTTGTAATATTTCTGATTCATTTAACTGTTTATTTATTCTACTGCCCTCAAGAGCCGTGGCGTTCTGTTAATCAGGCACTTATTGACTTACTGTGCAGAAGAAGTGCACTCAGATGAAAAAAAAAGAACCTTCTGCGCTGAACGTCTTAAGCACTTTCGAACCGACAGCGCAGATACACAAGAGTTGCGTAAATAGGCCTATAACTTTCATGTAAAGCATTAATCTTTTGTCCGCCTCCCCACGAAAAATCAAGGCCAAAAACAGGTCGTAAAATCATAATGGGAACCTGGTTTTTATCTTCATAATTTTGGCTGCAACCATATAAGACCTGTTATGATGGACTCGTCGAAAACCCATCCAGTGTTTATATGGCGGCGAGGCCAGAAAACTCCTGCCATAGAAATTAAATCATTCCCGAAACAGATTACATTTCCTACATGCTTTAGAAGCGCAAACATTAAACAGCGATGTTGTCTTTCTTTTAACGCTAACGCAAGAGGACCACTTCCGCATGCTTGACTATGCTCCAACCAATGTCTTGATGTTATCTGATGCCTGAAAATGAGCGAAGGCCCAAAGCGCAGTTCTTTTCCAGAACATAGCTTAAAACATGGCCGGAGGCTATACATTAACGACCTTCAAGTAACATGATAAAAAGTCTAAAAAGAAGAGTTCTTTCTTGCTATTTGCTATATTCTGGTATCACGTAACATAAAGAAGCCGTTTGGGATGCCTCCTTGTGTTATTAACAACTGTCCTCATACGAGCAACCCAAAAAGAAAGAGAAGCCTTCACGGAAGCTGTTTCCCGCTAAGGATGTAAACACCATACCACGAAGAAAAGGCGAAATGGATCTGCAGCAGTGAAATTAGTTTTTGAACTTTCACTTCACACATTTTATTGCATGTTCAGAACGCTAAGGCATCGTGGGCAGCAGTGAAATGGTGCACCATGGCGGCTGTATGTGCGTGTGCATGCGTGCACATTTCTGTGTGTGTTGACAAAGTTAAAGTGCTGCGGCATCAGTGTCTATGACATGCCCATTAGTGGGCGGAGAGTGAACCACTCGCAGAGCTGCACGTTCCTGCTATGCTGCGACGATGGGCGATAAAAGCTTGAGATAAGTACAGTATCTTCCGACGGAGTCGTCGAACCCTGTCTTATATAAAGCTGCGTGAATTTGGGGGCCGCATACCATACCGTATGCCAGAGCAAGCAACACCTATTTATTAGTTTAACCCCCTCGTCCATTGTGTTCAGAAACGGGGCAACCAAACAATTTATTTTCAAACCATATACTCTTGAATATGACGGAAAAGAAAAGAGACAGTGCTTAATAGCCACGCCATAATGGCATCTCGTTATTTTTATCACAATTTTTTTGCCTCCCTTATGGTTTAAAGGAACGCAAGGCATGAGGCACGACACAAAGAGTCTAGTGCAATACAGACCATCTTAGGCTTTATCTCTTCCTGCTCCTTTGAGCGCACTGATAACAGTGTACACTAAGCCCGCTTTGAAGCAGACAGTGACACGGCTAAACTACCTATGCCCTGGCTGTGATATGAACCCTGCTGCAGGTGTGCATGTATGTCCTCAAAAATATTTCAATACGCTGACGCACATGAAAAAATTCAATGTCCATCTTAATAAGGCTGTTTCAGCTGCTTATTTAAAGCAGTGAACACACATTTGTTTTCTTTGCGCGGAAGGGTCCGGGGAAGTAGAATTTGTAGGACGTGTCTGATTAATTTAAGATGTAAAGTTAAAGAAAGAAACAGGCGTAGAGAAAACCAGAAATTTAGAGGCATAGTTAGAAGCATGAAAACAGGAAAATAGGGCTGGATTGCCTTCCTTGCAAATACAGCGGACGCCCTGTCAAGAATTGCCTATTATCTGCTCGCGTAGAAAGAATGAGGTGATACCAACATGTCCCCCCCCCCCCCCCCTCACTCCCGTGCACGTACTTTTACACTTGAATGCGCTCTGCGCTCTGCTTTCTATTCTCTGTGCACTACTCTTAGAAAGATGTACTTGAAAAATGAATTTGTATCATGCGCTGAATATGCCTCATTGCCGTTTTCATTTACATTTATTCAATATTTCGTTCTCTAAAACATTTCAGGTTCTACGGAAGACGATCGCCAGTAGAGTGGAGTATGCTAGTCATCAAATGTGAAGGCGTTGCTTAACATCTCAAGTTGCGATTTAAAGACGCCTTAAGAGCTGAGCACCCTTTTTTTAGACATGAAGCAGCAATATCTCTTTCTGCATCTCAACGCTTGTTGAGGGCGACACAAAAGCGATGATAAGTGTGCGCTTCTTGCCAGTTTTCCTTTACGTATAACGGTGCCACGATCTCTAAGACATAATAAAAAGCCACTTCGCTGTTCTTAAGCTATTTGGATACTCCTTATTATTCTTTCTGCGGGGTTTTAAGATAGCAGGGTGGGTTGCGATACTGTACAAAAGTTGGCTTGAAGTGAATATTTTTAGATATTTTCTGTGTTGTAACAAATGCCAACGAAGCGTCTACCCTACAATCAAATTACTTGCATTTTACTGTCACATACCGCCATATAACGGAAGCAGTTACATGTTTCTGTCTTTCACTGATTGCTGTTTGAGCCCGGTAAATGAGCATAAGTATCCACTTATAACTGGAGGAGACATGAACATAACAATCTTCAGATGTCTAATTTCCATCAAGGGTTACACGCTATACTAGATACCAACACGTTTGCCGATATCTTAAATTAGCTAGCAGGCTTTAAGACATAAACATCAACTTTTTTACACACCTTCATCTCTAAACACGTAATGAATCGCCATCATCCGGAATACTGGCAGCTGATCTTAGTAATCGCCTGCATATTTATTTAATTATAGATCTCTTTGCAGGCCATATCGAACCCGCCAAATTGTATTCTGCGTGCATTCAAGGCACAAACCAGACCAGATTACAAGCGATAATGATAAAGTTTGTCAGAACTCAACTGGAGTAGCTTCTGTGAGGCAAATGATGCAGAAGAGGGTTACAGTAGTGTTGCCGCCATTTCTAAATGGCTGTATTTAGAGTGTTCTCCATACAAAGCAAAGATCCGATCGCCAATGCTGCGTATACGTCGTGGATCACTATGGGAGGCCCAAAGCTGGTGTGAATAAAAGTTTACTTTCAAAACTTTTCGAAAAACAAAACGTGTAGACAATGTTAAGAAGTTTAGGGTTGCGAAAAACTGAACGAATAATATAAAGCGGCCATCCAAAAGGAGCTACGTGAGCAACCTGTTCAACAAGATAATAATCACGCAGCCTTAATATTGTCTGAGTCGACAACTAGCTGAACTTACAAGCCTGCAGTGGCTGAACTAATTATAGATGACACACACTGCTCCGGCCTTCAACTCGCATTTGCTTTTAACAATTTCTTCGCATTCTTTGAAAATGCATGCTCTGCGATCAATGTCGGAGTATTAGGAGTAAAGCTTAGTGAAAGCGCACTTCTAGCCTCTGTTACAATTAGTGAAGTTCTGTGTGTCCTACGGTGTATGAGAAAGAGCAAAAGTTATTACATTGATCACTGACAAATAACGGCCACTCGTTTTTCTGTTCTTCTCTTCCATCTGGTTTGTTTGCGCGGTTCGGCCGCTGCCATCAACACGCCTGCAAAGTACACATCTCACATGCTGGCACAAATATTAAGTGTATTAAAAGCTTTCTATTTTCCTTCAGAACATTAAGTCATAAGTTTAATTTTAGTTTCCGCAGGAAGCGTAATTTTCAAAGGTGGTGACAAAAATAGTGTTTTAACAACATAACTATATCATTCTTTCCTTTTTTCTGAAAATGTTTGAAAAGGATCAACAGTTTTGTTGTCAAAGGAAAATCAACGAAAACGCCGGGATTAACGATGGTTGAAAATATTTCAGTCCTTTGAAGAAAAATGTAGCGCTCAGTGTCTTCGTGCATTTTAAAAAAGCTGTTGTCTCAATAAATAACAGAAATTCATTGCTCAAACTTGTGAACTACAAATTTCGGAGTAATTAAGTGCAGATCATAAAAATTTACAGGGTGTCCAGGCTAATTTTAGACAAAGGTTGAAATATAAGATTTTCGAAGTAGGGCAGAAAAACCACTTACACACAACTACCAGCCGGCTTGTGCATCGAGGGAAATTTTTTGTATTGCTATTAATTAAGTAATATTTAACATATTTTGTGTAATTCAGTAAATATCCACTTTAGACAGCAAATGTGAATAGCAAAGTTTGAGAGCACCTTAAGAAAGCACCATTCCATTTATTTGCGATAAAGAAAGCCTCATTCATGGGTATCTTTTTTTTCGAGCTCCCTTTAAGGAAAGTCCACGATATAAAAAAAATCACGTGATTAGCGCATTCGCGCCCCACGATTGTGCTGCTCTCAATTCTGACTTGAGGGAACGAAATCAGCTGCTGGTATTGCGCGACGAACCCATTGCTCCGGCAGGCCGATATGTCGAAGGTGGTTGGGGCGCCCGCGCGAGCCAGTCTGCAAGCGTGACGGTGCACCTTGCACCGTATAGAGCACCGCCAGCAATTGGTTGTAATTGACAATTATTCATCGCACTTATATATATATTCGTTATGTTACGCCCAAGGCAGTGTTATTTTACTCACGCTGTTAAACCTCTACTTTAACGACATTGTGAACATTGGCAATAGCGCTAATTATACCAAGTATGAAAATTATACCAGCATAGCTTTTAGTGCGAATGGATGTCGAAAGCTAAACAAATTTTGCACAAACTGGTCGCAAGCATCATAGATTCTTCACAAAAACTCAACGGAGTACAAAGTAAAGCAATATTCTTCAGTCCAAAACCGGGCCACCAGAATCTATACCAATGCTTATGCTTAGTTCCCAGTGCACTGGAATGCCTGCCTCAGTAAAGTGTCTAGGTGCGATACTGCAATGTCAGTTGTTATGCGACTTCCATATCGATAATGTTAAAGAAATTGCCAGATGCGCAAGGATGGGACGCAAAATTTTATTCTTCTTTACTACTTAGTTCGCACTTATAGTCTACAATGCACAATTTCTGCCAAACTTTTGCTATTTTTACTTCGTTTGGGGCTTGATGACAATATCATACGAAGATAGGTTACAGAAAATACTGAAGAATGTCGTTCGTATGATTACTAAAATCCTGTTTAGGGCTTATATTCAACCTCTTTTCTCGTAATTGAAAATAACACCTCTTAATGAACTATAAATATTATTTTAAACAATTATTATGAAAGCAGCCGGAAAAATAACGCAAAACTTCTTTACTGAGTGAGCTAAATTAAAGCCCAAAATTACTTATTATTATACAAAAAACAACGAAGTCTCGGATGCCCCAACAATTAACACAAATTAGAGCCGTCAATTGGTTTGCTTATAATTCCAAGCTAACTTAATTAGCGTTGTGAGTATTGAAACCCTGAATGCGCAGCTTCAGCTGCTGAGCATTTTATTTCGTGAATTTTTTGTTGCATTTTCCGCGTTTGTGTAATTTTTTGCAATATTTTTACCGTTATTACTTATTTAGTTCTTGCAAGTGAATTTTTCGGTAATGTTTAGCGCTGTTAAATTGTCTTTTGGTTGTTAACATTTTTTTTTGTTTTTCTCTCCGTGCTGTTTTGCTGCCTCTTTTCAATATGTGGAGGCCTCTCTCTCTGTAAAGCAATCAGAGGCTTTTTGGATCGAGCCCTTACGTCCTTGATTGCGAAATAAGTGTATTTTATGACAGAAAAAAAGCTTCTCGCTTGACCAAATACCCCACTACACATTCGCGACAAAGAAGCCGGAACGGTGCACGCTTAAAGTTTGAATCGGAAAAGCCAGGGCCAGCTGCAAGAACCGAAGCACTGATGCGCGCGAAACAGTGCTCAAAAAGGCTTCAGTTCTTTTAATCTCTAAGCATCAGTTAGACCCAGGTTTAGCAAGGCACTCTTTTTTCCGCAAAAAAAAATAAAAATATATGGGTTGAGAACTGCTGAAAGATAAGACGATTATGCTGTTAACGTTCTCTATGCTGTAGTTACTATGCCCTCGCATCCTCACATGAGGCGGATGTGTTGCTGGGCTTGTTGATTTGACAGTCTGAACATTGTAGCGCTGGCAGACGACAGACGAAGGAAAGACGAGACACACAGTGCGCTGAACTAACAACTTTAATATCAAAGGAAGGCGATCCGCATGATTTTGTACAGTGACCCAAGACAGCAGTGATTACAGGGCGCATGCGCAATTCAAGAGTTTGCGCAAGAGTTTCATGCGCAAGAGTTTGAGCTTCTCTCCGATTCACTTTAATTTCTTGGTGCCGTGGTTCCCTACGCGGCTCCTTTTCACAACCCATTGTTTTCGCCACTACTCTTTAAATATATTTAGGGACGCCACTTCCATTTTTTTCTTCTAGTTTTCATCCATCTCTTTTCTCAACCCATTTTTTTCGCCACTACTCTTTAAGTATCTTTAGGGACGCCACTTCCATTCCTTTCTTCGAGTTTTCATCCCTCTCTTAGCTTTGCTCTTTTAGGTCGATTTTATGGTTAGCCCTCATCTCCTTTTAGACCGTGTTCTTTGTTGGCTAGCACTACATCTTTTTAGGCCGTTTTCTTCGTTGGCTTTCATCGCTCGCTTTTAGGCTGCTCATTGTTTTCCCATTCCAACCACCCTTTCAGCTCATTCTCATTATGCATGTCTTCACGCCGTTTACCGCGATTTTAATGTCTATTTTGCGTTTTTTGCCTTTTGCTTTTTATTGCTCTTTTTATCCCTGTCATCGCCGGCCGCCCAGGGATGCCGATGTGTGTACATAGTTCTTTTTTTTTGCCAAGAGTTCTTATTGCGCCCCTTCCACCGCCCCCTCTCCCCTTCGCTGCCATGTCTTGATTTCGGTTTGAATGGGGGTGTGCCTGATGTTTGGCCAACCGGAGTGGGCCGGGCACCCATATGTCTTTTGGTTCTGCATGGTGTGGGTTCAAAAAAACGCGAATGCGCTCTGCCCTGCATTTTTGCTTGTGTTTTTTTTTGTTTTGAATTGCGCATGCGCCCTCTAATCACTGCTGTCTTGGGTCACTGTACAAAAACGTGCGGATCGCCTTCCTTTGATATTTGTCGTTAGTTCAGCGCACTGTGTGTCTCGTCTTCCCTTCGTCTGTTGTCTGCCAGCGCTACAATGTTCACACTCACATGAGGGTTCGTTGAGTTTACTCAGTATATCTCCTATCTCTATATCTCTAGGGTGCCTGGGTGGAAAAAAAGCTAAATAAGCTAATAAAGCGACTACTTCCGAGTTTAAAACGCTCAAGATTGAAACCTTTAAGAGCAATGGGGTCAAAGCATTTGCGCTCAAGTCTGCATGTGGGAAATACATCATGGAATTCAACCATACCATCCGCTCATTACTTTTATGGGTGCAGGAATGGAATTTAAATTCCCGAAATCTTTATTCACAATCCCGGACATTGCAATTACTACACTCTAGTCTTCGCTTGATATAAGCATTAGTAGACAGAAGCAAGCATATGAAGGATATTTTAATTCCAAAATTTATCAGCACTGCTTAGCTCAAGGATAGCACAATTTGCATTGTGCAGTGTCAACGAAACAAACTGCATAAAATATAACAGCTTGCAAGAGTTTCTTCTTGTTCGCGAGTCGCTCCTTCTAAAGAAAGTCAATAATTAGAGTGGCGCATTCGCAGTCAATATTGCATCGGAAATCACCTGACACTCTACATTTAAGTTCTTATGTTTCATACATCAGTCACTCAAAGTTTTTGTGACAAACAAGATAAATTCTGTACGGCTTCAAATCTGCAATAGTGCTGCGACTTTGTCAGAGACCATGAGGGCGATCTATATGCTGGCAATTAATTTCAAATATGAAGCTTTCAGTTGTGAATAAGCTTACAACGGCTTCATTTCCGAAGTTTGCAAATACACACGAAGAAACGACAAGCCAATAAAAAAGTTGCCTGCTAATCAAAGCAAGAACATTTGAACACAGCTGTAGTGTATTTTTCCTTTGTTGACGAAAAAGAGCTTCAATACAGAAAGTGCCTTTCATTAAACGTTTTGCATTGCAAGAATTGATAAACTCCTGCTTTTTTTCGAAATAATTTTACTCGAGTCGACTCCGGAAGAAAATTAGCCGGATTAAAGGATGTCTCGCGTTTTAAAATCCTGTGGGCATAGCACGTATTCATTACTTCACTCAGCCTTGAAATTCCACAAACCTTGCATAGAAACAGAATTGAACTAGAAAACGGCAAGAAATAACAGCTTCAATCCAAAGAGCTTGATTCCATTAGAATGTCATGGTTCTCTAAGTGATATAAGCTCCAGTTCCGCTTGATGCTCAGCTGTAGCACGAAAAGATAACAATTAGCTCGGTATTCGTGGCCTTCAGAAGCAGCTCTCAATGCATAAAAAACGAAGAAAACATGTTCTCTCTAATCTAAGTTATTCGAACTATGCCTATTTTTCAGAATTACGCATCTTCGCAAAACGAAGAATGTGCATGGTATGCTTTATACCAGCGTCACCCGCAAACATAGCGCCAATTCTAAAGCAATTTCATATCGTGCTGTCCTGCAGGTCATTGAAGGCTTAGGACACACAGCGCTTGTCGATGAAAGAATAGGAAAGACTTCCAGTTGTTTAAGCGGAGGTGAACATTTTTCAAAATATGCGTTTTGAAAAATAAATAACGCTTTGGCGGCGTCGCTATACCAGCGTTTGTATTCATTAATTAAATCATTTATATTCCTTAATTTTTTTAACGAGTACAGTTAGATCCTACTTAGTAATAAGAGATTTATAGCCGGTAGTTAAAATTAGTCATATCACGTTTTATAATTTCGAAAACGCCACTTGCCCCAGTGCTATGGCACAGCAAATTCCGCCCGTGGCGCGACCTTTTAGAAAAGCGCGCGCTGCTTAGCTACGTGTATCACTTCGATGTAGACGAGACTATTTGTAGCCCCCGCCCCCCTCCTCGGCGCCGCTATGATCATTGCTCCAGCCCACTCAGGACAGAGAAAGTCGCGTGATACTTGCGCCACAAAGCGACGTGCAGTGATCGACGTCGCTTCCCGCACGGCCCAGACACGCAGTTTTCGAAAAGGGCGCGGTGCGGTGAAAATTTGTTGAGTTATACCGCACCCGGCGATAAGCTCTTAAAAATACAAAAATGATATCGCTATTGCTATAACGACCGGCAACAAATCTTCATGACATCCAAGCACCTAACTGTCAAAACACGAACCAATGCAGATGTCCCGCTTCTGGATGTACAAGTTCAAATTTTTCAGTGGCAGCGCAAAAGTAAAACCTCAAAATTTCTAAAAAAACTTTCTTTGGATACACCACAAAGGTTTTGAAAAGGCACTGCACCGGACAGATCGATTAATTCGTTGACCGCGCGAAAAAGTTCGTCATGCGGAACGGAGTAAAACAGCTCTTCAATGTCTATCGAGATGCTAAAATTGGCGCCCAGGTCACTTCCTTGCAGCACAGCTACCACATCTGCCGAACACTGAACCTTGTACGGGTCTTCGGGAGAGAGGCTGTTGAGGTGCTTCAAAAGGTATCTGCTGAGTAGTGCTTGCCAACTGCATTTTTCGGTTACTATTGTTCGTAGAGGGAACAAGACCTTATGCGCCTTAGTAGAAAAGAACATGGTAAAAGCGTTAGCCATAATTTCCTTCACTTGGCTTTGCAAGGTTTGCCGATCCATCTCTTCCAGCAGGTTCAAAGCAGCCGGTTTCACTTTAGATTGTTTCAATCTAGTCTTGTTAAATTTCTTAGTAACTGCCTACAGGGCCTTCTCGCGAAACACTTTACTTGGAAGGACGGCAAACCCGCCTACCTTGTCTGAGAGGAGCAATGAAAGTTCATTCTTGCGCACGTCATAAGCAACACTTGCAAGAACAGTTGCTAAGAGGAGTTGCTAGTTACCGCTTGTCCTGTCCACCACGTCTTGCGCCCTGTTCTGAAGTCGCGGTTCTTTTGCCTATTAAACATTTCAGACCAACTGACCCAAAGTTTTCCTTTGATGAACCTTATCGACTAAACTTCAAGCTCTTTCACGTCAACCTGAGCATGGACATTACAAAAGAATGAAATCATAAAAATGTTCCCCCATTTGTACACTACTCGGCGCCTGAATTGTACAGTATACTCTGACGTTCAAACACCTTCAAAGTCTCGTGTGCAACATCCCTACTACAAGGAGGAAATCGACATGAGCAATGAAGCGAAATACGGAGATTTATTTTTTTTCGAGATTTCTCCGAGAACTCCGGCGTAAGTCTCGAAGAAATCCTCAATTTATCTGCATCGAGTTTAGGGGCAGTCTTGAACGTCCTCATTTTACTCTTGAAGAAACTACGTGCCTTTGACTAGAAGACATGCCGTGGTTTCACCTCCTATTGTGGTCCACACAACTATCGGTGTGCCTTACGTTCAGCTTGGACGCTGGTAAATAAAAGTCTCTGTTAAGGCGGCAAGACCTTCCTACACTACAGAAGATTTACTGATGCGTCTTGAGGTATCTTCCATTTTATATATTTAAATAAATGCAGAAACTGCCTCAACGCACATCGAGAAAGAAAGGTGCTGAACTTTCAGGTTACGTACACCCGGCCAGATGTTTAGCTCGTCTGCGCAACCGCCGCCTTTTGCGTTCTCCTGCGCTTTGCGACGAAGCTAACTAGGGGAAAGTTCATTATCGAATTCAGTCTTAGTGAGACTGTGCTTATACTTGATAGCTTCGCAAGTTTGCTCCGTCGTAAGCTGCAGAAGCACGGAAAATGCAGCTGTCACACACGCCTGCTATATGGTTAGTTTAAATGCCACAAAATAACTTGACTTATGAGTCATGTTACCAAGTATATAGTTGCAATTTGTTTCTATGTATTCCAGATAAAACGGCAATAACCTCACTGGGAACACTGAATGGTAAAAACAACTTCACTGCCTGCTTCGCAGAATATTGAGTACGAACAATCTACAGAACTCCTCAGAGCATCAATAACACAGTTATGCGGGGGTCTTCGTTACAGACATCTCCAAAATATACACAAAGGTCAAATAATCTTTGTAACCCTGTCTCATGCTGGAGGTCTAATAGACAAACTGATGCCTTTCCTTAAGGCACTATTTGCAGCTCCTAATTTGATGACAACTATAATCCCACTACCTTTTGTAAATTGATTTGTATTGCATTTTGTACTGTTATCTTGGTGTTTACATTGTTAATCTCGTTAGTCTTTCTTGTCTGTAATACGTACCCTGGTTAGTTGCTTATACAATTTTACTTACGTTAGAACGGGAGGTCCCGCATACTGTCTTGTTCAATGGAACCTCTTGCTGTATATTTTGTAATTTCTTGTTGACCATCTATAAACTTTCAACCTCAATTTCAACCTCATTCATGCCGCAATTGCCTACCGGAAACCAACAGGGAACAGACTTGAGAAGAATCGCGCAAAATTCAGGATGTAACCAATAAAAATGCCCATGCGCAGCACTTGACATCCTAGACAAGTATTCTCAAGAGGGCATGCTTGAAGCCAGAGCTAAATAGATATAAACGTTTACTTTTGCCGTATTCGTTTTTTTTGTAAGATCACAACGGCTTTCTTTTCCTTTTATGTTTTATTATACATAATGCACGCTTTTGTGAGCCCTGTTGCTGCATTTCTTTGCGTGCCTGTATATAAGTCGAGCCCACTTGCTCTGACAAGAAAGCAGTTGTACATGAAAGATTAAAGCGAAAAGTGTAGTTGTCGGTCGGTTCACTACCAAACCCACTTCTTTCATGTTTCCGTATGCCTTCTGGTGGACACATAACCTTGTTTCTAATCTCTGCATGGCAATCTGGAACACTCCAGAGAGGGAATGCGCGCCTGACCACTTGGAAGCTAATGGATTTCCTGGATAGCATGTCAACTCTGTACTGCAGAGGGTGCAATGAACAAGAATACAAGTGACCCTCATCGTATCTGAACGTGTTTCTTCCCTGCCACTTAGAATTTGTTTTTTCAGTGCACATCGCCACACCCGCATTTCTGTACTTTGCACTTGTGTTGGCTTCCATTTCAGAGTGCGAGGGGCCCGTCCGAAACGGAAGTGTTAACCTAGTATTCGTGTGGCTGTTTCTTATGCGTGTGCAACGCTTCTCGGCCGGCTTCAGAAGTCTATACTGTCTTTCTAGACTGTCTTTCTAGTCTGAACTGTCTTTCAATCGGAAGGAAAATGTTTGCTGCACTCTACCGCTGTGCGTATAACAAAGAACCAATGATAACTGCAAGCGCCTTACGTATGTGGAATTCCACTGGAGATATACTGCTCTTTTTTTGCGGTTTCTGCATCATTCTTTTCCACTTACGTTTTCTGCAGAGGATAACGAAAACATTCTTAGGAAGTATCTTTTTTTTCGGAATGGTTATTTGTTGATCGCCGTCATTTGTTTATTCCCTACCGGTTTAATGTTTGTTCACTGATCTAGAATTTATGGAGGCATCCTATAGCATCAATGTTAGCGAAAAACAAAAGACGAAAATGCGGTTGTGGGCACGTCGTGTTGTAGGGCTCCTCCGGTCTGCAGGTAAGGCACAGCTGTCAAATCCAGGAAATACTAGAGACGTAGTAGTGGAAGGCTGCTGATCAATTTAGACTAGCTGGAGAACTTGGAGGGGCACTCGCATCGAACAGCACATGGGCACTTTTAAGTTCCGCCTCCATGTATTTGCGGCAGCTTGGGGCCAACGCCATCACCGCCGAGTCACAATTCCCATGATCATATCTCACATAACTGTTAATTTTGTGTTCAAAATTGCAACTGTCTTTGTAAGTGTGCCTGTATTCAGACCACCATGCTCAAGATTTTCAGAAGAGTAATTATATATGGCTTATATCCTTTAGTATTTACTATTTGCGTGCACGTATAAAAAATGCGAAGTGTTCTATACCTACAGGCCAACATCAAAAGCACTTACGAAAAGGTCAAATCTGAGACACGTGCTATTATCTCTAGAGACCAAACTGAAATTAAGTGAACTGCGAACTTAGTGAGCACAAAGGAGTTGTAATAAAAATTACAGCTGGAAACATTGTTTATTCCCGTGTGTTCATACGAGGCTAAGGATTCAAGACGGCAGAAAGGCCGCCGCTCCTTTGAATCAAGGCAGATCATTGGAAATCAACGTGGGCAGGTTTTTACAAAAAACGCGCCGGCTGCTACACAACTTATAGACGTTTTCATAGGGAAGTTACGCCGCGATCTCTCCGACCAATGGCTCACCGTATCGATGGCGTTCGCAAGGCATCACTACGTATGTGCGAGATTAGGTCGCTGAGAAGCCCTGCATTTCTTGAAGAAAAATACACGCTCAAGCGACCTGTTTCGGCGCTCTCCAACCAGCAACAGATGTATGACAGTCGCAGAGTTTAGGACATATTTTATAATTACTGTCGTACGATCGATGTAAAGATAGATATATGCGTTTTAAACATGATAAAATGTTCATGGACCTGTTCGTGATACATGTTGTGTGCTATCGCGTCGAGCAGGGAAACAGCCTGTGCGCAGCGCAGTTAAGGCTTCATTCAAAAAGAAAATCCCAGGAGGAGAACGGGCAGCACATGACAGATTTGAAGTATAGTCATTAAAATAAAAGACAGAAAGGTAGCCTCTCGTACCTGCCTCTGGCGCGTTTTAACGGCCCGATCTGGGCCTCAGCCCTTACATTCTGCCGGCTATGTCGAGTCCGTAGGAAGAAGTGCCTTGCGAATTGGCATCACAGTGGCGGCTTCGCTTGAGGAGCCTGGCCGTACGGCTCAACGACCCCTCCTGGGAATTTTGTTTTTCATCCATTACGGGCATTGACGATAGATTTTTTTCTCTTGTCACATGGTTCTCCGCTGTACGGTCTTCGATCAGAAGTGGGGCTTTGGTGCTGCCACAGCCATGAATTTATAAAGAGTCTGAACCAACCTCATCACCCTAGGCGCTGTAGCCACCACAACCACTCGAAGCACCTTTTCCGCTATACGACGAAAATCCCGAGCGTTTTCGCTCGCATCTACAACCACCTTAAATGGGAGGTGCCCATTAACTGAATAAATGGATTCGTTATGCGTTCCAGAGATCAATTCAGAAAGAAATATTCAAAGCGCAGCATGCCAATGAAAGTTATTACAATTTGCACATTAAAACTAAAAGAACAAAAAGAACCGCCTTTCTGTCCCCATTTCTCTCACTCAGTGCTGAGATTCGATGGTATCAATCCGAAACGCGTCTAGCACACGCCCAGCGTAAGCTTCCATGTAATTTTTGCGTTGCCGCGCAGCCCACACCCGAGCATTTTGACGGCGTCACCCCTCCGTGTAGGCGCCGCCGAAAGGGTGGGGTGACGAACTCAACAAAAGAAGCTTCCCGGTGTTTCTTCGTTGGCTGACTGGATAAGACGGCTATTACCAACCCCTCCCCTCTCTCCCCCTTCAGATATTTAGAAAACGTGTGTCGACCGGCCTTTTCTTTGATGCCTTCTTTGTGTGAAATTAACAACAGCACTAGCCTCGAGGAAAGTTTGAAGCGAAATCGAAAGTGTCGTCAATAGCGCTATTCCTGCTAGTGTTCTTTCGCTTTCGTTGCTTCTTTTCACTTTTTGGGCCATGCAAAAGCTTGCATCGCTCAGGGGCATAAAATTTATGGGTCCTTTTCGCTAGTATATTAATAATAATAATGATGATAATTGGTTTTTGGTGAAAGCAAATGGCGCAGTATCTGTCTCATATATTGGCGCACATCTGAACCGCGCCGTAAGGGAAGAGATAAAGCAGGGAGTGAAAGAAGAAAGAGGTCCCGTAGTGGAGGGCTCCGGAATAATTTCGACCACCTGGGGATCTTTAACGTGTACTGACATCGCGCAGAACACGGGTGCCTTAGCGTTTTTCCTCCATAAAAATGCAGCCGCCGCGGTCGGGTTCGAACCCGGGAACTCCGGATCAGTAGTCGAGCGCCCTAACCACTGAGCCACCGCGGCGGGTTTTCACGAGTATAAAGAAACTAGGTTCAGACTGGACGCCCAACGTATCAGATAGGCAGCTCCCAATCTGGTCGCCACCTCGTTTCCTCTGCCGAAAATGGCCGGTACGTTGGTTGCGACACCATCGGCTCGAAAACTGAATTTCTGCAGGGGATGAAAACTTTATGTGTTACAATTTTGACGATCTCTTTGAACGTGAGGCGTCTAAACCTCCATTACTTTGCCTAAAAAGAATAAAATACTCAGTTCTGAGTTACGCCTCAGGGCCCCTTTTTAGAGCGTTCCACTCAACGTAATGTCTTGCTTTCTTAACATGTGTAGATCTCTAGCAGAACACATACATGTAATTTAGCCCTCCGCGAAGAATCTGTTTTTTACGTAGTAGGTGTGGACTGCCGTGCACGAAAGTTGCATAACTGAAAACTACAAGACAAGCCATTCTGCAGCTTATTGGAATTTACACGGTCATAAGAGAGCGGCCAGAAAGCACTCATGTAAGAATGAGATTGGGGCACCTAGCAAAGATGGCTATGCGAAAAGAGACAATCGGAAAACGAATGTTACGGTAGCTCTCTTAAGTTGGAGGCTACGGCTGCGGTTGCCGCGCTGAGAGGGCTCTGGCCCTGGACTATGTCACAGGCTGCGAGATAACGTGAGCCCACAGATGAGATAGCGCTCTATGTTGACTTTATCATATGATGCGTGTGTATGAAGCGGTGTCGCCCTGCATCAACCGTATTTTATGGCGAGGAAAGAAGTATGACATAGACGCAAGATTTAAAACAAAATTCGTTGACACATTCAGGGCTCACACAACGCCGGTATTAAATGGCACGCGCGACAGTGCCTGCAAATTTTCGCTTTCCCTTTGTTTGAATCCCCCGAACCTTTCAGTTCCATAGGTAATAGACGACTTCCGCATGATATAATATACTCCATAAACCCATGGGAGGAGGAACTTTTTCAAAGCTATCTCGCAGCTTTCCCAAATATTTAGTAAAAAGTCGCCTAAAGTTTACTGGTGCATCAAAGGTACTGCTCGTTACTACGTTCAGCTGGAGTCTGTCAGCAGCCCACAGCTAACACGTAAGCATTCATTAACAGCACTGGGTATTAAGGACCCTTTCAACGTACAAGATTATGGGCGCGCAATTGGGGTCCTTCACGTTCTTGTTGCTGGAGCTCGCGTTCCCAGCGACGTTCGCGAACTTCTCGTTCTGAGTAGGTCGTTGGCTGACCTATCTTCTGTCACATTATAGCACGAGAATGAGTAACGACACGCTAACGAGCGCACGGGCCCCTAAACAAGAAACGTTGGCGCACTTAGGACACGCGCGGGCTTGCAAGTAACCAAACATCTTGCAGGTTGCTGTTGCCGCCCGTCATGCGCAAATGTCATTGCGCAAGGCACAAGACCGGATCTACTGCGTACTGGTCTCGAAAAAAGCTTTTCTCCCCTCTTCTTTTCCCTCATCTTCCCTCTATAGCAGAAAGCGCTGTTAAAAATGGTCATGGTCTTGCTTTCATTTTCAGCCTTTTCAAAATAGACGAACGTGCGGTGGTAGGCAAACTAAAATCTAGAGCTGGAACTACAGGCGTAAAGCGGCAGTGTTCCACAAAATGAAGTTATCTGCCTCATTTAATCAGGCACCTCATATATTCCAGTGTCAGAAAAAAGGAAACAAATAAACAACAAAAACCCCCACAGAAGCATAGTGCGCCTAATAACTCCTTTTCCTTAGCTCCTTCGCCATCCGTCTAGTTAACAGTAGCTTTTAAGGCATGCCGTAATCACACGGATAAGATAGCCCTGTAGAAAATGGTGTCTTTTTGTGCCGTTTCTTATGCTCTACATAATAAGCTTTTTCTATATATGCACGGTTCCCTATTTCCTGATCGCTGTGGATATCCTGTAAAGTGGAGTTTAGGGGCATCCCTAGCTACATGGTTTTGAATGCCCAGGAGCACCCGTCTCGAAGCTATAAGTACCTCATTCTATACTTCAGGTAAAACTCAATGGAAAAGATTTTGTAGAGCATGAAGTGAATGCAATAGCTTAAAATATAGGAAAAAACGTCAACCTCTTGTTCCCACATGGTGACCTAGCCACAACACGAGTAAGCGAGCAAGTTCTCAGTGCATATGGTCTGATTGATATGGTGATCATGATCCTTCAAACAAAAATGTTGCATGAATACACATGGGGGTTCAACCAAAAATTGGAAGGTATCAAGAGGCTAACCGCAAATTTTGCACTCTTTCACATTGACGTTTTTGTCGCATGCCGTTATCAGGCACCATCAGTTCAACGGATCTGTCTCAGTTAAGGATATTTTGAAGCAAAGAATCTGAATTAACACACTCCTCGAATGTTTTTGTTATCGTTCGTTTAGGCTTATATCACACTGGGGCATTTTACTAAGACTTTGACTTAGTATTACGCCACTACAATAAATGGCAAAAATACTTTTGAAATACATTTCGATTACCTTACTAATTGCTCTAAATATTGCGTGCATATAAGAATATTACAAAGCTAATTACTGCTCACAAAAATTATTGGCTTTACAAGACACTTCGGAAAAGTAATCGAATTACTCTCACATTACTTCTTTATTCTCATGCGTGCAGAAAAAACCAGTGTAAAATGTAACGGAAACACCGAACTCTCACTAGTTGCAACGCACACATCCTTTGGTATTCCCTCCAAATTACGCTACAGGACAAGTTTTTCTTCTTCATGATTTCTCTTACAGCACGAGGCATTACAAAGAGAAGGCAACGCCAGCAAAACAAAGAAGCCCGGATCTTCTGAGGCAACACCAAGAAAAACAACAACCGGAACCACCGCCAGACAAATCGCCATGTTGGACGCATCACCAAGTTTTAACAGAGTAACAAAAGCTCCTCAAGTGTGGGATCCTGCTTGTCCAAGAGTCCACGGCCTAAACTTCACGCGAGCTCTGTACACCAGACATGTTTGGCCAGCTGGTTAAACAACTAGGAGAGCAGCGTCTCACGACGAGGTGGACGGGTCGGGTATGGGGGCAACTGACATAGTTTGGGGCATTCCTCTTGAAAAAGGAGAAAAAATTAACTGACACCACAAGTGCTGACTTGCAACTGATTATTCAATTCAATTCAATTTATTTTACCTGAAGACTGGAAGGATTACTAAATCACAGCTTGACATGACCCAGAAAACCTCCATTAGCCAGTGACAGCATAGTTACTAACAACAGTTAAGAGAAACAATGGAGATATCTAGAATACCAGATACTGTACAATAATAACTTTGCGTAATTTTCAAAACACAAACAAGTTTATTTTCCAGATTTCAGAAATAATACAAGAAATACATCATACATCGGTCATACTACACCAAACGTCCCAGACACTGCGCTCGACCATCTCCAATTTGCCCCCAAAAATTCGTGGAAACTTATCCTGATGTGCATTATGAAAACCTGGAATATTTTTGTCGAAACGAAATTGCTTCGTGAGGTTCGGGCAGTTTGAATTTTTAGAAAAGGCGAGAAACAAGGCCCCGCTCAAAAATTAATAAAAATTCACATATTGAGAAAACACCTCACAATGTTTTTCATTGGTTTTGGGCAAAAATTTTGTGTTTATATTTAATTGGAAGCATGCAGCTTTATACGGCAAAAATATTTTTTTAAATCGAAAAACGAATTAAGATGTACCATCTATTGTTTTTTGCTGTAAATATCAACTTGCTCTCGGAGATTCAGAAACAGCCATTTGCTTCTTCTAAATGTCTAGTACCAATAACAAATGTCGCAAATGATGAAACTGTGACTATCAAAGTAAAAGAAAATACCAGAGTTGCAATAATAATAATAATTGGTTTTGGGGGAAATGAAGTGGCGCAGTATCTGTCTCATATATCGTTGGACACCTGAGCCGCGCCGTAAGGGAAGGGATAAAGGAGGGAGTGAAAGAAGAAAGGAAGAAGAGGTGCCGTAGTGGAGGGCTCCGGAATAATTGCGACCACCTGGGGATCTTTAACGTGACTGACATCGCACAGCGCACGGGCGCCTTAGCGTTTTTCCTTCATAAAAACGCAGCCGCCGCGGTCGGGTTCGCCCCCGGAATAATAATAATAAACTCCGGAGTTGCAAAAAGTGCGTTTTGAAGCAAAAAACAGTGGTCAATTTCGCCCTGAAGTGTTTCAAGTAAAAATACAAACAATAGTTGATTACGTAGAACTATATGTTGCCTCTCAATTCTGAAAACTTTATCGGGGTAGTTTTTGTTTTAAGCAAGAAAATATTTTTTAGAAGTTGAGCTTTCGTGCCGCCAGTTGCGTCGTCCCTTAACGCCACTTTTCCGCAGAACACGGCACCTGGTATGGCACGACACGTACGGCCAGATAGCAACTCCAGCTTGCTGTCGTTCACTGTCCTGCATTTTTAGGGCTGGCGCTAAAGAAGGTATCGAGTGACATTCGGAGGATGGTATGCAATAAACGAGATTGTTTTCGCTTTGGAACTACGAACAGACGCGTTTTGGCGCGGGGCAGCCAAGAGAAGAAAAACGAGGGTATTCTGTGTGCCGCCTCGCATGGACCGTGAGGACGGATGACCAGTGAGCATGGCAGGCACATCACAAGTGCTTTATTTAAATCTGAATAATATCGCGGAGAGTAACACGAGACGCGTTCGCGATGAACGCGGCCTGCTCGCGCGTAGGTGCGTCGCTCGCATGAAGTTCCTTCATCAGGGAAGTGGCTCGTATACTGTTCTAGCTACGTTATTAATACAGAAATTGCAAAGGCTAAATGAAACACAACCAAGACACCACATCGGAAACAACCGGGCATGAGCCTCTGACGGCCACGAGAGACAGGTACCACGTGGTGCTGCTGCATCTCGGATTGCTTTAACACCGGATCTCTCCGGTCATTTCCAGATCTGCGCCTCACAAGCTCTTATGCTGCTGCTCACGTGTGCCATGGCTTTACAGAACTACACCGAAAAACATGGTGCTTCCAGAACCACACCGAACAACTAGCTGACTTGGCCATGTTCCGCCCCGGCAGCGTTAAGAAAGTCTTTTCCCACGAATATCTGTTCGACTACTCAACGTTCCCATGCTTGCGGACAGTGTAAACCTCACTTAAGAACAAGAACTCTACATTCCGTCTGCTCTCAGGGTGGGCAGGGTTGTGCTCTGTGGTGATGAGGTGTGAAGAGACGACGCAACTTCCGGGGCGAGAGCTCAACTTCAAAAATATTTTCTTGCTTTAAACAAAAATTAACTTCATAAAAATTTCAGAAATTAAAGGCAACAAACTGTTTCACGTAACCCGCTATTGTTTGTATTTTTACTTGGGCCACCTCAGGGTAAAATTAACCAGTATTTTGGCTCAAAATGAACTTTTTGCAACTTTAGTATTTTTTTTACTGTTATTTAGAGTCTCATCATATGTAACATTTGTTATAGGCACTACACATTTAGAAGAAAGAAACAAATTTTTCCGACTTTCCGGCAGCAATTTGACATTTACAACAAAAAACGAAAAACGGTACGTTTTCATACAAGTTGTGGATTTAAAAAAAAATATTCATGGCGCATAAAGCTGCGTGCTTCGAATTGAATATAAAGCCAGAATTTGTGTAAATGTCAATAAAAAAAATGCTTAAGTGCTTTCTGAAAATTTCACTTTTTTTTAATATTTAGTGAACAGTAGCTGGCTTCTTGCCTTTCTTTAATATTCAAACTGCCCTCACCTCACGAATGGTTTTTTTTTTCGGCAAAAATATACCAGGGTTTGATTACCCGCATTAGTATAAGTTTCCTTGAATTTTTTGAACCAATTGGAGATGGTCGAGCGCAACGTCTGGGACGTCTGGCGTGCAATGACCCACATACATATTTGAATAAAACTGTACATTTGTACAATCATAACTGAAATCAAAATAGCGTACAGGCACGAGAAACAATAGGTCAGTGAACCAAACGTATATCAAAAACACTACTCTATATTTTGTAAAAAGATTCTTGAACTTGTTTAAACCAAATTATCTTGGCAAATTGATGTTGATTAAGTATTTCTGGGAGGTATTGCCGCAATGACTGAAATTTGTAGATTGTGCGGAAATGTGGAGTATGCCATAAGTCCGTACTACGAGTAGGTAAAATTGTTTTGTATTTTTGTACGACCTGCAGTTCGTACTAAAAAATCCCTCTGCTCAGTAGTTGAGAAGAAGAAAAACGCAAAATGCGGAAATCATATATGTTATTAGCTCTGACGATTTTGTATGAGGGAAATATGATTTGGGTCAAGTGTAGGAACGGAACATTGGCAATACAGCGAATGTCCTTTTTTTCTAGGGCAAGTATTTTTTTATATTTCTTTTTGTTGTGGTAAGCCAAATAACGATACAATATTTTAAATTAGTTAAGAAGAGAGCGTAATATATTTGCAGCTTTACTTTCGTAGGAAGAAGTGTTCGGTAACGAGCGAGTGCTCCAGTTGTTGCAGAGAGTTTTCTACAGAGGCTATGGACATGCGAATCCCAGCTGAGATGAAAAAATAACTCCAAGGATCTTGTGGTCATGTAAAATATCAATTTTTTGTCCAGCATATTTAAAAAACATGATTAAATTTGAGTGGCTTGTTCACTGCCCTGAAAATAACCGCTTCAGTTTTTTTTTGCGCTAACTTTTAGTTTATTCGACTGTGACCAAGTATGGAGTTGTTCAGTATTTCATTAGTATTTTTTAATCAATTCATATTCAAAGTGAATAAAGATAAGAACGCTGCGGTCATCTGTATAAATGACAAATTTCGCTGTTGGAACAACTGTAACAATATTATTTATGCAAGCATTAACAAGAGGAGCTCCCAAAACAGAACCTTGGTTGACACCGCATGTAATAGGCAGAAAGGACGACCGCGCAATGCCTATGCATGCACATTGGCTTCTTCCAGTTAAATATGATTTTATCAGTTCTAGCGGCTTCCAGCGTACACTATACGATGACTGTTTAAATAATAATATCTTGTGATCTAAGGAATCAAAAGCCTTCGTGAAATCAATAAACAGCGCTAACCTATAAATATTATTTTCAATGCTTATCACAAATTTCTCTGTTAGTGTTAATAATGCTGTTTCGGATGATTTGTTTTTCCTGAATATAAAATGGGCTTCAGTCAAAATGTTGTGCTTGTCTAAAATCTACGTAGTGGGATAACCTTTTCAAGTCCCTTGGAGAAAATGGGTATAATCAATATCGGCCTTTAAACTCCTGTCGCCACTTTTATATATTACTGTCACTCTAGTCTCCTTCATACCTTCTGGATACACAGCGGTTTCGAGCAAAAGATTATAGACGTGGACAAGTACCGAGAAAATAAATTCCAAAACGTACTTTACTGGCCCCACTTGCATATTGTTAACGTCTAACGTAGTGCTATTACTTAAGTTCATAATTGTTATATTAGTTTGTTTCGCTTGTTGGCTCCAAGAATAGGCTTTGCGCAGTCCTATTTTTTTTATAGCGCTGAATCGGGGTGGTAGTGTCCTGTGGTACTATGTTAACAATGTGTTCGTGTTCAACAGACATCATTGTCTGTTGATATTGATGTTGGAATAAATTGGATCGGATTGGATTGGAATGTGTTCTGCTAAAGATTTGCCGGTTATTTCACGATATTGGGTGCTTATTTTTCCGGGCCAACGGCCGGTATTTCCGCAGCTGGGGATGGAATGAATAATTTCTCAAGCGGTATCTGGGTTACGGCGAGCAATATCAGAGAACACATCTTGATAGTAAGTTTTGTTTGCTCGCCACAGTTCAGCATTTAACCTATTTTTTTCCGTCTCAAATTCTTGTAGTGCAGCAGACATGCGTCAGCGATGAAAAACGTGGTAAAGATCGTTTCTATTTTTTATCATAGCCAGATGGGGCCTTGTTATTGATGGTTTCCTCACTGTTCTCGAAGGTTTAATGGTTTTAAGAGGAAAGTGCTCCTAATATATTTGCGCAAATATTGCCATGAACTGTGAATACGCATTTTGTGCATATTGTAACGTGGTGGCGACATTGAAGAACACAGTACCAATACTGTGAAAGACAAAAGTAACTTTTATTAGGCGAACCTGTGCCCACAAAAAGAGGCTACACTACAGCACAACGGTAGCGGCGAACACGGTCGGCGATCGTCGAAAATCTGATCTGTTGGTCAAGCGCGTCGGCTGTTATATTGCAGTCATCGAATGTTCCAGACTAATCGTTGTGACCCGCGTGCCTTCCACAAAGTTCTACACCATTCGCGTCAGGCGATGAAATAAGATAACATAAGGTTCGGCTACAACAGACAGCGAATAGAAGCATCGATGACTTGCAAGAAACTTCGGATCGATGCAGGCGCGTCCCGCGCTGTGCGATAACACTTGTTAGGCGGCGAAGCGTGGTCGCCCGATAAATATAAGCACACGTACTTACCCCCTCTTTAAAACTTTCGAAAGCGCTGCTACGGGGGACATTAAGAGAAAGAAAACGAAGGACAAGTCCTTTACATGCGGAAAGAGTTATATAGGCCAAACTGGTAAATGTATAAACACACGGCTACGCCAACATAATTCGTCTTTAAAGGTGGCTCCTTCCTCTAATTTTGCCCTGCATTACAGAGACTGCGAACTTAACCATTCAAACCCGTTGGGAAAAAAATGCATGTGTGCCTCTGTTCAATAGTACAAAAATTCTGTATTGGCATTCCAATCAGCTAACAAGGGAATTATCTGATGCATTTTATTATCACAAAAACTCTGACATGTGCGTCAGCACACCATTTGTTGTCATTCACGATTGTGAAATTCGGTATCTTAATTCAACACAGTGATACGTTTTGTCATTCTGAGGGTAGGCGCATGCGCTGCTGGCTGCCCTGCGTGAGCTATTTAACCTTATGTGTTTTTTCCAATAAACTTCAGTTGATAGTAGCGCTTGTCCTTCGTTTTCTTTCTCTTGGTGTCCCCCGTAGCAGCGCTTTCGAAAGTTTTAAAATGATGTACCAATTCGCTCAAATGTCCGTGTTACTCCAATTTATTTCTAGTACAATGGGCCCTGTTCTGTGTTCTAATCCAGCTCCTCTTGACAACCAGGTAGCTCTGGCCTCCCTTATAGCTGTTTCAGCGTTCAAAGCAAGAATGGCATCCTGGCATGCCAGACGTTCACTGTGCCCTGGTGAAGTACAGCTGATGTGCGGTGGCGTGCTTCCGTCAAAAGGCCACAGTCGCAGGATTTGCCGGATTTTGTCTTCGGAGTGGTGGCGACAGCATCGATTCTACAAGGATTGCCTTTGGGTGGCTTGCGGCAGAGATCGGCAATGTGTGCGGGGCTTCCGCCAATGCTGCGAGCAGGCAAAGAAGTACACAGAGTTCTTGTGGTATTCCACTCGCCCATGGCTACATGGAAAAAAGACGTCGACGAACTCCGAAGACAAGCTTTTGGTCTTGGGCAACCAGGAAGTACCTGAAAAGTTTCAGAAGATCCTCAAACTAGGTCCGAAATTTTGTTTCCAACCAACCCTCCAAAAAGATGAGAAGTTTACGCTGGGACGGTCCATCTCGCGTCAAGCACGAAAAGAGGAGCAACCAAGGTGCATTGTGGATTGTGTGGATGCCTTGAAAGGGACTGAGCGGGGGTCGGGTAATAAGTGGAGTTTTGCTGGTTTGGTCAACTTCCTAACGTCGGAAAAACTTCGTGTGGTTGTATCCGATAAAGAAGGGCATTTTGTTACATTGCCGGAAAAACTTTATCAGGAAAAGGCTAGACATGCCGTTGCAAAAAACTTTAAACCTATGCACACCAGTGCCTCGAAGCAGAAACGAGAAGCGTTACGGTTGTTGGGTGAAATGAACTTGGAAAGCCTGCGTCAGTCTGTTTTGAAAGCGGAGGGAAATTTTCTGGAAGTATTTTGTTCAGCAAAAAACCCATAAAACCGGTATTCCTTTTCGGTTTATTTTTACTGCACGTGCCACATGGCAATATGCTGTTTCAAACTTTTTGCAGAGTGGCTTATGTTCACTTTCAATTGAAGACCCATTTCTTGTGTCTAATTCTTTGGCTGTTGTCGAATATTTGAAGCACAATAACACAGGCTTGGGCGGTATGTTTAGCAATGATATACTGGACCAGTTTTACTCATTGCCTCATGACAAGCTCCTCCAGTGGGTTAATAGATGTATATTAGAAGATAATGATGAACAAGCATTCATTACGAAGTGTGGGGTATCTGTGGAGTCTTTTTTGGAGCTCCTGACTTTTTATTTAGAATCCACCTTTATTGCTTGGGAAGGAAAACTGTCCATCCAAAGAACTGGGGTGTGCATTGGCTCAAAGGTGGCTCCAGTGCTAAGTAGTGTCTTTTTATCCTACGTTGACAGAGCTATAAAGGTTAGTTTAGGTGACACTGTTAAACGGGTCTTCCGGTATGTCGATGATTATTTGGTTTTTGTTGAAAGCGTTGACTTTATGAGATCAGTAGAAGAAATCTTAAAAACTTTTGTCGGCAATAGTTATGGTTTAAAATTTACCTTTGAAACCCCGGACATCAATCAACTACAGTTCTTGGATATCAGACGGTAACTAAAACTGGATCACGTTTGTTGGTCCTTTCTGCGCGTTCGGAGAAGCCTTTGCTTAGTTTCCACTCAGGGCATTCCAAGCTGGTAAAGTGCGGCATAGCAGTGTCCTGCTTAGGATCAGCAATTGCGAAGTCGTGTGTTCACGCTATGGATAACAGTCTCAAGCAACAGGTCCAGAGGTTGAAGTCAGCAGGTTTCCCTAATGAGGTGATCAGACTAGCCCGCAACAAACTCCTGAAAATCTTAAGTCATTCAATAAACCCGATTCACCAGAGCCTCCCAGTAACGAGAAAAGAAAGTGTGCAGTAATTCCGTATATTCACATAATATCCCACTGATTAAAACTCGTAGGCACTAGATATGGGGTAGGGGTACTGTTGTCAGCTCCCCAAAAACTTGGAAAAATTTGCGCTATGGTCGATAGGAGAGCCAGATTAGAAAACAAAAGTCAAAAGAAAGTAAAGAACAGTGCAATATAAAACATGAGTTGCTGTTTGCAACCTTGTGCCGAGGGAGTGGTATATCAAGTACCCTTCACATGCGGAACGAGTTATATAAGCCAAACTGGTAAATGTATAAACACACGGCTACGCCAACATAATTCGTCTTTAAAGGTGGCTCCTTCCTATAATTTGGCCCTGCATTACAGAGACTGCGAACTTAATCATTATAACCCGTTGGAAAAAAAGTGCATGTGTACCTCTGTTCAATAGTACAAAAATTCTGTATAGGCATTTCAATCAGCTAACAAGGGAATTATCTGAGGCATTTCATATTCACAAAAACTCCAACATGTGCGTCAGCACACCATCTGTTGTCATCCACGATTGTGAAATTGGGTATCTTAATTCAACACAGTGATTTGTTTTGTCATTCTGAGGGTAGGCGCATGCGCTGCTGGCTGCCTTGTGTGAGTTTAACCTTATGTGTTTTTTTCCAATAAACTTCAGTTGATAGTAGCGCTTGTCCTTCGTTTTCTTTCTCTTGGTGTCCCTCGTAGCAGCGCTTTCGAAAGTTTTAAAATGATGTACCAACTCGCTCAAATGTCCGTGTTACCCCCTCTTGGAAAGCATCGACCCTATGCTGCAAACAAACGAAATAAAGAAAAGCACTCGTAGCAAAGAAAACAACAAAAATAAGGAAGTTTGTCAGCGTCCGTAAAAGGGTTTAAGGCGCACCACGTGGACCACTTCAGATCGTACGCGGTGCCGCTGTGAATGCGAAATGCCGTCTGGCACGACCTCATAGTCCAGTGAGCCAATACGTCGAATGACCTTGTAAGGTTCGAAATAGTGTCGCAATAGTTTTTCACTCAAACCTCGTCGGCGAATCGGGTTCCATAAACAAACACGGTCGCCGGGCTGGTACTCGACGAAGCGTCGTCGCAGGTTGTAGTGTCGGCTGTCGGTACGCTGCTGGTTCTTCATCCGTAGGCGGGCGAGATGTCGAGCTTCTTCGGCGCGCTGGAGATAGATAGCGACGTCAAGATTTTCCTCGTCAGTGACGTGCGGCAGCAGGGTGTCGAGCGTCGTCGTCGGGTTCCTGCCGTAAACCAGCCTAAATGGCGTGATCTGTGTTGTTTCTTGCACCGCCGTGTTGTAAGCGAATGTTACGTACGGCAGGACCGCATCCCATGTCTTGTGCTCGACGTCGACGTACATTGCTAGCATGTCGGCGAGGGTCTTGTTCAGGCGCTCCGTGAGACCGTTCGTCTGCGGATGGTAGGCAGTTGTCCTCCTGTGACTTGTCTGGCTGTATTGCAGAATGGCTTGCGTGAGTTCTGCTGTAAAGGCCGTTCCTCTGTCGGTGACGAGGACTTCGGGAGCACCATGTCCCAGCAGGATGTTCTCGACGAAAAATTTCGCCACTTCGGCTGCGCTGCCTTTCGGCAGAGCTTTAGTTTCCGCGAAGCGGGTGAGATAGTCCGTCACCACGACGATCCATTTATCTCCGGAAGTTGATGTCGGAAACGGTCCCAGCAAGTCCATCCCGATCTGCTGAAAAGGTCGGTAAGGAGGCTTGATCGGCTGTAGTAATCCCGCTGGCCTTTTCGGTAGTGTCTTGCGTCGCTGAAAGTCTCGGCATGTCTTGACGTAACGGGTGACATCGGCGGTTAGGTGCGGCCAGTAATATCTTTCTTGTATCCTTGGTAGCGTCCGGGAGAAACCGAGGTGCCCAGCGGTCGGATCGTCATGTAGGGCGTGCAGTACTTCTGAACGCAGCGCCGACGGAACAACCAGAAGATAGTTGGCGCGGACTGGTGAGAAGTTCTTCTTCACGAGTAGGTTGTTTTGAAGCGTGAACGAAGACAATCCACGCTTAAATGCCCTAGGGACAACGTCGGTGTGCCCTTCCAAATAATCTACTAGGGCGCTTAGCTCCGGGTCTCCTCGTTTTTGCTGTTCGGCGAAGTATTCCGCGCTTATTATTCCAAGGTAGGCGTCGTCATCCTCGTCATCATGCGGCGGCGGGTCACTGGGGGTGCGTGATAGGCAATCGGCATCTGTGTGTTTTCGTCCGGACTTGTAGGCTACAGTGATGTCGTATTCTTGCAGTCTGAGGCTCCACCGTGCCAGCCGTCCTGAAGGGTCCTTTTAGTTAGCTAGCCAACACAATGCGTGATGCTCGCTGACCACTTTGAATGGCCTGCCATATAGGTAAGGGCGAAATTTCTCTGTGGCTCAAACGATGGCGAGGTATTCCTTTTCGGTTGTAGAATAATTGCCTTCCGCTATTGATAACGACCGGCTAGCGTAAGCTATCACGTGTTCATGCCCATCTTTTCTCTTGACTAGGACGGCAAAGAGGCCTAAGCAACTGGCGTCAGTGTGGATTTCGGTATCGGTGTGTTCGTCGCGTTCTACCCCGCACCTCCACCAGATGTAACGTGGTGGTGACGTTGAAGAATACAGTAGCAATACTGTGAAAGACAAAACTAACTTTTATTGGGCGAACCTGTGCCCACAAAGAGGCTACACTTACAGCACAACGGTAGCGGCGAACACGGTCGGCGATCGTCGAAAATCTGATCTGCGGGTCAAGCGCGTCGGCTGTTATATAGCAGTCGTCGAATGTTCCAGACTAATCGTTGGGACCCGCGTGCCTTCCACAAAGTTCTACACCATTCGCGTCAGGAGATGAAATCAGATCATAAGTACACTTGTCAATATAAACTAATAGCATGTTTAAATGACTCCAAGGCTTGATTTGTTATGCTCTGGAAAGTGATCAAATTTGGAGGAAGACTTTTATGTTGCGTGTCTAAATGGTAAAGCATAAAGGCCGGACCATGATCGCTTATATCAGATGTAATTGTTCCAGTATCATTAACTACTGACTCCATATTTGTAATAAGTAAGTCCAGAATTGACGAGGTAGAAGGCCAAAGCCGAATAGGTGTTTTAATTAAATTTATAAAACCAGATGAGTTAATCACAGTGACAAAATTATTTGTTGTAGCATTATTCTCACTTGTATTGATATTGACATCTTCTCCACAAATGAACCTGAGGTTATTTGTGCAAATGTACTCTAGAAATGACTCAAAAAAAGATAAATTTGAAATATTTACACTTGGCGGCCTGTGCACGACTGACAGCGTTTCATCATTTTTCAATATCTTCATTGTTCAATGATTTCAATGTCTTCAGTACTCTTTGCAAACTCTGGTATAATTTCGGAGTCAAAAGTTGACCTTGTCTGAATCGCAACACCACCTCCTATTCGATTAGGAGGATTATGAAAGTGAGGGGTATATTCATTAAGGTGGAGCATCGTAGAAGTTTCTTTGTACCAGGTTTCCATCAACATAATAGTGCTGAACGGAAAATTAAATTCATTCAAAAATTCATGATATCCTCATTCTTGTTAACAGCTGATCGGGCATTTATATCAAGGAGAGAATTCTGCAAAATGATTTCTTAAGCGAATGGAATGTGGAAAAGCGAACTCTTGATATTCCATTTGGTTAAGTCGAGCTAGTGCTGAAAGGTGATTCAAAGTCCCTGCGCGTGTGCCTAGGCCTGCCCAAAAACTCGCAGTGCGCCGCAACGTTGGCCGAGGCAGGAGCGTGGCCCCTTGAGCTCCAAGCAGCGCGCAGGGCACTGAATCACATCGACCGGCTTCACCGCGCACCGGACGGCGGCTCGCTGCTGCAGCGTATGCGCTCGCACCCGCGCTCACGAATGGGCGCGGCGCTGCTCGAGTATGAGCAATTGACCCAAGGCCCACCCCCCTACGGCTCCTGCGCGCCCTGGCCTGCTGCCTCGGAGGTACAGCGAGAGATCGTCGGCATCGCGGGAAAGCGGAGCACACCCCTCTGCGCTGTGCAGCAGCTGGCCAGAGCCGTCATACACGAGGAGCTCCAGGACCATCTCCTCGTGTACACCGACGGCTCAGTGGCCCGCGACAGCTGCTCCCTTGCTGCGGCGGCTACCATCCCCGCCCTGCGACTGCACAGCCAGCAACACGCAACCTTCCTGGGCTCCTCCACCACGGCGGAGTTGATGGGGATCCGGCTCGGGCTGGACCTGCTGCTCACCCTCGGCCCTCCGCCGCCCAGGAGTGCTCTGCTGTGCGACTCCCGCGCCGCCCTCAGCCGCCTGCAATCTAACGGCCGCGGTACCCCACTAGTGCGGGAAATTCGCTCGCGCATCGAGCGCCTCGCGCAGAGAGGTTGTGCCGTGCGTGCAAAGTGGGTGCCCGGTCACTGCGGCATCGCCGGCAACGAAGAAGCTGACGACCTCGCGACCGCTGCACACCAACTACCTGCCAGCGATCTGCCCCTTGCGCTGGAGGACGTGCGTGCGGCCATTCACGACCATCTCCGAAAGCAGCACCCCGACCCACGCATCGCGGGAGGTGAGCGCATCGACAGTGTCACCGGCTGTCGTGCACTTACACGGTCGCAACGTGCAATGATCCTCCGCGCGCGCATTGGCTGCGTGTGGCCCGGGGAACGACGGGTGCGTCACGGAATCGCGACGAGTGATGTGTGTGACGGATGCGGTGCAGTGGAAACACTAGAACATCTGCTCCTTCGCTGCTCCGCGTTCGCCGATGCTCGTCGCGATATGCTCGCGGCCTATAGGGCGCAGGGCATACTACCAGACTCCATCAAGACGCTATTGTGGCCGCAGGGCAGTGCGCGCACTCGTGAGCGAACTTTGGTGAGCCTCTGTGCATTCCTCGAACACACGGGCTTGACGTCCCGTCTGTTCTCCGTCAGGTAGTTACACGCAGTGACCGAACGCTCCGCGAGTTCTACCTTGAACGATTAATAACTGGACGCCCCACTGCAGTTGTAACCTACACAGTGCTGTGCGCGTGTGTGATTTAATTCCTCTTAAATGAACTAATCACGCGCACAACCTGGACACATTACTTATTGTGTAAATAGTTGGTACATATTACTTCTCCCCCTGTCCTCTATTCCTGTCCCCTCACCTCTTTCATTTCATTTCTCCATTCTGCCTGCTGTCCTTTATTTCCGCTGCCCCAGCTCAGGTGCTTCAGTATCGATGGCAGATGCCGGGGCTAGCAAAAATCTTTTCCTTCCTTTTTACTATTATTTTTAATAAAACCACTACCACCCAGATTTTAGTCAGGTCTTGTTCATTTTTTATCTGAATTTGGTTTGTGTCGTCCGCCTGTTTAGCAAAAATCTTTTCATTCCAGCACCACGCCGATTTCACTCATTATCGCGTTTGCGCTTGATAGTCATAGCAAATAGCTTTTTAAAAGTTAGACAGAAATGCTGGGTAACATATTGCTACGGACGCTGGGAGGACGACGAAGTGGTTGGTAACGAAGACCACCGCCTGGTTATGGCCAATCCCCCTTGTGGGTATGTGCCATTGTGTGAGGTCAACAACAACAACAACGACGTTGAGGTGCGCGCTTGTGTGCTGAGAGTCTACTCCAAGCCATCGGTTCCTTGCGTAGCAGGCTTCATGACAACCGTGTCCGCCGTGAAGCTGGTGAATGTGGACATTCAGTCGCCGACCACGCTGGGCGAGACGGTCGGGCTGAGCAGCATCTACGAGCTGAACGGCGACCGGCTCTACTCGGTCAAGTGGTACAAGAACGACGTCGAGTTCTACCGCTTCGTGCCCAACGACTGGCCGCCCGTGATGCGCGGGCCCTCGGTCGGAAGTACTAGCACGGCCATGTCCTTCTGGCCGCCCACAGTGTCGAAGGAAGGAGCCTTGGCGGACACCTCGCAGCGGTACGAGCCGGCACAGTGCAGGTCCACGTTACGCAGGTACACCGACGTCCGCCCCGAACGTGCCAACCTGAACGTGACACGGATGAACGATTCGGTCAGTCGCTGCGCTGTTCCGATTAGAGCGCTGCTGCCACTTCAGCGTCGTCGGCCCCGCCCGTGTTTACAGGCAGTCGGCGTGTGTGTACGTACGTCCACGTCGACGCCCGGCAGGGGCAGGAATTGGCCGGGCGGCCAGTTCCAGTTGGCGCGCTTTTATTGAGCTCTACGTACTTGTTTGTGAACCTTGCTTTTTTTTCCTCCTCTCAGGAATGCATAACGTTTGGTGCGAGATTTGAACTGAACAATGACGTTTGTCTTATTAGAATTGCGGGTCGGTACTCTGGGACAGCCCTCGATATCAGCCAGTGAAATGGTTCGCTGATAGTATCTCCGATTTTCATAACGAGCTTCGCTACATCTTTATCTTCTACTTGCACGACACCCTGTATCTCGATGTTCGCTTTACGTGAGTATTGCTCTCGAATAACGAGGCCTGTCTTATTTTCTTGGACCTTTTGATCGAGGGTTGCAAATTTCAGCCGAAGCATGTCAATCTCTTCTGTTGACTTATTTTTCGCAGCTTCATTATCCAGGTTTGTCAGCAGTTCCTCAAATGTCTCACTGGCAAAGCTCAGGTCTTTAGTCGTCTGTATTCGTTCGCTAATTTGTTCTCGGATTTCAGTGCGCAAACTTCTCTCGACCGACTCCTTTGCTGTCTCTATGTCATGTTTAAGTTCATCTCTTAGTTTCTGCAGTTCAACGCCCATTTCATCTTTCATCTTCACCGCATCCTTTTACATCTTTCAAAGCAACAGTCAGTGAAAATATAGCGCAATTTGACAGTGGCGACAATGGGGTACACAAAATTAGAAACAAGGCCTTTATGCCGTTGACACTAACATGCAGAAATACAGACTTTCCAGTGGTGCTGCTAGCACGGCGTCGCCACTGCCAAACGACAGCTCCCCGTGGGTGGCGGTTGTTTTATAGCCGCTATTGGCCCACGACCTGTTGACGCGCAGATCCCAGTCGCAGGGATGGGCGCACACGCACTTGCCGCTTGGTTGGCTTGCCTCTTTCCAGGAGCATGGGGCTAAGATGCACTGCACGTTGCTGAAGGAACACAGAAGAATTTCCAGTGATGTTGCTAGCCCGGCGTCGCCACTGCCAAGCGACAGCTCCCCGTTGGTAGCGGTTCTTTTATAGCCGCTATCGGCCCACGACGTGTTGACGCGCAGATCCCAGGCGCAGGGGATGGGCGCACACGCACTTGCCGCTTGGTTGGCTTGCTTCTTTCCAGGAGCATGGGGCTAAGATGCACTGCACGTTGCTGCAGGAACACAGAAGAATTTCCAGTGATGCTGCTAGCCCGGCGTCGCCACTGCCAAGTGACAGCTCCCCGTTGGTAGCGGTTCTTTTATAGCCGCTATCGGCCCAAGACGTGTTGACGCGCATATCCCAGGCACAGGGGATGGGCGCACACGCACTTACCGCTTGGTTGGCTTGCTTCTTTTCAGGAGCGTGGGGCTAAGATGCACTGCACGTTGCTGCAGGAACACAGAAGAATTTCCAGTGATGCTGCTAGCCCGGCGTCGCCACTGCCAAGTGACAGCTCCCCGTTGGTAGCGGTTCTTTTATAGCCGCTATCGGCCCAAGACGTGTTGACGCGCATATCCCAGGCACAGGGGATGGGCGCACACGCACTTACCGCTTGGTTGGCTTGCTTCTTTTCAGGAGCGTGGGGCTAAGATGCACTGCACGTTGCTGCAGGAACACAGAATAATTTCCAATGATGCTGCTAGCACGGCGTCGCCACTGCCAAGCGACAGCTCCCCGTTGGTGGCGGTTCTTTTATAGCCGCTATCGGCCCACGACGTGTTGACGCGCAGATCCCAGGCGCAGGGCATGGGCGCACACACACTTGCCGCTTGGTTGGCTTGCTTCTTTCCAGGAGCGTGGGGCTAAGATCCACTGCACGTTGCTGCAGTTATACAGAAGAATTTCCAGTGATGCTGCTAGCCCGGCGTCGCCACTGCCAAGCGACAGGTCCTCCTTGATGGCGGTTCTTTTATAGCCGCTATCGGTCCTCGACATGTTGACGCGCAGATCCCAGGCGCAGGGGATGGGCGCACACACACTTCCCGCTTGGTTGGCTTGCTTCTTTCCAGGAGCGTGGGGATAAGATGCACTCCACGTTGCTGCAGGAATACAGAAGAATTTCCAGTGATGCTGCTACCCCGGTGTCGCCACTGCCAAACGACATCTCCCCGTTGGTGGCGATTCTTTTATAGCCGCTATCGGCCCACGACGTGTTGACGCGCAGCTCCCAGGCGCAGGGGATGGGCGCACACGCACTTGCCGCTTGGCTGGCTTGCTTCTTTCCAGGAGCGTGGGGCTAAGATGCACTGCACGTTGCTGCAGGAATAAAGAATAATTTCCAGTGATGCTGCTAGCATGACGTCGCCACTGCCAAGTGACAGCTCCCCGTTGGTGGCGGTTTTTTTATAGCCGCTGTCGACCCACGACGTGTTGACGCGCAGATCCCAGGCGCAGGGGATGGGCGCACACGCACTTGCCGCTTGGTTGGCGTGCTTCTTTCCAGGAGCGTGGGGCTAAGATGCACTGCATGTTGCTGCAGGAATACAGAAGAATTTCCAGTGATGCTGCTAGCACGGCGTCGCCACTGCCAAGCGACAGCTCCCCGTTGGTGGCGGTTCTTTTATAGCCGCTGTCGACCCACGACGTGTTGACGCGCAGATCCCAGGCGCAGGGGATGGGCGCACACGCACTTGCCGCTTGGTTGGCGTGCTTCTTTCCAGGAGCGTGGGGCTAAGATGCACTGCATGTTGCTGCAGGAATACAGAAGAATTTCCAGTGATGCTGCTAGCACGGCGTCGCCACTGCCAAGCGACAGCTCCCCGTTGGTGGCGGTTCTTTTATAGCCGCTGTCGACCCACGACGTGTTGACGCGCAGATCCCAGGCGCAGGGGATGGGCGCACACGCACTTGCCGCTTGGTTGGCGTGCTTCTTTCCAGGAGCGTGGGGCTAAGATGCACTGCACGTTGCTGCAGGAATACAGAAGAATTTCCAGTGATGCTGCTAGCACGGCGTCGCCACTGCCAAGCGACAGCTCCCCGTTGGTGGCGGTTCTTTTATAGCCGCTGTGACATTCCGTGTGTGCTACGAGGATCCACGTTCGACGGCGCGGCGTAGACGGAGACCCGTGACAGCGGCATCATCAATTACCCAGCCATGCTCTTTGAGTGACGACCAGAACAACCGGACCCGCCGCCGCCGCCGCGGGGAAACAGGCTTTATCCTCCCCAATTTCCGGGCACATTCCAGGACAAGGGAGCTGTCAGCGGGCCAGAGCGCGCCGTACCACAGCCGACGCTATGCGCTACCGCGAAGACAACATTCTTTCCCTCCTTCCCCTTTCGACGTGGGCTATCGCCGGGAAGGCACCCACAGCTTCCCGCCGTGCCTCGTGAACAAAAGCGCATTCCCAGAAGGGCCGCGACGGACACCTGTCATGGCGGACAGGCAGTACTCGCCAAGAATGTGGAAAGACAGGCGCTAGTGAATTAGCTCCGAAGAGAGAGCCTGTGTATACTCTCACTTGAGAGAGAGTGGTGGCGTTTTTGTTGTTTATTTAGTTTATATTGTTAACAGACTCTGGGTTCGAGGCTAAGCCCAACCCAAGGGGTGGTCCCCATCTCGCATGTTATTTTGGATTGGAGAATTGATGCTTTGGGCGGGCCACTGAAAATGACCGCCCTTAGTCCTTTGTTAATCAAGTGCTTAAAAGCGCATGTAAACGGATGCAGTCCAGTCCAGTCTGAGCTGGGGCTCCATGCTTAGCATGTAATGTGATGCTACTTAGGCACTAACCTGCCCGGTCGATGAGTAAAGTAGTGCAAAGTTTGTTCTGTTGTAAAATTATGCTCTGCTGTCATCATCTACAAGCTCGCCTCCTGTTCATCTTCCAAGCCGAACGACACTAGAGGAAGGGTTTGTGAACCATCCTCGAAGAAACGGACGACTATTGAAATTCTACTGCATACACGCTCAGGACGACATCGTTAGCGAAGAGGGCCTTCAGCGCCGAAGCCCGACGGCGTGCAGCTTCTGCCAGCAACCGCTCGAGCCCAACTCCGGAGCCACTCCATCGCCCCCATGAAGTCGTCGGCACGTAAGCTCGGACGCCCCAGCCTCTGATGTATAACCTTAATCATGTGTAATTATTGAATATACCTGTTTGTTTAAACTGAGCCATACGGTGTCTCTTTGCCTCTCCGTCCAGTGTGGACCTGCGCATTATGGGGGTCATCACACTGGTGTCAGAAGTGGGGTCTCAAAAGCAAATGTCCTCTGAATGCTGTGACATTCATGACTTCAAAATTGTAATCAAAAGGGAATCACGGGACTGATTGTGGGACTTTTACCCCCATTTGAGAGGCTTGAGGCACTGGAGGGCTTGAAAAAAAAAATGACTGTATCTGAGGGAGCTCCCACTCCACAGCCGTCGCTCGGGGCAAGCATGCTGGCATTAGGAAGCGTCATTCCGACGTTTACGGGAGATAAGACAGGGGTTCCAATCTGCGGTTTCTTTTCCATGCTAGAAGAGATTGGGAAAATGGGGGGATGGTCCGATGCTCAAATGCTGGGAATGGCGAGGTGTAAGATGGCAGGAGCTGCTCATGATTTTGCATGGCGAGACGAAAAAGTAAAATCCACAAAATCATTTGCGGAATTTAAGAAGCTCGCGTTTGAGCATTTTGACACTGAACCACGTCACGTGCGAGTACAGAGGTTCCGTGACGCCGGACAGATGGTAGGGGAGGACGTGCGAACGTTTGCGTCGCGGCTTCAGCGCTTAGCGCGCGATACGTTAAGCAGGGAGGAGGACGGAGACCAGCTTAAGAAGAAATACGCGGAGGATATACTTAAAGAGGAAATGACCGCTTTGTTCGTGGCTGGTCTGCAAGACCCCGTGCGCCGGTTCGTGCTCTCGCGCAAGCCGAGCAATTTCGACCAAGCCGTGGAGGCCGCATTGGATGAGGAACAAAATGAGGCGTTAACGACAGCCGCAGCGAGAGTACGCGTCATAGAGAGAGCGGTGCCCAACCCTGAGGTTGCTCTTTTGACAGAGCGGTTAGATCGCTTAGAACAGCTGCTATCTCAGCAGGTAGAATGCCAGGTTGAAGCGCGCGCTCAACAGCGCCCATTCGCTGGAAACCGGAGACCGCCACAAAGCTACAGGCGCGGTATGCGAGATTTTGAAGAAATCGTATGCTTCGCTTGCCAGGGTCGCGGACACATCGCCAGGTTCTGCCAAAACGTGCGCCGTGGGGAGCCACAAAGAGAAGCAGGCGAGACACGCCCTAAGCAAGCCTACAGCGGGGCTCCAGATACCGAGTCAAAAAACTAGTTAGTCCTCCCCAGCCTGAGGAGCGTGGGGAGGGAGCAGTAGATGATGAGGTGGTGGTAGTTTGTGTGGCCGACGAGGCATGCCCTGTTGTGCGTTGCAAGTTAAATGGTTGTTGTATGGAATTGTTGATAGATACGGGGTCAAAGGTGACATTGCTTAAGGAGAGCAGTTTTAACACGCTTCGAAGGAAGGGGGACCGCGAGGTGTTGGAAGCGTCTGGTGGTATGGCAACCAAATTTGTAGGCATAACGGGGGATCCTCTTGGCATAAGTGGACTCTACCGGTTACACTTCTTTCTCGGCGGAATTGCATTGGAGCACCCCTGCTACGTATGCCCGGACACGGTGTCTCTGCCAAACGGAGTGTCAGGTATATTAGGGCAGGATTTTTTGAGAAAAGGGAAGGTAGTAGTCTCATTCTCTGAGGAAGAGGTTAATGCGGGCGGCTCAAAAGTTCCGTTTTTGAACAGGAGAGGGGCTGAGATTCGCATTACCGATATTGACACCCGTCAAACAGTGGGATCATTGGAGAAGGTATATTCGCGGGTTGCCGTCCGGCTGGTCGAGGAGGCGGTCGTCCTTCCTTGGTCGGAGCACATTTTGTACGCGTTTGTGCCTTCAGATGTAGAGAGCGGCGCCGTGGGAGTGCTTGAGCCGGTCGACTCTCTCAGCAATGGCCTGAAGGCAGCCGCGTGCCTCGTGACAGTTAATGACGCCCACAGAGTGCCCCTACGGGTGGTTAACTGTAGCCAGCAGCCACTGAGCCTTCCCAAGAACAAAACATTGGCTTTCTTCACCTCTGCGATAGAGCAACGTGAGCCCACCGATACGGTACTCGCAACTGTAGAGCATGCTAGTCCTTCGGATGCTCCAAAGGTGTCGTTCGATCTTTCTCACGTAAAATCCAGGGAGAGGGAGGCTCTGGCTGGTTTGCTGAACGACTACTCGGAGGTATTCGCCGCGTCCAACCTGGATTTGGGCTGCTGTGGCGTTATAAAGCACAGGATAGAAACCGGCACTTCATCGCCCGTTTACCAGCGTGCGTACAGGATTCCTTACTCCCAACGTGAGGAGATGGAGCGGCAGGTGCAGGACCTGATTGATCGCGGCATTGTCGAACACTCAAAGTCACCCTGGGGAGCACCAGCACTATTGGTGGAAAAGCCAGATGGCTCGTATCGATTGGTAGTGGACTACCGCAAACTAAATGCCGTAACTCGCATCGATCCATACCCCATCCCCAATATACAGGAGACGCTTTCTCAGCTGGGCTCTGCCAGGTACTTCACGGTAGTGGACATGGCGGCGGGATTCTGGCAGATAGCAATGGATCCGGCAGATGCCGAGAAAACGGCATTCAACACGCCCTCAGGGCACTATGAATGGAAAAGAATGCCGATGGGTCTGGCCAACAGCCCTGCTGTCTGGCAGAGAACCGCTGATGTTATCCTGGCAGGTCTTCTGGGGAGGCTGTGCTTCGTGTATATGGATGACATTATCATATACAGTGACAGTTTTGATAACCATTTGCGCGATATTGAGCAGGTTTTGGTGCGACTAAGAGCAGCGGGTCTCAAGCTGAAGCCCTCTAAGTGCCAATTCCTCAAAAACGAGGTGAAATACCTCGGGCACGTTGTTTCAGCTGACGGCGTGCGACCGGACCCTGAGAAACTAAGGTGTGTCTCGGATTTTCCATCCCCGACTAGCGTCCGCCAGGTCCGGCAGTTTCTCGGCCTGATCGGTTACTACCGAAGGCACATAGAGGAGTTCGCCAAGCTCGCTAAGCCGCTCACCGCCTTAACAGCCAAAAATGTCGCCTTTCGCTGGGACGAAAACGCGGAGAATGCTTTTGGGGCCCTGAAAAGGAAGCTAATGAGTGCACCGCTGTTGCGCCACCCGGATTTTAGTTTGCCCTTCGTTATGGCCACAGATGCGTCAAAGTTCGCAGTTGGTGCCGTGCTATCTCAGGTTATCGAGGGCAAAGAACATCCCGTTGCTTTTGCTAGCCGACAGCTGAGCCCCACAGAGCAAAAGTACGGAGCTACGGAAAGGGAGTGCCTCGCCGTTGTCTGGGCAGTAAAGCACTTCAGATGCTACCTTTACGGCCGCAAATTCAAGCTAGTCACAGACTGCCATCCTCTGAAATGGGTGATGAGTGTCAGGGACCCTAGCTCGCGACTCGCTAGATGGAATCTACACCTGCAGGAATACTGCTTTGAAGTTGAGCACAAGTCAGGAAAGACACATCTGAATGCTGATGCACTCAGCCGCACAGCTGCCGTGGCAGCTATAGATGAGTTTGTCCCCGTAGTCGACCCCGCCGAATTACGCACAGAGCAGTGCAAAGATCCTGACCTGAAGCGAATAATCGAAAGCTTAGAGGGCGCACCGTCTCACCCCGAACAGCTAGGTTATTTCATTGGCAAAGACGGCACCCTGTGTCGGCGCACGAGGCCAACCAGGAAAGGGAGACCAGAGAAAACCGCTTGGGAGAGAGTCGTCATACCTCGGTCGTGGACAGAAAGGGTTCTTCGCGCGTTTCACGATGCGCCATGCGCCGGTCATTTTGGCGTAGCGAAGACACGCAGGCGTGTGGAGCGTTTGTACTTTTGGAGTGGCATGCGACGGGATGTTAGAGACTACTGTGCGAAGTGTCATTCCTGTCTCGAAAGAAAAACACCCAAGGGACGAAGACCAGCTCCAATTCAGCCGTTCCCTTAGGTTTCGGCTCCCTTCGAGCGGACAGGTATGGACATAATGGGCCCATTGCCCACGACCACTTCCGGAAACAAGTACATTTTAGTATTTGTCGACCACCTTTCAAAATACGCGGAAGCGGTAGCACTCCCAGATCAGAAGGCAGACACGGTTGCAAGAGCATTTGTCGAACAGATCGTGCTCCGACATGGACCCCCGAGGCAACTCTTGACAGATCGGGGAACGAACTTCGTGTCGCAGCTAATGAGGAGAGTTTGCGAGCTGCTTAAGATCGCTAAGAAGCAGACAACACCGTACCATCCGGCTTGCAACGGCGCGGTGGAGCGACTGAACCAAACCGTGGCCGGGTTCCTGTCGCATTTTGTTTCGCGCGACCAGCGGGACTGGGATTTGTGGCTCCCGTATGCAATGTTTGCCTACAATTCCGCAGCACACGAGAGCACGGGCGAATCGCCATTCTTTCTTCTCTACGGCCGAGACCCGGACCAGCCTAGTGAAGTGCCAGAGGGCCCCCGTCGTGTCCCATACGCTTCACTGGACGACTATAAGGTTGAGATAGAATCGCGCTTGCAAGTGGCGAGGGACATCGCAAAGGAGTCCTTAAAGAAAGCGGCGAAGCGCAGGAAGGAGGTGCACAATCGCAGTGCTAGAGACGCGCCGTTTAATGTGGGGGACAGCGTGTACATTGAAAACTGCCAAAGGCAGATTGGGCTAGCTCGTAAGTTCCAGACGAAGTGGAGAGGACCGTGCGAGGTTGTCGAGAAGCTTTCTCCGGTAAACTTCAGAGTCCGAGACGTGAACCGGCGTTTGATAAGGATACACGCAAATCGCCTCAAGTCGGCACCGGTTCAGTATTCACGAAATGAGGAAAGGGAAAGCGCGGATTTTGATGGGGACAGAAGTGAAGCGGAGCGCGCAGATAGTTCGCAAGAAACGCCCTCTCCTGCATTTGTTCGGCAGGCGCCCGAGGTGACGGCCGGAATGCCACCGGATTTACTTCATGCATTGCTAGAAGAAGAAGCGCGCGAGGTTGCCGCGCAGATAACGCCAGGAGAGGCTCCTGCCACGAGCCCTCCCGAGTCCCAAAGCAGACAAAGGGGCACAGACTTACTTAGTATGACTCATGAAGGCCGATATCCGCTGCGAAATCGGAAAGCTAAGTCGGACTAATGGCGTAAACAGAGCGGAGTTTTGAACTGGTTAGAATTGTGTAATGCCACAGCTCATAACATTGCTATGTGCTTATGTGTTAAGTTATCGGAGTTGGTAGTTAAACCTTTCTGTCATTAAGTAACACCTTCACAGGAGAGCATGCGGAGCGCATGCAGAACCTGCCCTACTTCCTTTCGTTATCTATATTCTTGTCTGTGCCGTGATCGTGCTAGAAGTGGGAGCTCCTTTATAACTGTGGTAAATTTATTTCGTCCAGTTTGGACCAGAAAAGAGAGGCTTGGGTGCTGAGTTTCATGTTTATCTGTAAAAGAAGATCAGTGCTGCCCCTGGAGACGCCAGTTATGACAGCGGAGACATATGGTGTTGTGCAGTGGTGTTGAGTGCAGCGAAAAGTGTTTTGTCGGACGCACTGTGCGAGGCGATTCAGAAAGACAAGGGGAGCTGCAGGGACTCAAATGTTCGGAGAACATTCTTCTGGAGGGTGAGCGAGTGTGACATTCCGTGTGTGCTACGAGGATCCACGTTCGACGGCGCGGCGTAGACGGAGACCCGTGACAGCGGCATCATCAATTACCCAGCCATGCTCTTTGAGTGACGACCAGAACAACCGCACCCGCCGCCGCCGCCGCGGGGAAACAGGCTTTATCCTCCCCAATTTCCGGGCACATTCCAGGACAAGGGAGCTGTCAGCGGGCCAGAGCGCGCCGTACCACAGCCGACGCTATGCGCTACCGCGAAGACAACATTCTTTCCCTCCTTCCCCTTTCGACGTGGGCTATCGCCGGGAAGGCACCCACAGCTTCCCGCCGTGCCTCGTGAACAAAAGCGCATTCCCAGAAGGGCCGCGACGGACACCTGTCATGGCGGACAGGCAGTACTCGCCAAGAATGTGGAAAGACAGGCGCTAGTGAATTAGCTCCGAAGAGAGAGCCTGTGTATACTCTCACTTGAGAGAGAGTGGTGGCGTTTTTGTTGTTTATTTAGTTTGTATTGTTAACAGACTCTGGGTTCGAGGCTAAGCCCAACCCAAGGGGTGGTCCCCATCTCGCATGTTATTTTGGATTGGAGAATTGATGCTTTGGGCGGGCCACTGAAAATGACCGCCCTTTGTCCTTTGTTAACCAAGTGCTTAAAAGCGCATGTAAACGGATGCAGTCCAGTCCAGTCTGAGCTGGGGCTCCGTGCTTAGCATGTAATGTGATGCTACTTAGGCACTAACCTGCCCGGTCGATGAGTAAAGTAGTGCAAAGTTTGTTCTGTTGTAAAATTATGCTCTGCTGTCATCATCTACAAGCTCGCCTCCTGTTCATCTTCCAAGCCGAACGACACTAGAGGAAGGGTTTGTGAACCATCCTCGAAGAAACGGACGACTATTGAAATTCTACTGCATACACGCTCAGGACGACATCGTTAGCGAAGAGGGCCTTCAGCGCCGAAGCCCGACGGCGTGCAGCTTCTGCCAGCAACCGCTCGAGCCCAACTCCGGAGCCACTCCATCGCCCCCATGAAGTCGTCGGCACGTAAGCTCGGACGCCCCAGCCTCTGATGTATAACCTTAATCATGTGTAATTATTGAATATACCTGTTTGTTTAAACTGAGCCATACGGTGTCTCTTTGCCTCTCCGTCCAGTGTGGACCTGCGCATTATGGGGGTCATCACACCGCTGTCGACCCACGACGTGTTGACGCGCAGATCCCAGGCGCAGGGGATGGGCGCACACGCACTTGCCGCTTGGTTGGCGTGCTTCTTTCCAGGAGCGTGGGGCTAAGATGCACTGCATGTTGCTGCAGGAATACAGAAGAATTTCCAGTGATGCTGCTAGCACGGCGTCGCCACTGCCAAGCGACAGCTCCCCGTTGGTGGCGGTTCTTTTATAGCCGCTGTCGACCCACGACGTGTTGACGCGCAGATCCCAGGCGCAGGGGATGGGCGCACACGCACTTGCCGTTTGGTTGGCGTGCTTCTTTCCAGGAGCGTGGGGCTAAGATGCACTGCATGTTGCTGCAGGAATACAGAAGAATTTCCAGTGATGCTGCTAGCACGGCGTCGCCACTGCCAAGCGACAGCTCCCCGTTGGTGGCGGTTCTTTTATAGCCGCTGTCGACCCACGACGTGTTGACGCGCAGATCGCAGGCGCAGGGGATGGGCGCACACGCACTTGCCGCTTGGTTGGCGTGCTTCTTTCCAGGAGCGTGGGGCTAAGATGCACTGCACGTTGCTGCAGGAATAAAGAAGAATTTCCAGTGATGCTGCTAGCATGACGTCGCCACTGCCAAGTGACAGCTCCCCGTTGGTGGCGGTTCTTTTATAGCCGCTGTCGACCCACGACGTGTTGACGCGCAGATCCCAGGCGCAGGGGATGGGCGCACACGCACTTGCCGCTTGGTTGGCGTGCTTCTTTCCAGGAGCGTGGGGCTAAGATGCACTGCATGTTGCTGCAGGAATACAGAAGAATTTCCAGTGATGCTGCTAGCACGGCGTCGCCACTGCCAAGCGACAGCTCCCCGTTGGTGGCGGTTCTTTTATAGCCGCTATCAGCCCGCGAAAAAGTGCAGCGATGGCGTAGAGGTAGAACATCCGCCTCGCGTGCAAGAGGACCGGGGTTCAAATCCTGGTGCCGCGCAATTCTCCACCGGGTTTAAAAAAAAATCCGCGTGTCGATGGAATTGCATAACCAGGCCTGGAGTGCGGCCTTATCTCGGTGACCAGAACCGACAACGCACTCTCTCACCAGAGCAGGATTTGGCCACCCTGGTGTAGTACTTGGCCACAACCTTCTATGATCAAACCAATTAACCCTCGGCCCTCAGTCCCCAGCGGCTGCAGAGCAACTGACCACGGCGGCGGTCAGACCTGTGACGCAGCGGAGGGTGCTAAGAATCTCTGGCTCCGGACAGGCCGCCATTGGAATCTGAACCTGGCAACGTTTAACGCTAGAACTTTAGCTAGTGAGGCTAGCCTAGCAGTGCTGTTCGAGGAACTAGCGGGAATTAAATGGGACGTGATAGGGCTTAGCGAAGTTAGGAGGACAGGTGAGGCGTATACAGTACTAAAGGACGGACACATACTGTGCTATCGCGGGTTAGAGGGTAGACGAGAACTAGGTGTGGGATTCCTCATTAATAAGGATATAGCTGGCAACGTAGAGGAGTTCTACAGTATTAACGAGAGGGTAGCAGCTATAGTAATTAAGCTGAATAGGAGGTACAAGCTGAAAGTGGTGCAGGCCTACGCACCCACATCCAGCCATGATGACCAGACCGTTGAAAGCTTCTATGAGGACGTAGAATCAGCAATGAATAGAGTAAAATCGCAGTACACTGTACTGATGGGCGACTTCAATGCGAAGGTGGGCAAGAAGCAGGCTGACGACCACGCGGTAGGTGACTATGGGATAGGCTCTAGAAATAGCAGGGGAGAGTTATTAGTCGAATTCGCGAATAGAAATAATTTACGGATCATGAATACCTTCTTCCGCAAACGAGAAAACAGGAAGTGGACCTGGAAGAGCCCCAATGGTGAGATTAAAAATGAAATAGACTTCATACTATGCGCTAAACCTGGCATCATTCAGGATGTGGCCGTCCTCGGAAGGGTGCGTTGCAGCGACCATAGAATGGTAAGGTCTAGAATTAGCCTAGACTTGAAGAGGGAACGGAAGAAGCTAGCGAAAAAGAAGACCATTAACGAATTAGCCGTAAGAGGGAAAGCACAGGAGTTTAGGATAGCGCTGCAAAACAGATACTCGGCTTTAACTGAGGAAGATGATCTTGATGTTCATTCAATGCACGATAACCTGACATCAATAATTACGTAGTGCGCAGTAGAAGTAGGCGGCAGGACAGTTCGAAAAGATACCGGGAAGCTATCTCAGGTGACGAAAGATCTGATTAAGAGGCGCCAAAACATGAAGGCATCTAACACTACCGATAGAATAGAACTAACGGAGCTATCAAAGTTAATAAATAAGCGCAAGGTAGCCGACATAAGGAAGTTTAATATGGAGAGAATCGAGCATGCTCTAAAGAACGGAGATAGCCTAATAACAGTGAAGAGGAAACTAGGCATAGGTAAAAACCAGATGTATGCATTAAGAGACAAGCAAGGCAATGTCATTAGCAATATGGATAAGATAGTTAACGTAGCCGAAGAGTTCTACACAGACCTGTACAGTAGCCAATGTAATCAGAGCGCTAATGAGAAAGACAGCAGTGCACAGCAATGCGTCATCCCGCCAGTAACGAAAGATGAAGTAAAAAAAGCCTTAGAAGCAATGAAAAGGGGAAAAGCAGCTGGGGAGGATCAGGTAACAGCAGATCTGTTGAAGGATGGAGGGGACATCGTGCTAGAAAAACTAGCCACCCTGTATACGCAATGCCTTATGACCTCGACTGTACCAGAAGCTTGGAAGAATGCAAACATTATCTTAATTCATAAGAAGGGAGACGCCAAGGACTTGAAAAATTACAGGCCGATCAGCTTACTATCCGTTGCCTACAAAGTATTTACTAAGGTAATCGCTAATAGAGTCAGGGCAACGTTAGACTTTAATCAACCAAATGATCAGGCAGGCTTTCGTAAAGGATATTCTACAATAGATCATATTCACACCATCAATCAGGTGATAGAGAAATGCGCAGAATATAACCAACCTCTATATATAGCTTTCATTGATTACGAGAAAGCATTCGACTCAGTGGAAACCTCAGCAGTCATACAGGCATTGCGTAATCAGGGGGTAGAAGAGCCTTATGTCAAAATACTGGAAGATATATATAGCAACTGCACAGCTACTATAGTCCTTCATAAAGTCAGCAATAAAATTCCAATAAGGAAGGGCGTCAGGCAAGGAGACACGATCTCGCCAATGCTGTTCACCGCATGTTTGCAGGAGGTATTTCGAGGCCTGAATTGGAAACAGTTGGGAATAAGAATAAATGGAGAATACCTAAATAATCTGAGATTTGCTGATGACATTGCCTTGCTGAGTCACTCAGGAGGTGAACTGTAAATCATGATCAACGAGTTAGACAGGCAGAGCAGATCGATGGGTCTAAAAATTAACATGCAGAAAACCAAGGTGATGTTCAACAGCCTAGCAAGGGAACAACAGTTCACAATTGGCAGCGAGAGCCTAGAAATTGTGCCGGAATACGTCTACTTAGGGCAGGTAGTGACAGCTGATCCGGATCATGAGAGGGAGATAACTAGAAGGATAAGAATGGGGTGGAGCGCATATGGCAAATTCTCGCAGATCATGAGTGGCAGCTTACCAATTTCCCTCAAGAGGAAAGTGTACAACAGCATAATCTTACCGGTACTCACCTACGGGGCAGAAACGTGGAGGCTAACGAAAAGAGTTCAGCTTAAGTTAAGGACAACGCAGCGAGCCATCGAAAGAAAAATGATAGGTGTAACGTTAAGAGATCGGAAGCGGGCAGAGTGGGTGAGGGAACAAACACGGGTTAATGACATCCTAGTCGAAATCAAGAGAAAGAAATGGGCTTGGGCAGGGCATGTAATGCGAAGGCAAGATAACCGCTGGTCTTTAAGGGTAACGGAGTGGGTTCCAAGAGAAAGTAAGCGTAGCAGGGGGCGGCAGAAGGTTAGATGGGCGGATGAGATTAAGAAGTTTGCAGGCAAAGGGTGGATGCAGCTGGCAAAGGATAGGGTTAATTGGAGAGACATGGGAGAGGCCTTTGCCCTGCAGTGGGTGTAGTAGGGCTGATGATGATGATGATGATCAGCCCGCGACGTGTTCATGCGCAGACCTTAGGCGCAGGGGATGGGCGCACACGCACTTGCCGCTTGGTTGGCGTGCTTCTTTCCAGGAGCGTGGGGCTAAGATGCACTGCATGTTGCTGCAGGAATACAGAAGAATTTCCAGTGATGCTGGTAGCACGGCGTCGCCACTGCCAAGCGACAGCTCCCCGTTGGTGGCGGTTCTTTTATAGCCGCTGTCGACCCACGACGTGTTGACGCGCAGATCCCAGGCGCAGGGGATGGGCGCACACGCACTTGCCGCTTGGTTGGCGTGCTTCTTTCCAGGAGCGTGGGGCTAAGATGCACTGCACGTTGCTGCAGGAATAAAGAAGAATTTCCAGTGATGCTGCTAGCATGACGTCGCCACTGCCAAGTGACAGCTCCCCGTTGGTGGCGGTTCTTTTATAGCCGCTGTCGACCCACGACGTGTTGACGCGCAGATCCCAGGCGCAGGGGATGGGCGCACACGCACTTGCCGCTTGGTTGGCGTGCTTCTTTCCAGGAGCGTGGGGCTAAGATGCACTGCATGTTGCTGCAGGAATACAGAAGAATTTCCAGTGATGCTGCTAGCACGGCGTCGCCACTGCCAAGCGACAGCTCCCCGTTGGTGGCGGTTCTTTTATAGCCGCTATCAGCCCGCGACGTGTTCATGCGCAGACCTTAGGCGCAGGGGATGGGCGCATACGCACTTGCCGCTTGGTTGGCTACCCGCCGCGGTTGCTCAGTGGTTAGGGCGCTCGACTACTGATCCGGAGTACCCGGGTTCGAACCTGACCGCGGCGGCTGCGTTTTTATGAAGGAAAAACGCTAAGGCACCCGTGTGCTGTGCGATGTTAGTGCACGTTAAAGATCCCAGGTAGTCGAAATTATTCCAGAGCCCTCCACTACAGCACCTATTTCTTCCTTTCTTCTTTCACTCCTGCCTGTATCCCTTCCCTTACAGCGCGGTTCAGGTGTCCACCGATATATGAGACAGATACTGCACCATTTCCTTTCCACACAAAAAACAATAATTATTTGGTTGGCTTGCTTCTTTCCAGGAGCGTGGGGCTAAGATGCACTGCACGTTGCTGCAGGAATAAAGAAGAATTTCCAGTGATGCTGCTAGCATGACGTCGCCACTGCCAAGTGACAGCTCCCCGTTGGTGGCGGTTCTTTTATAGCCGCTGTCGACCCACGACGTGTTGACGCGCAGATCCCAGGCGCAGGGGATGGGCGCACACGCACTTGCCGCTTGGTTGGCGTGCTTCTTTCCAGGAGCGTGGGGCTAAGATGCACTGCATGTTGCTGCAGGAATACAGAAGAATTTCCAGTGATGCTGCTAGCACGGCGTCGCCACTGCCAAGCGACAGCTCCCCGTTGGTGGCGGTTCTTTTATAGCCGCTATCAGCCCGCGACGTGTTCATGCGCAGACCTTAGGCGCAGGGGATGGGCGCATACGCACTTGCCGCTTGGTTGGCTACCCGCCGCGGTTGCTCAGTGGTTAGGGCGCTCGACTACTGATCCGGAGTACCCGGGTTCGAACCTGACCGCGGCGGCTGCGTTTTTATGAAGGAAAAACGCTAAGGCACCCGTGTGCTGTGCGATGTTAGTGCACGTTAAAGATCCCAGGTAGTCGAAATTATTCCAGAGCCCTCCACTACAGCACCTATTTCTTCCTTTCTTCTTTCACTCCTGCCTGTATCCCTTCCCTTACAGCGCGGTTCAGGTGTCCACCGATATATGAGACAGATACTGCACCATTTCCTTTCCACACAAAAAACAATAATTATTTGGTTGGCTTGCTTCTTTCCAGGAGCGTGGGGCTAAGATGCACTGCACGTTGCTGCAGGAATATAGAAGAATTTCCACGGATGCTGGTAGCATGGGGTCGCTACTGCCAAGCGAAAGGTCTCCGTTGGTGGCGGTTCATTTATAGCCGCTATCGGCCCACGACGTGCTGATGAGCCGATCCCAGACGCAGGGGAAGGGCCCACATGCATTTGCCGCTTGGTCGGCTTGCTTCTCTCCATGAGCGTGGGGCTATGATGCACTGCACGTTGCTGCAAGAACACAGAAAAACTTCCAGTGGGGCTGCTAGCACGGCGTCGCTACAGCCAAGTCGCTACCTTCACTGCTCTGAAGACAAAAACAAGTGGCGAACTCAACGTATTTCTGCCAGGAGCTGCCTCGCCGATTTGAAACCGCCGAAAATAGTTATTTTTAAGCTTTGGCGCTGTCAGGAATCGATCTTAGCAGCCTGCGCAGGGTACTGTCCTTGCTATGAACACTTTCGTCGGTTACCCCTACCGCCCAGCTCCCCCTTGGTGAAGAACGTAACCAGGCACCACTGTGGTGGAAGCTGACGTATACTTTGGAGTGCCTTCGAGCGCACCCGAGAAGTTTTGAACTCCGACGTGTTCGACCTACCCTTTCGGAACCTTAAGAGACGCCTTAAATCTTGCTGCTTAGAAAATGCTCGAAGGGGCACTTCTGCCTTGCCACTGAATTCCCGCTGGCAGAGTCTTGACATCAGAGGACCCCGGCGGTCTCAGACGCACAGACCTGCTCAATCCTGAAGGTTTGCCGCACGTCGTTCAAAATTTCATAGGCACACCACCAGTCTAATGAAGGACCAAAGCTCCGTCAGCCTAGCGAACAGCGGCGTAGTTCTAAGAAAGCAACTGCAAAACTAATAAACCACTTTTGCTTGCAAATAACAGCTTTAAAGTAGTTTAATACATTACAAATTACCGGACGAGAAATTTGTTGACAGTAATTTTACAACAGTAATTGAATTACTGCTACGTCTAAGCACTATGCTTTCCGAAACCCAGAACCTGTTATTGCCGTTTTCAATAAGAAATTTTTTTTTATCTATACGCACTTATCTTTATTATTTTCAATACTGCCTGCCTCATCCGAGACAATTGCAGGTGGGCAAACAATAATGAGGAGCATGATGAATTCAAGTAGTGCACTAGTGAGTTACATGAGAGAAAATCAAACAAGATGAAGGTAGAGGAACAAGCAAAGTAAAAAATAAAACGTAAACATTGGGACAAAAACATCTTTGGTTACGAACATAACTATAGAGACACGTATTTTAAAAAATTACATGACTAGGAGTCAGGTGAAAGATTTTGATCAGAAATTCAGAGAAATAACAGCAAATGGAGCGAGAATGAGATAAAAAAGAGAAAAGTGACAACCTCCATTCACGATTAATTCACAGCTGCGTAATTTGTTAATTGGTATGAATTCTATCTTTGATGTGAACTGAGATAATGTATCTGCAGTAATGACTGAATGACTAAGGCGATTCCATTCTCTCATTACGAGGGGGAAGTAAGAGTACATTAACGTTTCGTTATGGGATGAGTATTCTGTTATAGCGCGTGCGTGTTTATACCTCGATGAACGTGACTATGAGAAAGAAATTCATTTTCGTATGTTTATGTTACAGTAGTTATGAATCAGAGGAATAAAAATCTTAGTCGTTTTTGTTGCGCTCTGAATGTTATAGTGTAGCTAAGCCCGAAACAGCCGCGAGGTTAGTTGGTAATCAGTGCTCTTATATTTGTTATGAATAAACATCAGTGATTTACACTGTACTTTTTCTAGTTTTGTTACATTAGTCACTGATAGGGGGAGCAAAACTATGTTAGCGTAATCTAGAACGGAACGAACAAAAGTAGTATATGCAAGTAGCTTAGACGACGTGGGTGCGAGTCGCACTTTGCGTAATGCCTTCGACGTTACGTTAGCAATGTGCACGTCCTATCTGAGGTCAGAACTTAGTGTGATACCCAAGTACTTATGTTAGTGAACTTTCGACAGTATGCTTCCATTAACAAAGCACGGATTGTCATAAGGTCAGTTTTTCTTGTTACCATCATGCAAACTGATTTCTAATCAAATCAAAACAAATTTATTTCTGCCTCGAAAAGGTACAGACCGCGGAGGCGCAGAAAAATCTAAGATACAGCTTAACAGAGCCGCAGCCCCCTTTCGCTTGGCAGCGGTTTGAGAGCAAGGCTTGTAAAACAAAGGCAATTGGTTAACGTATTAACAGGTATACAATAATGAAACTACAAAATAAAGTGAAACAGCATTATACTATATTGAATCGACATTCACACTCGACAAACACAGATCGATAACAAAGGAAATGAATAAACATATTCTACATGTCAACGTAAATAACACGCAAAGATTTTTTTGACGAAATAAACAGGTCAAAAGTATTATATGCATATGTATTTAACAGGGAAGGAAGAGTGAATTGCAGGCGTTCTCTACCTGAATTTATTCGAGGAGTCGGCACTACCCAAGTCTCCGCATACCTTGTCATCTAATTGGCTTTTTTGGCATGTAATTCAGCAAGGTTACGTATGTAGTTTACATTCCTACGCGTTTCAAGTTTAAACCGGATACTTGGACGATATTTATACATTTATTTGTTTCTTTTTTTTAATATCTAGTGGTGAACACTCTCAAGGTTCGCTTACACGCAAAACATAAATACCCACGAAAGCAGCAGATTGGACAGCCGTCGCCGTAGCTCAGTTGGTAAGAGCACCGGACGTGATATTCGGAGGTCGTGGGTTCGGATCCCACAGGCGGCATGGTTGTTTTCTCTGCTGCTTTATAAGTAATTTTCTTTAAAAATAAACTAATTGATTGGCACTAGATATTAAAAAAAAGAAACATTCCCCTATGCACCTTGATTTCGGTGACTGTTGGCTTCCTTAATGTTTGTCAAACGAGCCCCTCACTTCATTTTCCTTGTCTGCTAATAGCTTAACGGGGGTCTCGGTTCTGGCAGTCTTGATGCCATAGGTAGCATAAGAGGGCTCTCGCACAGTTTCCGCCCTCGCCGTTAGATGACGTTCTACGTCACACTTGCGGTATTACAGGACGTGCTACGTCCACCGCTATGGACGAGGGTGGCGCTGGTGAACACTCTCAAGGTTCGCTTGCACGCAAAACATAAATACCCACGAAAGCAGCAGATTGAACAGCCGTCGCCGTAGCTCATTTGGTAAGAGCACTGGACGCGATATTCGGACGTCGTGGGTTCGGATCCCACCGCCGGCATGGTTGTTTTTTCTGCTGCTTTATAAGTAATTTTCTTTAAAAATAAACTAATTGATTGGCACTAGATATTTAAAAAAAAAGAAACATTCCCCCATGCACCATGATTTCGTTGACTGTTGGCTTCCTTATTATGTATATATATATATATATATATATATATATATATATATATATATATATATATATATATATATATATATATATATATATATATATATATATATATATATATATATATATATATATATATATATATATAAAGTAAGGGGAATGAGAGGCTCGTTTGACAGACATATCAAGGAACAAGGAAGCCAAAAGTCAGCGAAACCAGGGTGAATAAGGGAATTTTTTTTTATTTGTAGTGCTGAATAGTTGGAAATATTACTTCGATTAATCTGTCACTTAAAGAAAACTACTTACAAAGGAGCAGAAAAACAACCATGACGCCTGTGGAATCCGAACCCACGACCTACGAATATCGCGTCCGGTGCTCTACCAACTGAGCTATGGCGACAGCTGTCCAATCTGCTGCTCTCGTGGGTATTTATTTTTATTGCGTGTGAGCGCAATCAATTGCGCTACAATCTCCAATCCAATCTGCAAACCACGAGCGTGTTCACCAGCGCCACCCTCGTCGACAGCTTTCACGCAGAACATTAATACCCATGAGAGCAGCAGATTAGACAGCCGCCGCCGTAGCTCAGTTGGTAGAGCACCGGACGTGATATTCAGATGTCATGGGTTCGGATCCTGCGGGAGGCATGGTTGTTTTTTGACTGCATTATAAGCTATTTTCTTTAAGCAGCATATTAATAGAAGTATTAATCTCTCCTAAGGGGGGGGGGGGGGGGGGGTTGATTGGGACTACAAATGTAAAAAAATAGAACCATTCCCCAATGTACCTTAGTTTCGGTGACTGTTCGCTTCCTTCATATGTCTGTCAAACGAGCCCTTCGTTTAATTTTCCCCATATATATAAATATAGCGGAAGTAGTCGCGGTTGCTCAACGGGCTAGGGAAAACTTGCACAGTGTAAAGGTCACAACTGGTACGATTATCTTGGTTTATTTACCAACGGTCTCAGACGGTGGACCGTCCTTCATCAGGGTTTTAAGTCGAATGAATACAGAGATGTGCGTATTTACGAACCAAAATGCACTCTCTCTCTATTTTCTTTGCGGAGTAAAACATACACACACATCACGGAGTAGAATACAAGAGTGTCGGCGTCCATTAAGGGGAAAGGAGCAGGATTGTGAAACAAGTTAGAAAAAACAGAGGTGACAGACATGTAGCATAGAAGTTCAAAAAATGATGAAAAGACGGGAAAACAAGAAAAGAACAAAAAGAAAAAAGAAAAACACCGGAAGAGAGATATACACACCGAGAGAGAGAGGGGTGTGTGTGTGTGTGTGTGTGTGTGTGTGTGTGTGTGTGTGTGTGTGTGTGTGTGTGTGTGTGTGCGCGCGCGTGTGTGTGTGCGTGCGTGTGTGTGTGCGTGTGCGTGCGTGTGCGTGCGTGTGTTCGTGCGTGTGCGTGCGTGCGTGCGTGCGTGTGTGTGTGTGTGTGTGTGTGTGTGTGTGTGTGTGTGTGTGTGTGTGTGTGTGTGTGTGTGTGTGTGTGTGTGCGTGCGTGCGTGCGTGTGTGTGTGTGTGTGTGTGTGCGTGCGTGCGTACGTGCGTGCGTGCGTGGGTGTGTGTGTGTGTGTGCGTGTGCGTGCGTGTGCGTGCGTGCGTGTGTGCGTGCGTGTGCGTGCGTGCGTGCGTGTGTGTGTGTGTGTGTGTGTGTGTGTGTGTGTGTGCGTGCGTGCGTGCGTGTGTGTGTGTGTGTGTGTGCGTGCGTGCGTGCGTGCGTGTGCGTGCGTGCGTGCGTGCGTGCGTGCGTGTGTGTGTGTGTGTGTGTGTGTGTGTGTGTGTGTGTGTGTGTGTGTGTGTGTGTGTGTGTGTGTGTGTGTGTGTGTGTGTGTGTGTGTGCGTGCGTGCGTGCGTGCGTGCGTGTGTGTGTTTGTGCGTGCGTGCGTGCGTGCGTGCGTGCGTGTGTGTGTGTGTGTGTGTGTGTGTGTGTGTGTGTGTGTGTGTGTGTGCGCGTGTGCGCGCGTGTGTGTGTGTGTGTGTGTGTGTGTGTGTGTGTGTGTGTGTGTGTGTGTGTGTGTGTGTGTGTGTGTGTGTGTGTGTGTGTGTGTGTGTGTGTGTGTGTGTGTGTGTGTGTGTGTGTGTGTGTGTGTGTGTGTGTGTGTGTGTGTGTGTGTGTGTGTGTGTGTGTGTGTGTGTGTGTGTGTGTGTGTGTGTGTGTGTGTGTGTGTGTGTGTGTGTGTGTGTGTGTGTCGTTAGATCACAGGAAACATAGGAGCCTCTAAGTTCAATACCAACGAAGAAAAAAGAGCGCGTGCTGCTCACGGAGGCAGTGTTGGTTGTGGGTTGTCGTCATCACTTCGTCAGTCTGTTACGTAGTATCATAGGCGGGATTTCCGGCGTTCTCTATGCGTTCAGCTTCCTAACTGGGATCCCAAAAGGCTGAAAATTCAATCGCGAATATCGCAATACCTGTTGCACTTACGGACATGCTGCAAATTGTATTAGCTTTGAATCTTTAAAGGCTTTAATATTGCGATTGCAATATTCAGCGTAAAGTGTGGATGATTTAAGATGATATTTAAGGAAATTTATCTAATTAATTAAATAAATTTGGCCGCTATATCTTTACCTTATATTCGCCGAGCCGAATATAAATTCGATAAAGGCGGCATTCCCGATACTATCAGAGCCTTCTTTTTAAATCTGTAAAAGTTTAAAAAAAACAGCCTGTACAACGAATATAGCAGTGTAAAAAGTAGGCAAAATTTTGTAGCGCCTGTTCCAAGTCAGGATAGCTAAAAATAGATTCAGGAAGCGAATTTCCATGGGAGAACGTTTGAGGGAAGACACTTTTCTTGAATACGCTCGTTCCAGGAAAAATAGGTTGTTCAGAGGGTTTTTAAAGTAGCCATTCCGTTGAAGCGCGTCGAACAACAAACTTTGGAGCACTGAACGCATAAGAACATCAGTTTGGGATAGATTTTATTTTAAATATCATGGAACGGTATCGAGCAGACAACTAATAATTAGGACCGCAGTGTCGCGATAAATTCTGCTGGACACGTCACGCTTTCCAGAGTAGTTTCACTAGTGTCGAATACAAGTGGAACGATAGACAGAATATACACGCTCGCAAGCGGAGCCGAAGCAATGACCTCCTACACAGAGCATCACAACAAGCTGAGTTCACGCTAAAACGCAATGCATGCGGCGTCTCCATCTTTCGGAGAGAGAGAGAGAGAGAGAGAGAGAGAGAGAGACATCTAGAAAGATGAACTATAGCCAGGAAGGTTAACTATGCGACGCCCAGTATGCTACCCTACACGTGAGAAGGGGAACAGAGGGAGAGATAGAAAGGGGAGAAAGGAAATTAAGGGACATCACTTTTTCATGCGCCCGTAGGCTATTAATAGGAGGGTCCACAGGGCACACAATGAAAGCTTATAACCTTGAACTCTGTCTTGAGTCCTTCAGGGACTTGAAAAGCGCTTTTACAGCTGTCCTTTGAGATGAAGGCTTAGTCGAAGGACCCAGAACCTTGACTTCTGTAAGGGGACAAGGATCTAAGTGGCGGAGCGTTGCAGCTAGGAGGAAGCGCTCACACTCATACCGAGGGCAGTCACAAAGTAGGTGCTCAAGTGTCTCGGCTGACCCGCAGTTCTTGCATACAGGATAGTCTGCCATAGCAACTAAGTAGTAGTAGGCATTTTTAAACGCCACTCCCAGCCACAGGCGACACAACAGCGCAGCATCTCAGCGGGAGATGCCTGACGGCGGATACAGTTGTTGTAAGGGGTCGAGGCGGTGCAAATGGCATGCAAAGTTTTGGGGGTATGACCAATACGCTAACATATCCTTTCGATCAAGCAATTACTCATGTCTTGCTGCGTCGGCTCTTGTCAGTGGTATGCGGACATTGTTGGCACTACCGTGGGCCGATCGACCTTCAGCGTCAGCTGCGTCGTTTCCGACAATGGCACAGCGTCCCGGTATCCAGTGAAAGAGGATGCCATGACCCTCATTTAGTGCCTGATGTTGAAGATTTCTAACCTCGGCTACCTGTTGCTCGTGATCGTCATAGCGTCAAGTTGAATTGTGACATTGTAGGGCAGCTTTTGAATCGCAGAACACAGCCCATTTCGGGGTCTTTGTGTTCCGATGTACTTCACAACCGCGCGAAGAGCAGCCAATTCTCACCAGGTGGAGTTTGCCTGATGCGAGGTTAGCTAGTTAATACTGGTCTGTCTTGCAGTTATGACCGCTGCCCAAGCTGAACTTGCAGGTGTGACCAAGCCATTTGTATATACATGAATATGGTCACTATGTTCGGCGCGTAGTAGGCAGAATGTCGACTCTTTAAGAGCCGGCGCCGATAAACTCGATTTGTTTGCCATCCCCGGAATTGTAACGCGCCCACATCTCAACCGCAGAAACCACAACGCACACGAAGGCCGTACCAACGTGTTGAACTGTGATGGGATGAAGATTGGCAGGCTGCTATTATCACTGGAAGCGCTGCGTGTGGTCTCTGTGCCGCCACTGACACAAGTTGATGCTGGGGAATCCTTGTTAGATGACGTATGTGGACTTGCAGGTGACATTCCTTCCTTAGCATCTTTTCTGTTTCGTGTGTCTTATCCCGAATCTTTTTCTTTCCTTTTAAAGCACATCTGTTTCGGACAGCTGGGAGCCGAGGAATTCACTATTGGACGCGAAATATCCCATAGAGAATTACTGCGGCGTTCACCCTTTTCCCTATTGAGGCGATGAAACTGCAGCTCTTCAACGATCAAAGCACAGCGGCTCTGAATTGGATTCGTTCTCATCCGATCACCGCCTACTCCCTACGGGGCTTGGCGGCTGAGGAGTTCAAGCCATCTGCCCGTGAGTATAAGTGGTGCGCTCCTGAACGCGTGACAATGAAAGGTAGGTAAAGGTACGGAATCGAGGAAACCTTGTGGGGGCCATTTAAACTTTTTCTATTTCATTTCTATCGCACGCCTGTCTCCTGAAGTAGATATAAAAAACGAATAAAAGCAGGCTGTTTTTTGGGAAAGCAATGTTAACAAAAAGAACGGAAGTAAGGAATACTTTCGTTTGATGTAAATTTGTGCCAGATATAGCCCATTTGAACCAGTAAATGATGAGAGATAGGACGAGGCGAGGTTCGTTCAACGCTCTATGCTTCCTGATTTTTTAATCCCCCGCTGTGATGTGGAGATTATTGCACAGATTCATGGAAAAGCGATACGTTGAAGAATCCGCGCGTGTAGACTCGAGATCGTGTGTTGTTCGACGCTGATCGATACTGTGCACGTCCCCACGTGCGAAAAAGATGAACGAAAGGAAAACGCGCATTGAGAAAAGCACATACTTTTGCACCATTGAAAAGGACAGGGTGAATTTAGAACGTCGAACTTTCACCTACGGAAGACAATATTTTCAGATTGGTACATAACAGATCAGGGCCTATATGACAAGACTCAAAGGTTTTCTGGTGTAGTACCTGTTATTGACTGCAACTCTGAAACAATCGAGTTTCATATTCCCTGCAACTGAAGGTTTCCAATCCTTCCCTATCTAAACGCGACCGCCCAGGATGTCCCGCTGTTTCAAAAGGTAAAAATCGTAGTTTATTTAAAAATTCTCGTAGCCCATATGAAAGCTAGATACTGGCAAGAAACTGAGTGGGCGATGCACTGGTTAACTGGTCAGCTGCGTGTTACAAAATATGGAGGGTGCCATTAAGTGCATTCAATCAATCTCTGGTCATGGGAAAACATGAAAGCTGGAAGCAGCCCAAGAGGTCAAAAAGGCACAAATTCAAGCGTTTTAGTATGTCTGGCTCATCGCGAGAAGTGATAAAGCAATATGATGGTGGCATTAATTTGTGTAAAAGGGTGTACGATCCTGAAAAGCGTGACAATGGGGTCGTTTAATGACAGTAAAATGTTTCAATAGTACAGAACTGTTATATTTTGGATATGTTACCAGATATTTGAGGCAGCAGTTTAGTTCACCTCTTTTGCGATCAAGTGGCCTACCAGAAGATACTAACGGCAGTATTTTTCATCTAAAAAAACCATGACGGTTGTGAAGGTTCGATCACCTCAGAACCTCATTACCTGTGACATAGTTTGTGTATCCTCCTAATTCGATAGTTTATAAGTAAAATTTTCAGCCTCTATTCAAAGCCTCTAAGTGCGAACTACCACTGGCCACAAGCAACGCCAGCCAGCTAACCCGTTGGCAAAGTATCTCCCTATGGACCATCGCCAGCTACCTACGATGCTCACGCCCAGCCGCCACACACCAGCTTCCCGAACTTTATCGCGCGCCCATTCTGTCACCTTGCCGCCAAATTCGTCTGCAGCCAATAGTGTTCTTGCTGTATTTTTTTTGCGCGGGCATTGACATCACCCACAAGCGTAACTTTCACCCTGTCTGGAAGGTTACACGAAGAACGGAGCGGCCGCCGACTATGTTGCAAGCATTTGTTCTGGATCCGGCCAATTGCTATAACTTCGTCTTCGGCGTGGCCAGGAAGGGAACCCCCAAAACGCTTCCAATTATTATGCAATAGTGAAAGAGCCCCATACACCGTACTCTCGGACAATATCGCAGTTCCCCACCTCTAAGTTGGCAAGTGGCACATGACAGGTGGCAAAAGCCACCTGCTAAGTTAAGAGAACCGTGCCGACCTGGAGCAGAAAGCAGGTAGCGAAATAGCTTCATAGAAGTCGACCTCTTACCTTCTAGGGAAAGCATTTATAGAGAAAGCATAGAGAACTCTTTCATCTACCAAAGCAGGCACAAAGGGGCCTTGGTAGATGAGAAAGAGCAAGAAGGAAATACCCTCTCCTGTTCTAAGGAAGCGAATGGAAAGAACTGAAGGTGGCTGCTACGGGAATAACCCTGTCGCCACCAAGGCTGGTAAATGTACAGTAAAAGAGAGATGCGTCGTGCCTTGTTTATCAGGTGGAAAAGTCATGTATATTAGCTTTCAAAGAGGCTATTATGCTATTACATTGTCGCAAATAACGATAATTAGCGGTCGTTCAAAGTTTTGAGAGCACGCGCTTTCTCGAGCATAGACGCCAAACAAGCTGTCTGCGCAGCCGCCAGCAGGAGTCTGTGCTCTATACTTTGAACCTACACTGTGCAACTCGGGACTTCCATAAGCATGGTAGGTTATAGCGCAAGAAACGACAAAGGACAAGGTACCAAAAGGACGAGCTCTAACTCACAATTGAAGGTTTATTCCTGAACGTATTGGTAACAAAAGGAAATACGCAACCGCCACACAGCATCAATCATCAGAAAAAGATATAACCAATCGGCATGGCTCAAAATCAACACCGAATGTGCCACTGGGCGAATGCTCTCATTGATACCCCACTGAAGTGGCTAGGAATTTACTCTCCCCTTCAGTCAAACAATCAGGCATGCTTCGAGCCGGTTTGCTTGTGTATATTCCCGATTTTATTTTTGCTAACCATCTGTGGAGCTGCAAAAAGCATTCATTACAGCAAACGGCTCAAGGTGCGCCACTTATTAAGACATTTGCTAAGAATTCTTATTATCAGTCTCTTTTTTTAATCGCAGATATCGTAAATACTTCATTGATTGGCGTGGAATGAAGAAGATGAACCAGCACCGAAGCCAACGACGACGAAGCGCTCGCGCCGCCGGTTGGATGCTCGTGCTCGATAGAACACTGCCGCTTGTGTCTGGTCTCTCGGCTCTCTGCCTCGTAGATTGCCTGTGCCAAGGTCTTCGTAGCCGGCGCTTCCATCGTGCCAATAAACCGCTCTACATTTGGTGGAGGTTGCTGTGTTCCCCTTTTCACCATCACCGTGGACCTTCGCAGCCGCACCATCCCGATGTCCACTACCAAGGCCAGTCAACAGCCCGCCGCCACGTCGCAGCCAGTCATCTGCTCCGGTGCCGTCCGGCAGCGCGACCCCACTGTCTTCAGCGGCCATAGCGACCAGGACATGGAAGATTGGCTGGAATCATACGAACGGGTGAGCCGCCACAACAACTGGAACGACCGCGTCAAGCTTACCAACGTCATCTTCTACCTCAGCGATGTCGCGAACCTCTGGTTTCGCAACCACGAGGCCGACATTCCCACTTGGGCCGTTCTAAAGAGCACCCTTGCGGAGGTTGTCGGCCGTCCTGCAGTGCGGAAACTGCGCGCTGAGCAAAGCCTGCGCGTCCGAGCTCAGCACACAGATGAGACTTTCACCAGCTACATTGAAGACGTAGTAGACCTCTGCAAGCGTGTTGATCCGGCTATGTCCGAGGCTGACAAGATCCAACACATCATGAGGGGTATCGATGACGATGCTTTTCAGCTGTTGTTAGCGAAGAGTCCCACCACCGTTACCTCGGTGTATACCCTTTGCCAGAGTTTCGACGAGTTGCGCAAGCAACGTCTTTGCGCTCGTCGGCCTCCTCCGCCTGCAGACTCCATCTCCGGCCTGGCCATCAATCCAGGTCTACTTGCTACCATCAAAGTCTTTGTGCGGGACGAGGTCGGCCGGCAGCTCTCGCTCCTATCTCGCCAACATCAGACACCGACCCCCCTCAGCGCTGAGATCCGGCACGCCATCACGCAGGCGGTCGCTGACGCCCTCCCTCCTCTTCCACAACCAGCCCCCTTGGATCCCCAGGTCGGCCTTCCACCGACCCCGCCACCGCCTGTTGCTGCTCCGTTGAGTTGCGGTCCTCCAGTTGAAGTGCCGCCTGCCCCCACTCCCGTGCCTCTCACGTATGCCGAGGCTGTCGCGCGACCACCGCGTCCGTAGGCTTATACGTACGTTCCTTAAGTGGTGCCTGCGCCTGCTGCTCCACGGACCCGCTTCACGCCCCCATCTACAACCCTTGGCGCACGGCTGACAATCGACCGATATGCTACGCCTGCGGTCATCCGGGCCACGTCTCGCGCCTCTGTCGACGTACTCTGCATGCGCCTGTGCACCCTTTGCCAGACTACCCTAATGCAGACCGTACCTTTCGTCCACGTTTCGGACCACAACCTCAGGAGACCTCTCCTGACCGCGAGCACGGTCGCCAGCCCTACGTTTTCCACCGCTCGCCTTCGCCTCGCCGCCGCTCATTGTCGCCCATGAGGCATCGCAACGTCCGCGCCGATTCGGAAAACTAGCAGCCGCAGTTCCGGGGGCACGAACTGCGCACTCATCGCCCTGCTTAAGTCCTCGCCTTTCCCCGCCGAACCTTCTTGACGTTTTTGTCGACGGAGTCAAGACACTTGCTTTTGTGGACACTGGGGCCACCGTTTCTGTTATTCACGAAAACTTCTGCCGCTCGCTTCGCAAAGTTACAACCCCATCTTCTGGACTCTCACTCCGTACCGCCAGCGCCGATACCGTTCATCCTTCTGCCGCTTACACAGCACGCGTCGTCATCGCCGATGTTTTGTATGTTGTCGAATTTTTAGTCCTCCGTGCCAGCTCCCATGACGTCATCCTTGGATGGGATTTTCTCTCCCTGCACAGTGCCGTCATTGACTGTGCCCATGCGCACGTCGTCTTCTCTCCACTCTGCGATGCGCTCCTCGACGAGCCTCCGATTCGTTGTGCTGCTAAGCTTGTTGTCGCCGAGGACACTGACATTCCCACTGACAGTGCCGTGCTTGTCCCTGTTTGCGCCGCCTCAGTTTTTGACGCCACCGTTCTCTTCATGCCTTCCCCTGTACTTGCCTCTCGCCGACACCTATGTCTTCCCTTCGCCGTCATCGACATTCACCACGATGCTGCCGCCATCCTCGTCTCTAACACCTCATTCTCCGCGCGCTCCCTGCTCTGTGGCGAGTGCCTCGGCCATTTTGAAACCGCTGCTTTGATCTGTTCCTTCGACACTGATGTAACCTCCTCCAGTGCCGAAGTCGCTGCCCTCACCCCACGTGGTGCTACTGCAGCTTTGTCATCGGAGATTTTCGACCGCTGCATTGACCGCGCTCTCAACACTGCTCACTGCGCGCAGCTCCTTGCCCTGCTCAACCAGTTTCGCTCATCGTTTGACCACCAGTCGACTTCTTTGGGCCGTGCGACCACTGTCGAGCACCACATTGACACCGGAACCCATGCTCCTCTCCGTCAGCGCCCGTACCGTGTGTCGCCTCCCGAGCGCCGCGTCATAACTGAGCAAGTTGACGACATGCTACAACGCGGCATTATTCAACCTTCCGCCAGTCCTTGGTCGTCCCCAGTCGTCCTGGTTAAAAAGAAGGATGGCTCGATACGATTTTGCGTGGACTATAGCCGGCTCAACAAAATTACGCGCAAAGACGTCTACCCGCTACCACGTATTGACGACGCCCTTGACTGCTTGCAAGGCGCCGAGTTGTTCTCCTCCCTGGATCTCCGTTCCGGCTATTGGCAAGTCCCGATGGCTGAGTCCGACCGTCCTAAAACGGTGTTCGTCACCCCTGACGGACTCTATGAGTTCAACTTCATGCCATTCGGCCTCTGTGACGCTCCCGCAACGTTTGAACGAATGATGGACAACATCTTGCGCGGCCTGAAGTGGACTGTTTGTCTCTGCTATTTAGATGATGTTGTGTTTTCGCCCGATTTTCCGACGCATCTCAAACGCTTGCGCCAGATACTGAGCTGCCTCATTAATGCTGGCCTTCAACTTAATCTCAAAAATGTCGCTTTGGTGCCCGGCAGCTGTCAATACTCGGCCACCTCGTCTCCAAAGACGGCGTCCTGCCCGATCCTGACAAACTCCGTGCTGTCGCTGACTTCCCTAAACCGACTTCTACAAAACAAGTGCGCCGATTTGTGGGTCTCTGCTCCTATTTTCGGCGATTTGTTCCCAATTTCGCCTCCATCGTCGCGCCCCTGACGAAACTTCTTAATGGTCCCGCCGACCTGTCTACGTGGGACTCGGCCTGCGACGACGCTTTTGCTGCGCTGCGTCGTTTTCTCACCTCACCACCTATCCTTCGACACTACGACCTCAGTGCCCCTACTGAAGTGCACACCGACGCAAGCGGAATCGGCCTCGGGGCTGTGCTTGCCCAGCGCAAGCCCGAATTTCCTGAATACGTTGTTGCGTACGCCAGCCGTGCCCTCACCAAGGCTGAGTCGAACTACACCGTGACGGAAAAGGAGTGTCTCGCCGTAGTGTGGGCTCTAACAAAATTCCGCCCATACTTATATGGCCGCCCGTTCACCGTCGTCACCGATCATCACGCTTTGTGCTGGCTCGCTTCACTCAAAGATCCCTCAGGGCGCCTAGGCCGCTGGGCCCTCCGTCTTCAGGAATTCGATATCACCGTAGTTTACCGATCGGGCCGCAAGCACTCCGACGCCGACGCCTTGTCCCGCTCCCCACTGCCCTCTCCTGCGCCCTCTTCGCCAATATCTGCATCCCTACTCGCAGCGCTCACTACCATGGACATGCCCCATCAACAACGCCAAGATAAATGGATTTCATCGTTGCTCGACGTACTTCGTGCACCCTCTACGGCCTCCTTCCCTCGAGCACTTCGTCGCCAGGCTTCCTATTTTGCCCTTCGCGACGGTCTTCTGTACCGGCGCAACTATCGTCCAGATGGCCGCAAGTGGCTTCTCGTGATTCCCCGACATCTTTGCACTGAGATTTGTGAACACCACCATGCCGATCCTCAGAGCGCTCACGCTGGCTCGCTGAAAACGTACGAGCGACTATGCCAGAGGTACTATTGGCGGGGCATGTACAACTTCGTTCGTCGCTACGTTCGCTCCTGCACGGCCTGTCAGCAGCGGAAGTCGACACCTCGCCCTTCGACTGCCCCGTTACAGCCAATACCGTGTACGGCTCGCCCTTTTGATCGTGTGGGCATCGACCTATATGGGCCACTTCCCTTCACGACCGCTGGAAATCGCTGGATCATAGTCGCCGTGGACCACCTCACTCGGTATGCTGAGACCGCTGCCCTACCTGGCTACTGCTCGCGATGTAGCCTTCTTCCTTCTTCATCACTTTGTCCTGCGTCACGGCGCTCCTCGCGAACTTCTCAGTGACCGCGGCCATGTTTTCTTGTCTGAATCTCTTCACGAGCTTCTCGCTGCGTGCCACACAGTTCACCGCACCACTACAGCTTACCACCCTCAAACCAACGGCCTCACCGAACGCTTAAACCGTACTCTTGGGGACATGATCGCCATGTACATTCACTCCGGCCGCTCCAATTGGGATCAGGTTCTTCCGTTCGTCACCTATGCATATAACACCGCCTCTCAAGCAACCACCGGCTTTTCCCCATTCTTTCTTTCATTCGGACGCGAACCTCCTTGTATGTTGGATACAATCCTTCCCTACAACCCCGACCGCTCGGAATATGCTTCCCTCTCTGACATCACCCGCCATGCTGAGCAGTGCCGCCAGTTGGCTCGCTCCTTCACCGCCGAACGTCAAGGTCTCCGTACACATGCTTCCGATCAAGACACGCCCGCGGTTCACTTCTCCACTGGCTCACTGGTCTGGCTCTCTGTTTCGAATACGTCCAAATTTTCGGCCAAGCACATCGGCCCTTACCGCATCTTGGAGCGTACGTCACCGGTCAACTACATTATCGAACCGGTGACACCTTCTTCGGACCATCGCCGCCGTGGCCGCGACGTCGTTCTCGTCAGCCGCTTGAAGCCGTATTATAGCTCCCTCGTAGTCTCCTCTCCTTGGAGTCCCCAGGATGGCTCCCTCTTTCCGCCGGGGCACTTGGAATGAAGAAGATGAACCAGCCCCGAAGCCAACGACGACGAAGCGCTCGCGCCGCCGGTTGGATGCTCGTGCTGGATGGAACACTGCCGCTTGTGTCTGGTCTCTCCGCTCTCTGCCTCGTAGATTGCCTGTGCCAAGGTCTTCGTAGCCGGCGCTTCCATCGTGCCAATAAACCGCTCTACAGGCGTTTTATATTACTTCGACATGCTACTCTTGCGACGCGCCACTTCCCTTTATTTCTAAGAGTTTTGCCGTCGTACTCTGGCTGACTCTACGAGGGATAGTGCGTAAGCTACTCCTAAAGCATAAAATAATTGTAATGAGCGTTTAGACAACCGAGATCAGACGTTTCGTTAGCCACTGCGGCCAAGAAAATTTGAGCGAGTGCGAATATTTTAACATTCATTTGTAAGCAATATGTGCAGTTCCTATGTGGGTAGCTTGGTTTGTTATATGGGGGTTTAACGTCCCAAAGCGACTCAGGCTAAGAAGAATGCCGTAGTGAAAGGAATTGGAAATTTCGACCACCTGGGGTTCTTCAACGTGCACTGACATCGCCCAATACACGGGCCTCCAGAATTTCGCCTCCATCGAAATTAGACCACCGCGGCCAATACGAACCCGCGTCTTTCGAGTCAGGAGCCGAGCACAGTGACCACTCAGCTACTGCGGCGCCCTATGTGGGTTCCCACGATTCTTCAACCACGAGTGTCTTGAACAAAAATCGACCAATCTCTGATGGGCAGAGGTAGGGCAGATGCCCTGTGAAATTGTTTGATGTAGGCGACGAAACTTATATCATTACACGTTTCTTTTCGAAGTGTTTGCCGAAGTATTCGGTGAAAACTGCTAGCGCTTACTGTGACCGTTCACGCTGACCTCTCAACAACCACCAGCTATAAATGTCCATTCACCTAATGCACCCCTTCATGAGAGACATGTATTCTTCAAACAACGCAAGGAAAATGTGCGCGGTGAGGTAAACCTGGGCAGAGTCTCCGAGAACTCTTCGGGAAACCACACCGAGCTTGCCTTCCAAGTAGCACATGAAAGGGGACCAGTATCACACATTCTTCGGCAAAGCGTGGTCCCAAATAGGTCCAGAGTTCTTAGTACGCATCTGGTATTGGCTGAACCACTCACTAACGCATCTAATGGTAGGCCTGGTTTTCCGTCGCTTTCCCAGTATTGGCTGTGCCGTCATGTAATTCTGGTTATAACTGGCTAGCCAGATTAGCCAAAATTTTCTCTCTTCGCCATTGCTGGCTGTGCCATCTTAGAATCGTGGCTATCACGAGCCATGTTAGCCAGAATTCCCAGTGATAGCGAGAAATGGCTACAACATTCTAAAAAGCTGTCTATATTGTCCTAGCTTTGCCACGCTGGTGAAGCTTTTGCCATCGGCTAAAACAATATGGCAACGCTCAATATTGCTAGACAAAGAGAGAGTTAAAATTTTTTTACTCTTAAAAACCAACTGGTGCCCTCTATAAGAGGTGTGAGACAAATAGAGGCCTGTCTGATCTCAGTTTGTCTATAATTTACCTGTATACGTAAACAGAAGAGATGTTTTACATCGATCCTTGACATCAAAACACATGATCCTGGAGCGCATTATAGCATTCGAGCGCTGTTATAATAGCAACACTGGGCTATTACTCTATACTACTACTGCAATTCTATCATAATACCTGTGCTACGCGGACTATTAAGTGGCATTTGAGTGAAATGGTAATTGACACTTCGCATGCCATTCGGACTCAACTGAGTTTTGAGGTTCTTCATAACAATTTTCAAACGTTCGCTGGCTGTGTAGCAATGGCGCTGCTGCCGTCGAGTTTTTTTTTGTGTCTGATTTTGAGTGGTACAACGACGTGACGACGTCTTGAGTGGTGTTGAATAGACTGTGCATATTCCGCCAGAGAGGAACAGGTTTTTCGCATAAAGGACCTGTCCCACTAGGGCCACAGTCGGCCGATTTGGTCTCCCAAAACCATGTCGTCGTAATGTCTGGCTATATGTCACACTGTGCCGTCTAAACAGTTGGCCGGCTGTCGGCGTCCGCGCCAGGTCTCCCACAAGACGACAGTTGGCCGATGGTCCGCCAACTCGCATGTCACATTAGCGGGGCAACGTTGTAATATATATTAAGGAGCCTAAATTAAATTTTAAAGGAAAAAGTTGTGAAGAAGACGACGCAAATTAACCGAAGAGGAAGAAGAAGCATTCGTTGAGGTGGAGAGAGATGATTGGTGGAGAAGCATTCGGTGAGGTAGAGAGAGATGATTGGTGGAGAAGAGAACAAGACGACGACAAGGCTACGTGGACTAACACCGAGGCTATAAAAGGGCGAGTGAGAGTGAGGCACATGGGGGGAACAAAAGAGAAGCGGAGGCTCCGATGGGTCAGGGACACATCCGCCGGAAGAGAGCGACGCCGGCTACTGCTCCGGTGAGCTCGCGTTCTACGACATCGCATCGTGGACTTCATGCCGTGCCTGAGCCCGTTCGGGGGAGTCAACAGAGGACGCTACCACCTGCTACGGCCAGGGGTGTCTCCAGCGCTGTTGCCACCCATCCGGGTGGTGCCCCCAACGCCAACAACACCGGCATCGCCTCCACGGGCGCTTGGACCGGGAGCTTGTACGACACAGCCAGCGAAGCCACGTCGAACGCCGCCTCGAGGCCGCCTACTGGGTCCGTACAACGTCGCAGCCACACCGAACCAAACGTGAGCACAAACGCAGAACGCTAGTAGTAGACGCTGATAGCAGTGTGCCCAGTTCGTGTGTATTTATAGTAATTGTGTTTTGTGTTAGTTTTGTTAGTTTTGTGTTCTAGTGTGTGTGTCACATAGGCTGTATAAATGTGCGTTTGTGTGGGTACACCCTTCGCCTAGTCCAGTCTTTCAGTCCGAGTGTTCTCTGGAGAGATCCGTGACAAACGTGGGAGACCTCCCGCCGACTTGTCCGTTTCTCGTTCTCGCTATTCTTTTGTCATTTCCTGCTATGCGAAATTCATAGGCCGGCACGCTTCATATTTAACTCTCTTAAATAAATCCCATCATAGTAAAACAAATTCCTTAACAATCGTGATTATGAATCTAGATTGAGTGCAGCCCAGTACTGACCGGCACTTATTGCTGGGTCAGAAAGGCATGGCTCGAAAAATAAGTACACTCGCTCGCGGGTAAAGAAGACGGGAGAGGTTATTTAAGGCTAAAATAACAAAAAGAAAAAATTCTCGACCACACGGATTCGAACTGGGATCTCTGGAATGCGAAGCTACTGCTATACCCATGACGCCATGGAGAACGGAGCAGTTCGCCACCTTCAGTGGCACTGATAAGAAGCACTCCGCAGTGCGACACTCGCGACCGAAGTAAAGCAGGCGACACATGTGCGAAAACTCGGCCGGCGCTCTGCACCAATCGCTCCTTGCGAATTGCAGCCCCACTGCAAGCAGGAACACACGGAGCAGCAAGCATCGCTGCGCCGCTCGACTCGAGCACCCGAGCTCAAAGCGTACGCTTTGCCACCCGCAGCGGTCTGATTACTGCTTGGCTTGGTGTTGTTGAAGCTTGGTGTTGGATTCGGCCACCTGGGGATCTGAAACGTTGACACGGAAGCCTCTGCGTGTGGCTTCCATAGAAAGGTGGCCGCGGCATGCTGGTTTGAACATGAGAACTCCGGTTCATTAGCCTAACGCTCTTACCACTGAGCCACCGCAGCGGGCTGTCTCAGAGCCTGTGCCTTCGCTAGTTCTATTAGCGTACCCTAGAACAATTGCGTCGGCTATGTGGCTTCCCCTAACTCCCTCATGTCCGAGAACCGATATTTCATTGTCTTTTTGGGTTGTTGTAGATCTCTTGTATAGTAGGCTGTTGTTTAGTTTGTTTACTCTTCCATTTAGGAAGTTTCTAGACGCGTTCTACGAATCAGTGGTTATTTTGTTTCTTCTGATAGCTTCTGTAGTGGAGACTGCTGTGGCCATTCCTTCTGCGGCCTCTATGTCTCGAGTTTTGACCGATATGATCGTCAGTCCTTCTCCCAAGTTGTTTGTGACAGGGATGGCTCCTGCATTCCAATTTCTGTACATTGGCTCGTCCGCGTAAGCGACGGTGTTTTTTTCCAGGTCATGTTCCATAATTTTCTCCGGAGCCGTTTTCAGGCGAAGGATCTCAGATGAAGAATCGCTAGGCTCAATAAATAGATAACACGCTCAAAGTACCCACCAGATCCAGGTGTCCATATGGGATAGGATGGAAGGAAATATAGTTTTAGCTAGGCCATGTAATGGACTCCGCGTGCCGCCTCCTGGATCCAGAGGCCTGCAGTACAGCTCAGCGCGAACACCTTCAAAAAGCTGGGCATTTGTACAAAGGTACCGAACATACAGAGGAGCTACATGGGGGACAGAAACAAAGAACCCCTTTCTAACTATGGAGACGTCCGCTACGCTAATCTAGACCAGCCCATTAGCAAAACAGAAATCCGAGCGGAGATTGCCAAGCTGAAAACAAAATAAGCCGCAGTCCCGAATGGCGTTAGCAACAAAGTCGTTTATTTAAGCTTTTGTCGTACAAAAACCGTGAGTGACGAAAAAAAGCGGTTCGCAATAACCGCTTGACAAGCTTCATCACCCGTAGAAGTCGGCAGCATTAGCAGAGACAGTTACACAGGAGAATCATATATACATTGTTCGATAAAAAAAAAGGGTGTAGTGACAGGTAAAAACAATTTTAACACAGTAACAAAATACAACCTAGTCAAATAACAGTTCCCTAAGTGCAGAAGAACTCATTTTTGTTAATTTGCTATAGACAGGGGTGTTCAAACAATTCGGAAGAATATATTTTAACATCCCACAACTGTAGTTTGTTCTGCATCTTCGTATTGCAAACATTCCATGGTGTCTAGTTGCATTGGTTGTGGCATATGGTGCAAGAGGAGCAATGCGGCTCAAAAAAGGGTCATTTCGTGCCGCGATTTTTTTTATAAAAGCAGGCAAACCTGTAATCAAATAGCTTAATAACCGGAATAATTTTATGCCTTTGTCTTATGGGACGAGTCGGGGCGTCAAAGGAAGCATTTGTAATGATCCGTAGCATTTTTTTCTCTAGTGTAAAAAGTTTTTGTATATTTTACACACTATTATTTCCCCATAGCAAGTAACAATTTATTAACCTATATATGAGAATAAAAAAGCGTAATAAAGGTCGAGCTTCGTTTTCACGGGCAAAATATGTTTATTACCAGCAATGATACCTACGAATTTAGACAGGGTAATGCTTACCTTGCTAATGTGGGTATTCTCGAACATTTTGGGAGTAAAATCTATGCCAATTGAGGTGAATGCCTCAACGTATTGTAGTTCTGTGCCGCTGAAAAGGATTGGTGGAGAATTCGCGACAACCTTGCCCTTGGAATGAAATATTATTTCCTTTGTTTTCTCTCGGTTTACTAATAATGCGTTCAATAAAGACCATTCCCTCAAGTTATTCAGCGCTGTGTTCACGGTGTCTGTCAGTTGTCTCATATATGAGGAGGAGAAGAAAAACTGGTGTCGTCAGCATAGATAATGTATTTTATCTCATTGCTTATGTTAAGTATGTCGGTTAAATATATATTAAAGAGTATAGGACCTAGAAGACTGCCCTGGGGTTCACCGTTAGAAATTTGTAGAACTTCAGAATGGCAATTATTGATGGAAACATATTGTGATCACGAGCACATATATGATTTGAAAAGATTAAGCGCATGACCGCGTATACAGTAAATGTTCAAGCTTTACAAAGAGAGTTTTATGATTAAGCGTATCAAAAGCCTTACTAAAGTCTACAAGAATTCTTAATGTAAGCTTCTGGGATTCAATATTGCTTAATATATACTCCTTTTGATCAATTAATGCCGGTTCTGGTGATCTATTTTTGGTGAACCCGCACTGGCAGTCATTTATAATAGAGTGTTTTTGTAGGAAATTATGAACACGGAAATGAATTACACTTGGAAGCCCCTTAGAGAACAGGGGCAAAACAGATATTGACCTATAATTACTTACATTATTTCTGTCTTCCTTTTTTGAAATTACGGCCACCCTAGCAAGTTTCATGGCAGCAGGAAAACTGCCGGTAGAAAGTACAATGTTATATATATGCGTTAGACATGGCACAATTTCATGTAATATATATTTTATTGGACGGGTTTGGATATTGCAAGAGCCTAGGCTTGGCGTGGTCCTTCAGGATTTTTAGATTAATGTACACCTTCCTAATCTAGACGCCAGCCTCATAAATTCATTAAAGGGGCACTGACGAGAAACCTATCAAATTTTTTTGTTAGCAAAATATAGTTCGGCATTTCATGGTTTTGTTGCCGCTTGTCCGGGAGCTAGAGATACATTTATTTCAAAGAAATTTGGATTCGAAGTTGAGAAAGCTTTCCCGCCGCTCCGATTCAAACTCGAGAACTTTTATGACGTCACGGAGAATTCTTATGACGTCAAACGTGACGTAAACGGAGACTCCGTGGTTTCTGGCGGCTAGCGGTGCGGTCTAGCAGCTGCCGAAATGAAAGCTACCGCCGCCGCACGTTGAAGTCATCTATCGGGGGTCGCTACCGTCGCTTCGTTTACGTTTGAACCGGTGTCTTGCCAGCGTTACGATGGATCCCATTTCCGAACCCGACGACGTATTTCTCGCAAAAACTCCGGCCTGCATTTCAGAGACCTACGCCCCACAGAGCGTGCGATGCTTTTGAGAGAGCACGGTTAGGTTAGGCGCCGGCGGGTCGTTTCCCCCTTCCTGAGTGAGCAGCTGTTGCAAACTAAATATCATAACCCCAGTGCGGGGAGTCGCGAGGGGCCAGGACAAGGTCGGCGCGTTGCGCCCATCGGAGGCTGGCCGGGGCTTTGGGGCCAACGGGTTGTGATTCCTTGAGCGGCGTGGTTGCACGGTGCAGCAGGCGGCATCGAGGTCTCCCATGGTTGCAAGGGCCAAGTTATTTATTGATTTTTGCCACAAAAAACAGGTGGGTGCTCAAGGGCTGTCGCGTTTAAAGTTGGCGGCTTGAAACTAAAGCCGGCGCACTACGCTTCAACGGCTTCCGCTAGATCCAACGAGTCCACTGGTCTCTCGCCCACTTGCATGTACCTTCAGATATGTACTGCGATGGATTAAATTAGCCGAGTTTGAAAAGAACACCTCCGCCCAAATGCCGAAGCTATTGAAATACGTCACAACGCGCACCTCGCCACGGAGCTGCATCAGTCTGGCCGGGCCGGCGGCGGCTGGCGCACTCGGTGCGAAATAGAGACATGCTCCAAGTCTAACCGCCAGTGCGGTCAGAGTGCGCCGAAGCCGCCGAACGCACCGGCGGTCAAGCGCAATTGAGTATAGAGGCTCTCGCTTTGGCCGACGTGACGTCTCCGTGCAGCGCGCGCGCGCGCGCGTTACGCCGGAGCATGGACGCGCCGTAAGAGAGCCTGCGCTTAACCGCTAACCAACGTATTCGGTGGCAGCATCTACGGGAGCCACTGAAACCCCCCGCCCACTCACTGAATAAAAGAAAAAGTCCAGTGCCGAGGTTCGAAATTGAAACAGGGCCTTTGGCGTTTGAGGCGGAGACGCTACCACTCCGCCACGACGGCTCAAGTTGCAACCATCAATAAAGGCGCATCTAGTGAATGCACTCTTCTCATGCAGAAATCTCCACGCTATCGCTAGGTATATACTGGCCTAACAGAGCTAGGCCATCAGCAATTTTTCTGAACTGCCTTGTGTTTTGTCTCCCGTCCCTAATACACGATCTCCGTTAAGTAGCTTGAAGTTGACTGGCACAGCCGGGAATGTTTCGCCGGGCGAGCGTGCGAATATAAAGTGCTGCCTTGTACGATCACCGACCATCGTGCCATCATAGTTTATCATCGACCGTGGCGATCATCTGACAAACCTTAACAGGCTCCAACAAAGGTTAACTAGCACTTGAAGCGGCAGTTGGAGTTCCTCTGCTGTTCGGCGCTTGTAAATCGAGGCGCGTCAAAAACAAAACCACGGAGCACGCAAAGCTCCTAGACGCGAAGCGCATAACAAATCGAAACTCTCCTGGACGCCTGTGGTGCCGCCAATCATCCGTTTTCTTTGCTTCCAACATTCAAGTTGTCTTTTGTCTGCCTTCCTTGTGTGATAAAAGTGCACTATTGGTTTTAAAACAAAACTTACTTCAATATTGAACCGCGCAACCTTCCTTTGTGAGCCTCAGAGATTCGCGCAATCTAATAGGAAGGAAAATTCCTCCAAGGTGGCGTCTCTTGTCCTATGGCGTCACCACGCTTGTACTTGCAAGTTTGGCCGGTGGCGGCGATACCTGTATTTTGGTTCTTGCTATTTTCTACCTTACAAGAGCTCTGTTTTCAATAAGAGCGGCGTTTTTGTGACCAGGAGCTGGTATTCTGTCGATACAAGCCAACTTCAATTTTTCCTCAGTGTCCCTTTAACCACCTTTATGTAGAGGAGCTGGGCGAGTAAAGAACCAAAGCAGTGGAAAACCGCTCATATGTTGTTGATCACTAAAGTAGGCATTTAGGCATCGCTGTTTAAGCATTTAGGCATTTAAGAGGCATTTTGTTGGGATTTCGGCATCAGCTCTCAACTCATCTGTGATGCTCCAGCTGGAACACCAAATCATGGATGCCGACGCCAGAGACGAAAAGGCAGTCCCAGGAGATTACCTAGCGAAGGTCTTTGAGAACAGTACACATGAAGAAGTCCTGGGGAACCTTCCGGACTTGGAAGTAGGGGAAAGAACCTACAACTATATTAGGGACTTTTTGTGCGACCGAGAAGTGCGAATTAAAATTAGAGAATGTAAATCAGAACACATTAATTTTGGCAGCAGAGACCCTGAAAGGCTTTGTGCTCTCACGACGGTGTAAGAGCACATTCTTACACCGTGGCACTCACCCTTTTTTCCAACACGGCTATGGTCAAGCTCCCTAAGAGATTCGAGGCTATTGAAGGACTGAAGCACAGCATGTATGCTGATGACATACCGCTGTGTATAACTAGGGGCAGCGATGTCCAAATAGAGCAGAGCCTTCAAAAGGTCATCCAGGAAGTTGAAGGCGATGTCGGATTTAGGGGATTTAAATGTTCACAGCAAAAATCCTAATTGCTTCTGTGTCAGCCCAAAGGCAGGGCCAGTAAGGAGGTCCCGCAAATCTTCGTTACACATGAGAGGATCCCCATTATAAAATTAGAGAAAAACAGAGTTCTGGGACTTGTTATTCACGCCCACGGCTTTAACGGTGAAACAGTAAGCAAACTAGAGTAGCCAGCAGACCATGAGGCTCATCCGCAGGATTGCCAACAGGCGGTATGGTGTGAAAGAAGCGAATCTATTTAAGCTCGTTCCATCCCGGCCTTTTCTGTAAGTAGAACGGCTTATGTTGCTCCCTTCCTCAGTCTTAACGAAGTACCGACCCTAACGTTTGGGGGCGTGTTTTCTTGTTTGTATTGATGCGTAAGATATTATAATACGCGGATTACAACGTGATATTCTCTTACGACCGCTTAATAACTATAGTCGAATTTCTTTCTTGTGCTGTTTCGGTTTCAGTTTCAACAGACGAAAGAAGGCTGCGACGTCAAGGTGTGGCTGTAGGTCACGTGAGGCATGAAAACCTGCAATATAATCACTGCTTCTGCATACGTTGTCACTCGCTGTCTTAAGGAAGGCTGGCTTCGGCGCTCTAATGCATTGAAACGATGATGCAGCGATTATATCGACGTTTTGACACGCCTCATGTGACATACAGCCACACTATGTTGTCACAGCCATGACGGCACAGAAAAATTTGATTATAAATTATTTAGCTCCCGTAGGCGAATACCAAATGATCATCCGTGAATTGTAGTGTCCTCCTGATCATTGTAGAGAAGAAAACTCGTCACCAAAATTAATTCCCTATACTCGATAAATCCTTTGAGAAAAAAATGATTGAGGGAATCATCATCACCATTATAAGCCTGGCTACGCCCACTGCAGGGCAAACGCCTCTACTTAAAAGCATAAATTAGCCACTGGTGCTTCTGATCCGCACTGCGAATAAAAACTTATAAATACAGTGCTACACAATATTCTTGAGGAGATTATTGAAGCAGTCAGGATATCGCAGTATGAAATGCTCGCGGTAAGTCTTACAGGCAGGAAAATCCTAGCAAGGCTAAGCATAACTGTGAAGGACCGCAAGGAGTCATTCGATCTGCAGCGGAGCATGTGGAATCAACTCTTAATCGCACCACTACATAAAAACATGTACCCCATCTATCAAAGGAAACGCAGAGAGAAACGGGCCGTGGGACTTGACAGACGTTTCAAAAACTCACAAGACATGGTCTATGCTGATGCCTCAGACTATGGCAACGGCCGAATGGCCGTAGCTCTAGCCAGCGCTGAAATCCTACTTATAGCCAGTGGCTCAGTTCAACGGGTTGCTTTATGATTGCAGAAAAGTCTTCCATAGCATCTGCATAGCATGCATTAGAGTGACAATTATAGTTATCGGCTCTAAGGTTCCGCTGATGAATTTCGCCGAGGGGAGAATTTCTCCACAGACGAAGCGAATCCTACAGAACCGCAGGGATAGCAGATGAATTCCGAAAATCTGGACACTTCCGCACTGCTCCCTCTCTAGGAACGAGGCGGCCCATGAATCAGCTAGACGGCTTACTTTCTGAGCTGGTGGGCTAGCCGAGGGCTTCACACGGCGCGACCGCTTAATGTCTTACAGAGAGATCACAGAACACTATAGACTAGGACGGGCTAAATGTCCTCTTGCCGATGCATCTTTAAACAAAAGCCAAGCCACCACTTGGCGTCGCTTGCAAACCAACTCATTTCCCAAACCAGGGTAGTGCAGATTCTACTACATGGCTCAGTACTCCAGCCAGTGTAGGATTTGTAAAGCGCTCACCTCAATAATATTCTTTGGGAATGCCCTCAGGCTCTCACTGAGGGAAAAAGCATAAAGTCTTTTGAACAATTGGAGGCCTTCCTCCTCAGCTCCCACCCGGAGATTCAACTCTAGAGCGCTTGACTGGCCAAAGCTACCACTAGGGTCCAAAGACTTTGCTATCGTCTAGGTGGGAAGGCTACAACCTTCTGTACATCTGTTTGACATACAAAGGTTTACGATCCAATCTAATCCTAGTCAGGTTGCGATTGATGTTTCTGGTGTGCCAACGTGCCTGGCTGAGGATGGGCGCAGGTTCGTTGGTATTGGGTTTGCGATTAATGTTCCTGATATACGGTTATATTCCGGTTTTCCTGTTCATCTCTGCGGTGATATCCTGGTACCCGTTTTCCTGGTAGTGTTTTGCTCGTTTTCGACTGCCGTAGCCTCTGTCTCAAGGAGTATAGAGGCGCTTCCTTGTACTCGCTGTAGGTGAGTATGCGTTGTTCTAGCCGTTTTTGTGTGGGCGTGGTGGGAGGTAGCCCTAGCGCTTTTTCGCAAGTTTTCCTTATTTGGCAATTCAATGGTTCACTTCCCCTGTGGTAAATCTGCCGTAGGGCAGGCTGTATGCGATTAGTGGTATGACTACGGCTGTGGCTATTGTAGTTGCGTCCGGCTCTTCTAGTCTTCTTTTGTTCGTTATTCGATGTATCATGCTTCCGATTTAGGTCGTTGTTTTGGTTATTGTTTGGAGTGCCCAGTCGTTTTTTCGCGGCTTTAAATCCACATCCCCAGGACTCAAGTATTTCTGTTTCGTGTCGTATTAATGGTAATCACCAGGCCGATGCGGCTGCGCGTTCTGCTCACAACGACGGACTTCCAGCGAGGATCCCATTATCAAGACCTCACGCTGCGTGTGGGTTTCGCCCTTTCGCGCTGGAGCTCACACTTTCAGCGTGAAACAAGGAAGAGTTTTGCAACTTCCGCCTCAAGGCACTGGACCCTGGAGTGCGCCTTCGCCTTCCACATAACTTAGCACGTCGCGAAGCAACATTGTTATGCCGTTTATGGATCGGTGTTGCTTTTACCAACCACTATGCTTTCCGGATGGGGATGGCCGACAGTCCTGCCTGTGAAAGCCGTGGCTGTCAGGAGACCATCGCTCATCTTCTCTGTGAGTGCCCTGCATTTGCGAGTGCAAGACATACACTTTGTTGTGCCCTGGACCGCCTCAATCGTCAACCATTAACAGAGCAAAAGATCCTCGGTCCGTGGCCGCAGCAGTCGACTGCCCTCAAGGCATACAAGGCACTCTTTGCCTACTTGAGAGCGACTGGAATGAGTGACAAATTGTGACAGCGTTGTGGGTGTGTGTGTGTGTTATGCCTTTTTCCCTTCTCTCTTCCTCCTTTTAGTCCCCTAATTCCTCTTCCCCAGCGCAGGGTAACCAACCGGAACACCTTTCTGGTTAACATCTCTGCCTTTCCCTCCTCTCTTTATCTATCTATCTATCTTTAGGTTTTTTTCCGTCAGCCTTTGGTGTTATTTCCTCTTGATTGTGTTTTTGGTGCTTATCCTAAAAAATTCTGATTTTTTGAAGTAGCGTTATATTCCATTCTTTCCTGCGTAGTCAGATATGCAGCATGCTGCCTCTTCTAGGTTGCTTTTTCAGTCGCTGTGGATCCTTTCTTTGACCACACCGTCATATCATCCTCGTATGGGACGAATTTAATGCCCGGTATTTTTGTAGCTGTTTAACAAGTGCTGGTTGCCGTGTAGACTTCTTATGGTGTTATGGGTGCGTCTAGCTACTCATTTCACGTTTCTTGGTATGTCTTTGCGGGGAGGGGGGGGGAGGTGAGTAGAAGATATGTCCCTGCATATCTCTGCGATACCGTTCCTTTTATTTTCTGTTCCGCCACTTCGTGGTTGCGTATGATTCTTTCCAGCGTTTTTTCACCTTCCCTCTTTGTTTTATAGGGTGTCTCAGTAGTTCCCAAATTTTAGGGCTGTATTCTGTTGATGGAGTCGCATATCAATCCCCAGCTGTTCCTGAGTAACTGTGCTGCGTATTTTTTCATTTCTTCATTGAGCTTGCGTATGCGTATTCTAAGTTTTCTGTTCGATTTAGTTTAGTCCATCTCTTGGTAAGTCTCCTTCTTGCCTACCAGAGGTTTAGCAATGTGAATGTCTTTTCCTGGAAATCCCTCTGTACAGGCTATTTCGTTGGTATTATCCTCGTATTGGTTCACGATTGTTTCGCACTATTCTTCTATTATCTCAATCGGGCCTTGGTTAGAGGTCTTTCGGAAATTATTCCGGTTGCTAAGTTTACTTGTCTCGTTTGTTCTGTGTACTTTGTTTGTTCGATTGTATTCTAGCAGGTAGTGATGGCGGCCGAAACTTTTTCATGTGTTCATGCATGTATTAGTGTGAGATGGGGATATGTGTCTTTCAGTGCGCTGTTCACTGCTCTAGGTGGGTCGTTGCAGTTAGTGGCCAGTTCGAGTTCCATACAATAAATATATTCAGTGAGAGTGTTACCCTTCTGTGTCTCTTTGTTGCAGCCCCATGGTCTGCGCGGAGCGCTAAAGTCTCCCAGTAGTGAATTTGTGCATATTTGACATTCTCCGAAATGCAAAATTTCCGTTCAGCTCTCTCTCGCCAGCGGCCTCATCCGTGAAGCACAAGAGCTGCGAATACTCGGTCTCTTCATTATTCAGCACCGCAAGGCATACACGACCCTTGCCAAACTCCGCACAGTCGGCGACCAGGTGGGCAGAATGGGACGCCGCGTTTCGAACAAGCGAGGAGGGTTGCAAAGTAAGGATGCGGTACGGCTCGCCCATGCCTTCGTGACTAGTCGAGTACTGTACTCGATTTCTTACCTCCGCTTATGGAAACATGACGAAGATTGCTTGGAGGTTGTATTCCGCAAAATTTTCGAGAGAACCCTCGACTTCCCTATATCCGCTTCCAACGCGCGACTGCTCGCGTTGGGGGTCGTGAACACCTATCGGGATCTTCGCAAGGTGCATCTCGTTAACCGATACACACGTCTCGCTCAGACCATGTCCAGTCACCGCCTTTTGGAACGGTTACATATCAAACATGACCACCATACGATGGAACGGGTTCGAGTGCCCGAACTGTGGAGACGCGCCCTCTACGTTCGACCCCTTCCGACTAAGATGAACAAGGAGGACTATAATGGCCGGCGCCAGGCGCGGGCGCATGCCCTGCACCGCCACTATGGCTCAAAGAAACACGTATTTTACGTCGACATTGCAAGCCCCTACCCCTCCAGGGGGGGGGGGGGGGGGGAATGGTACACGGCTGCAGTCATACGCGAGGGAAAACAGGTGGATGGTCTCTCGTTCAGAGCGCCCAGCTCAACTCATGCGTAGGAAGTAGCGATCGCCCTCGCAGCCTCCCATCGCGACTCTAAATTCATCCTCACAGACTATCGCGGAGCCTGTCGTAACCTTGAGTTCGGTTGGATCACTCCACTTTCTCACCAAATACTTCACCAGAGTACTCGCGACTGCGATCCAACAGATCGCTCAATCATATGGGTCCCCGGCCACCAAGGCATGCCAGATAACGAAGCCGCTCATGAGGCAGCCCGCGCACTGATTTACCGCCACCAGGCGTTTCTTGGGAGGACCTTAAACCAGATCACAGCCCTCTTCTTTCTTTAAATAACACTACGGAGCACTATCGTGCCGAACACCGGTGCTACCCGGTTCCTATGAAGGGACTGGGTTAAGCTGGCGAACGAACGCTCCTTATGCTCTTTACAAACACCCTGCTGTGCCCGGCGGTTCTCAAGCACTTTGGCTCTTCTTTTGACGGCCGCTGCTTATTCTGTGGGGAGGTAGCCGACACCTTTCACTTGGTTTGGGCATGCAGGCAAAATCCTTCCCCCCCCCCCCCCATTATCCCTTCCCCTACCCGAGAGGATTGAGAGGCGGCTCTGCTCGGCTGCAAGGAACTATCGACCCAACAGGCCCTGGTTCGGCGGACCTGCGCAGCGGTCAGGACCAACGGGGTCCCGGAATGAGGGACTCCGCCTTCTATTGTAAGGGGCGAGACCCACAAGGGCCTTTTGCCGAGAATCTCTCTCTACATATAGAATAATAAGTGCTTTTCACCACCACCACCTCAGTAGGACCATATAGATTTCTCTTGGTTTGTCTGCGGCCTCCTAAAGAGTTCATTGAAGTATCCTTTGCAGTGTCTCAGTGTTTTATGACGGTTATGCCTCAGTTGCTAAGTATTTTTACACTGTTGAAAATGTCATTTCTCATTGTTTCATATCCTGCGATTTCGGGCGGTTTGTTAGTTTCCAGTAGAACTGAGACGTCTAGATTGGTCGACTCAGCTGTGGTGTGAATTTTAAAGTCATTCTTGTTGTATAGAGCACAGCAGTTCTACTCCCAGATTTTTAGTGTTTGTTGTTTAGGTGGCCGGTATTGTTTCATTATGGTTCGCAAGCGATTCACTGTAGCTGTAGCCGGCTCTCGGTCTCTATGCGCTGTTTTTTGTTTGGCGTCCTTGCTAAGTAAGAGCTTGTATCCATTTCTGTTTAATTCGCCTTCAAGTGCTACAGGCTGGCGTGGTTTGTTGAGTTGCTCTGTTAGAAGTTCCATTTTGTGCATCTCAGTTTACGTGTTTGGTTAATTTTTTACATTGTTTAATTGAACTGGTTCATTAGTTGTGGCTTGATTTGTGTTGCTCCGGCTGTGGTTGATGAGCTGTAATGTGAGGTTGGGGTGCATTAGGCGTTGTTTCCCTTGGCTTGCAGGACTGGCGTGTTATTGCAATCTTCACTGAGGCGTTTTATTGCGAAAGCAATACTGCTCGAGGTTTCCACTCTTGGCCGTCGTCGCGGAGAATCCACCATTGACCTTTAGCGTGACCTATGTGTGACGTCATACCAGCTGTGGAAAAGCGGGGCCCCAACTCGGCGCGTCGCGATCGTCCCAGCGAATCCTCCATGCTGCAGCTGCGCGCCGCTGCCGCGAGGGGCGCTCGCTGTACGTGACGTCATGCCAGCTGTGAAAAAGCGCCCCCCCCCCCCCCTACACCACTCGTCGCGATCGTCCCAGCGAATCCTCCACGCGCTGCTGCCGTGGGGAGGCGCTCGCTCTACGTGACGTCATTCCAGCTGTGGAAAAGCGGCCCCTCAACTCGGCTCGTCGCAGTCGTCCCAGCGAATCCTCCACGGTATGTCGGATGATGTGTATAAGGTGAAGCTGCAACGATGTGCTGCAGCTAAGAAGCGGCGGCGTGCGGAAGAAACGGATGAAGAGCGGGGACAACGTTTAGCTAAACGGCGTGCATATTATGCAGCCAGGCGAATGCGTTCAACATCTCTTGATCTGGGTGCATCTACAAGTATCATGCATGCTCTCAATGCTGACGCGACTTTGGCGACACCTGATGTGGAACGACAGAACGAAGCGAGGAAGAGACAACGCGCTCAAGAGACGCCAGAGGAACGCTCCGCACGACTGGAGAAACATTGTAACAAAGATGCGGCTAGCAGTCGTGCCGCGTCCCGGAATGACTCCAACTGCGAAGATACAGCTTTGAGTTTAGGAGAGCGTCAGAATGAGACGAAACGAAGCTTTCGCAATTCAACATGGGTTAACCTGAGCTAAACCACATCCAATTTTTTTTTTCATGTTACTGTCCTGAGCCCTTAGTTTCCTCAGTTGCTGTTAGCTTAGCCTACCGCCTTTCAAGCTTTTTACCAATTTCATTTAGCCGATCTTGCCCAGAGACAACTTCTGCCAAAATTACCTGTTTGGGATGCTGCTGCTTGCACTTGTTGGACTCCTTTATTGATTGAGATCTCCTGGCAGCTGGCAGCACTAGCGATGTTGAACCCCTGGTCAATGAGTGAGCGCTAGGCGTGCAGGTCGATCTCGAGCTGCACCTAGATCTGAGATATACGCCCTTCGCTGCGCCCGGGTACCATCTCGGTCTCCCGGACGTGGTCCTTTTCTTAGTGGGTTCATCGATTCAGCTCCTGCTCTGTTATCGAAAAATGATATGGCGGTCCTTTTTTCCTGCGATTGAATCGGCCTTTTTTTCTCGGTTACCGATGATGAGTGTGCCAAAAAGGTTCCATAGTGCTTGATGACACCGCTGTTGTAAGAGCACAGTGCAGCACCGTTGCACAGAAGCCCATCAACTTTCGTGTTGAAGAAAAGTTATAGTGGCTCACGGTTCGCTTCAATCCCGGTGCCAACCTTGGTTGTAACACTGTTATGTCCTATTGTGGCCTTTAAAAGCCAGTTGCGCTCGCACGGAACAAGCTTTACGAGTTGCGCCCACCGCCGCATGCAGCTATGATATACTTCTAACTTACAATTCTGTATCGTTTCCTTCAGTTTTAAACTGCGTCACTTCATGTGTGACCTTGCCAGCTTTTCGTACAAACCGGATTTTTCGCACTCAACGAGCACTACATCAACGGCGGATCTTGTTCAGAATGAGACGCTTACCTCATGGCGCAAAATTATGTGTCTTGTGTGTTGCCTCGGCTGGTCTAAAAGCATTCGTTAGACTAAATGCATAAAGTAAATAATCTCTGGCAAATCCAACTGTTCTTAAAAGAGTTGCCAAATCAGATGCCTGATTGTCCCCGTAATTGTTCTGTCAGTGCTCTTTAGCCACTAAAAGGTGCCATCGGACCTTCAGCCATCGTGCACCATGGCTCAGATTGTTTTTCTTGCATTTTTATTTGTAGCTATAGATGACGCAATGTAAAATAAAATTACATCTGGTAAACTAAAATTTTCCTTTTACTTACGCTAAGAATACCTGAGGCCTGCTTTCAGGCTACATATGCTCTTGTTTTCTAAAATGCTTTGAAGCGAGAAGCCAGATAACCACCAGAGTAGGTCTGTAATCCTCACCATGCATGATCAAAGAAATCAGCATGCACATAAGCAAGCGTTTTATGAGTTGCATACTGTTTTTACGCAACCAGAATATTCATATTTCCTTCATCTTTACCATTTGTTTTAGAGCTTGAATGTCAGATGTTAACTTGACCCAACTGAAAGAAATCGGCCGCCCGACGCAGGCGCGTTTGAGTAGACGGCCGGTGTTGCGCAATTATCTTAGCGAGAACCCCATCTTTCTCAAAAATATTTTCCTCGTCTCTTTCCCGACAAGGCATATAGCTCATCGGTGATAATGAGACCCAGACCGGCATGGTTCCGTGTGTCTTGCATTAGGCATTTCGTAGGAGGGGAGTAGGGGGTGACCTACAGCACTACCCATGCGCAAATCCTCTTCAAGATCTAACGCCCCATTAATCCTTCTACGGGCACCAGAAGCTAGGGTTGCTGTCAGACTCATAACCAAGTTGACCAGAAGCCATGGTAGGTGGTGGGTACACCTTCCTGGCGGTGAGGCTGAGACTGGCACGCCACGACACTGCCCATGTGTGCTGTATTGACGTAGGTGTCTTTACCTCCTAAAGCCGGCAGGCATCAGCTGCGAACAATTCGTAGGTGAACATGTGGCAGCGCCCGAGATCTACTAGCAGTTCGGAACCAGGCCTGGGGCCAAGTTGGCCTCTCTAGACCTTGTGTACACGTGTGGACAACATGAGCGGAGACAAGTCGGAGCTCTGCCTCTGGATGAGTGAATATGCAGCTAGCCCCATGGCTGGGGTTTAAAGTGGAGACGACTAGAGGAGAAAGGCGCGGGTTCCTTGACCCCGCTTTATTGCTTCTACTTTATTACTTTCTTCCACACAACACAATATCATCATTTAAAGCTGTTGCCCTGCACTCAAACACTAAATCGCTCCAAAATTATGGTTACTTGGGTTGGTTAGAGCGTATTCAAAAAGATGCATGAAATTTAGGTGAAGAGGGAGGTAGAAGGCGACTAGGGCGATACGCTGACCGTGTGATTTTTTGGAAAACATCAATATTTCATACATGGACTAAGCGAGACAGCAAATATCTATTGCTAGAGATATAACTTTTCATGTTCCAATGAGATCGATGGCCGGCGCAGATAATTGCTCCCGCCTTTTCAATAACGAAAGGCTGCAATAGTTCACGTGCTGTTTTTGTGCAGTGTTTTTAAAATACGTGGCATTTGTTCAAGAGTGGTTTACCAATACCGATTCAAATGACTTGCCACGTGTTGGTGAAGCACTCATGCTCGCGCTATCTGTCGTTCAACCGATGTAGTAGAAGATGCGAGGCTGTAGGCTGATGTGGACCCCCTTCTTAAGTGGCCGCAGCTACATAATAATAATAATAATTGGTTTTGGGGGAAAGGAAATGGCGCAGTATCTGTCACATATATCTTTGGACACCTGAACTGCGCCCTAAGGGAAGGGATAAAGGAGGGAGTGAAAGAAGAAAGGAAGGAGAGGTGCCGTAGTGGAGGGCTCCGGCAAAATTTCGACCACCTGGGGATCTTTTACGTGCACTGACATCGCACCGCACACGGGCGCCTTAGCGTTTTTTCTCCGTAAAAACGCAGCTGCCGCGATCGGGTTCGACGAACCCGGGGCAGCTACATCGACCAGACTGGTATTTGCTTCGGCGGCAAGTTGCGTGAGCATGACTGTTTCCTGAAAACCATGTGCCACAGCAAATTGGCTGCTCATGGTAGAAATTCAGGGTGCAAGCCACTCTTCAAGAAATGGCATGTGGAGAAAAATACCGCAAAAAACTGGCACGTGCACTATTCCTGACGTTTACGAGTGAAAACACCGGAAGAGATTGTGTGAGCGTGCAATCTAAATATTTGAACGAAAAAGATTTTTCCCACCTCTAGCAAGAGTTCTTTGTATTTTCGCTTTGTCCGTGCGCGTATTAAATGGCAATTTTTTCCGAATAAAACCACAGTGACGATATTCACCGCATCGCCCTAGCCTACTTCCTTGTCCAGTATATAGCGCTATTTTGCGTTGCTTGTTATTACGTCACAAAAGTGAGTCTGAATCGTCACGGGAATTACAGCCGAGGCGTTGTTATTTTTATACTTTGCCACACATAGTGACCGCCTTTTGCTTGACATCATTGCAGGCGGCATGGGCGCTCTAGGACAGTTGTGGTTCCTTCGGGTGATTAAAGATAACAGTATTTTTGTTCCACTTTTCTGTTTTATTATGTATTGTCCTACAACTAAATGCTCAGGAGATGACAGGGCAAAATTGCAAGTAAAGCTGAATTGATAGTTCTATTTTTCTATACCAGTCTTTCTATGCAATCAGAAGTGACGTGGAGAGCGTTCAATAATTTAAGTTGCATATTTCTCAGTATAGCGTGCTGCACGTTCGGGTCATAGCTTAAAAAATAAATGAGCAGAGAGTGGCAAGAATGGTAAGCGGGGACTTATGAATCCGCAATGATGAACAGTGTTGAATGGCAAAAGTTATTCAGGAATGGAGCTGCAAAAAGCAAAGGAGATGTAAGACGAAGTATGAAGCTTGGAAGAGATGTGTTCATGGAAAATTCGGTAGTGCTTTTGTGTGTGCAATGGCAAGGGGGCGAAAGACAGCTATTTGCGCCGAATGTGTTGCAAGCGAATCGCTTCTGGCAAGCCATGTAAAGAGAAGGGAGCCTTCTCATCCTCATAGCTTTGAAGGACGCATCGAGCTGCTATCGTATTCTTAGAACACCAGAAGTCTTAATCTAGTTGTTCTGGTTTCACACTGCCGTCGCTATCAGAGTTGCTGTCGCCCCCCCCCCCCCCCCTGTACCCATGGGCACAGTGTAGGAAAGCACGCACTGTACTCCGAAAGACAAGTGTTTGGCAAAGCAGCGGATTATAGTCTCCACATTTAGTAAATATTTGCATCCTCAAACAGCATATTAGTGATACCTGTTGTTTACACCCCATTTATAGCATAACGACACATTTGCAACTAAAACAGTTTCGTTGATAAGATTGTTTAGACACGTTCGGTTACACGATAGTCTTAATGGATGGTGCTAGCTACACGATACAAAGAAGCGCAGCACCTTCGCAGCGAACTACATACCGGCAACAATCATGCGGCCGAACTGCAGGCGGAGCAGCAAGACTTTTATTTCAGCTAGTCGGTTGTAGCATGACATGGTTTACGCAAAAAGCGTACAGGCGCTAAATGACGGAAACAACACACACAAAAGACAGGACACACAGGTCAGACAATCCTGTCTTGTCTGTGTGTTGTCTCCGTCTTTTAGCGCCTGTACGCTTTTTGCGTAAACCATGTCGTACAGGCCGAGTGACGCAGTTATGGGCGTCATGGATGATGTGGCCTTGTAGCCTTGTTTTCACTGCGAAGAAAACTATTCGCCCACTATAGCAACACTCACAGCGAACAGTAAAAACGAAACTCCCGGTCGTCTTCATCGTTTTCAAGACTGTCTACTTAATGGCGACGGTGCTGGCTCGGGTTGAGAGCGATGTGATGTGGTCACTGCCCTTCGGAGCCTAATTCCGTTTCCCCCACTGTACACTACAGCAAGTTTTGCTTACGTCTCCCGGCTCCTCTAAAATCTTTTTAAACAGCGGTATTCTTTCACAATCGTCTAAAAGTATTACCAAAACTTAACACTCACCCAAGGAACACAAAATTGACTCAGGGGTTGATAATTAATGGTATAAAATTGCGTCGTCGGGCGATAAAAGGAACTGATGCTGCGACACTGCGACAGCAGGGGCAATTTTGCAATGGAGGAGCTAAATCTGGTAAGGCTTTCTGACGGGCTAGTTGGTACATATCCATTTCTGAAATGATGTGCGTTATAAAGACGTTCACAGGAAAAAAGGGATAGAGACGACAGGAAAGAAGCGCAACTTTCAACATTAATGACGACAAAAGAAGCCAGACGCACTTATATATCCGCTGTTATCCAAAGACGAGCTGCATGAAAGAACGTCAACCTAACAACCAAACACGAGAAAGAGCAAAGGGGAATATCAAAGTGAGATTAAAAAACCTCAGAAGGGGAAGATATTAACACGTGCCGAGGCATGGTTAAAAAGAAGTCACATGGGCTAACAACAATGCATAACAATATGAGAATACAGAGCTCCATGATAGATGACAGTGAAAAGAAAAAAGTACGTAACAACATGAAAAAATATTGACAATGAAAGGAAACAAGAGAGACGGCGATAAAAACCGTGTAAAGGACGGAAAAAATGATAAAAGCACAATGATAAAAGCAGCATTGAAATAATGTTTCAATGAGCGCGCCCGCCAGCACAACGTAACCCTGAATAGCAAATCTGGAGGTAACTTCCCGTTACACTGCAGCAGTTGCCAATACTGCTACCCCAAGTTTACTGAAACTAAGTTTCTAGCTAATGCTAGGACAAGACCGAGAGGGAAGTAACTGAGGCCTTTTTCATTCACCTATGAAAAGAAAAGTGCTTTAGCACGCCTTCTATTAACATTTCTAGGAATGCACTATCCTCTTTGTATAGTTACATGTAGTCTCTTAACCCGTTCGCTGTTCTGTAGTTTAGTTTGCATTTAGAGTTTTTAATGTGCTTTTACCATTTTTGCCGCCCTTTACACGGTTTTTATACCCGTCTCTCTTGTTCCCTTTCAAAGTCAAAATTTTTTCATGTTATGCTTATTTTCATGTTGTTACGCACTTCTTTCTTTTCACTGTCATCTTTCATGCAGCTCTGTATTCTCATGTCGTTATCCATTGTTGTTAGCCCTTGTGAATTCTTTTTTACCTTACCTCGGCACGTGTTAATATGTTCTATTTTGGTTATTTAATCTCACTTAGATATGCCCCTTTGCTCGTTCTTGTGTTTGCTTGTTAGGTTGACGCTCTTTCATGCGGCTCGTCTCTCGATAACAGCGGATATATAAGTGCGTCTGGCTTCTTTGGTCGTCATTAAAGTTGAAAGTCGCGCTTCTTTCCTGTCGTCTCTACCCCCTTTTTTTCTGTGAACGTCTTTTTAGCGCACAGCCGTTCCAGAACCTAACTCTGAAGAGCAACCTGGAACAAAGAGGCGACGAACAGAAGCGCTTATTTTCAAGCGTTTTATTTTCAGGCAGTAAAAGCCTTTGCAGAAATAGTTGTGGGTGGGTACAAACAGTTAGGACTATTTTATTGTCAGGCAGGCGTGTTCCTTACATGCACGCTTGTGCTCATTCAGCCTTTCATTTATCCATCTGCCGGTCTCGCGAGCGTATACCCCTTGCATGTCTTTGGGGTCTTGTAAATGACACCTTGCATGCAGTCTACATATGGGTTCTCGCGCTTGACGTCACGCGTGCTTTTCTTCTTGCTAGCGTCATCACGTAAGCTCACCATCTTGCATTTTTCCTTCAATTCATGATGGCCGCCTTCCAGTCACGTCTTACAATCTATTTAGCCATCACTGTGAGCCTCTGATGGGTGATGTGTCTGGAGGAGTAAGGCTGGGTACAGGCCTTTTCCAGGATGAAGGTGGAAGGAGAGTGACGTTAGATGTCAGAAGTAGTGGTGAGCTCCTTATATTTGCTGCTACACGGCGATATAGTAGAAGACTTCTCGAGAGTAGGGGTGGGTAGGCAGGTGGCGTTTCTGGAGGGGGGAGGTTTTATTCTTTTGCTCTGACACGCTGGCTTTGTGATTTGCAGAAATTAGCCCATTCCTCCCATTCTAGTAAAAAGTGGCGAGAAAAGCATTCACTTGGCAGGAATTAGTTTTGAACTGGTGGCTTAGACCTTCAGAAGAGCAGAGCTAATCCATTCCAACCCAGATCCGATGAGAATGAGTGCTCATAAATGGGCTTTTATACGATACCATAACGATTCCTTCCTTTTCCGGTATTTAGGAGTGCATATTGCTAGGGCGGGTGTATGTACAGAGCAGGAAGACTGTAAAAGTCTCGGCACCACAATCAGACAGGCGGCGGCGACACCGGTCGGCTTAGAATATATAGTTTAAACGCACCCCTCCGAGCCGGTAACGCTGTGAATAACGCAGAGGTAGTGGACGCCGAATTGGTTCAACCTGAAAAAAACCGCTTCCATATCAGCGACAGGGGGCGAGGACGAAAGTTCGGTAGAAGCCACAATGGGCACAGTTTAGCCACCAGTGCGGCCACCAGTGCGGGAGCCTTGCAAAGAAAACGAGCAGCCCCATTCTGATAATCACATGGAGGCTGAGTAGAGGTCATCTGCTGGTAAGCAGCCCGAGAAGAACCGTCTAACCAAGGCTAAGGCGAGGTACGAGGCATTACAGAGCTTCTTTTGGTTCTGATTCAAACAATTAACGCAAACCGGTGCAGGTAGATGGCGAATACGACACTTTAAGCTCCAGGTGTATTTAAAGATGATAGATGCAAGCTTTGCAATCTAGCGATAAGAGGAAGTTTGCCACTGGCGCAACAAAACTTGTTATGCGGCACTGTGCGTTAAGTGATTCGAACTGATTGCGACTGTAGGAGCGTCGCATTTGAAGTAGAAAACGAAGACGGGGTAATGGTGCCGAACGTTTGGAACTCCGCGCAGGTAAATCCCTTCGAATGGTCCCATTCTGACAAGACACCACAGCGCTGTGGTGTCTTGTCTCGCTTCGTCCCCGTCTTTATTCGCGCTGTATCGCATAATGGGTGACGTGCAAGAATTTGTTATCTGGCGCCCATCCAATCAAGTAACCGGAAGCTAATCACCGCGGCCTCGGTGTATGACTGTGATATAGAGCATGGAAGCGCTTGCGACGTAGAGTACCGCAGTCTGAATAGTTTCCTAGATTGCGATGGCGCGATTAGCCTCCATTGCAAGGTACAGCGAGAAGCAGCACGTTTTAAGGTTGCGTAGGCCAAGAAAAAAGAGTAATTCTGGCTATTCTGCTTTTGGCAGACGGAGAAATGGTACCTACGGGCGTAGCGTTACTTACGACGCTATACCGCAACTCAACGGAGATAGCGCTCCTGTAGGTCCCATTTAGAGTTAGCCTCCAGTCATGGCTTGGTCGTCTTGGCTGTCGACGACATGAAGTCCTGATTTTTCCCATTGTGGCTGCGGCGTAATCAGTCGATAATGATACGCCGTTGACCATGTCATTGCAGGGATGTTTGGCTGCAACACTTATAGGAGCAGGAGCGATATTGGAGAAGTAAACATCAAAATGGTCGCGGACATCGGAGGAATCTGACGAAAATTAGAGTTCCAAGTGTGTATGTGTGTGTTCTTTTAAAGGATGAGTGCTTACGTCGAAGTTCTCGAGTGGTCACAGCCAATACTTTGTACTCCTTTTGAAAGTGCACGTGATACATAAACCGTGTTTATCCTATTGTTTCAACTTTGTTCGTATAATTTTTTTCACGTACGAGGCCTTGATCGTGCCATGTGTGCACTTCGCGTCATATGCCCTTTTCCGCAAAATGTATTCCTCAATGTAGCCGCGATGATAAACAGCGATTGCTTGATGGCATGGTTGCCAAAAGTACTATTGGGCCTTTGTAGAGATTTAGGACAGGCGTGTCAGGAATGGATAAATCTCCGCGGAGTTTCAATAATTCCTTCACCAGCGTGAGTCCATAATACGTGGTTTCCGTTGCCCTACTGAGCCAAGGAAGGGTGGAGGGAAAGATAGGCGCACGTTTTGCGAGCTTAGGGCTTTCTACGCTGCCTGGCCGCACAGGATATGCAAGCCAGAAAAAAAATACTGATGACAGCAGGCTGAACGAGCAGCCCCGACCAGCCAGATAAATATTGCCTATTGATGGGGGACTGAGCGAACGCGAATGCGAATGATACATCCGGTGCTCACGGTGAGATCCCGCTCCCTTCGAGAGCAAGGCGATGGGAAAAGGGGGAGAACAGGATACCAGCGACCGGAATTGGTGACTATAATGTATGCGCTGGGACAACAACAAAGCGCGTTCCAGCCATAACTCCGCGGGATTAGCGCTTCCGCATCATCGGTTAAATGGGAGCCGTGCATTCCTGAATGAAGGGCGTGCAGTGGAAGCGGCAACGCTTGCGTTCCGTCCTTTGTTTAAGTGGGCCTCCCAATTGAAACTGACAAAATTTAAACAGAAGTGCGCCTCGTTCCAATCTTTAATGACCCGACCGTGTGGAGTCAGAGGCACCATCGGCTGAAATGAAATTGGCGTTGTTTTGTAGTTTGTCGCCTTTACTTCGAGAGGTGGTTTCAAAACTTTGCCAGTGTAAGGGGCCTGACACGCGATCATGGATCAATTCTTTTGGTCATTGGCTGTGACTGAGTATCAGCTGAATAATAGCCTTACACCTAGAGCTGAATACTGAGCCTGGGAGCTTAATCGAGTGTTCTGGTCGAAGGTTCGGTGCTATGCACCATCAGCCGTAGACGGAGGGAGAGTGCCTCAGCGTTAGGCAGTTCGAACCATTTTGAAC